>NW_022196645.1:1770096-2370096 GCF_008641045.1 Pistacia vera
TGATTCTGAGAATCTGAATAGACTTGTTTGATGTTGGCAACAGAGGTGACAGAGGCTAGTTGAGAAGAAATTTGACTTTTGGTCATGGAGGGACTGGAGAAGGTTTGAATGGGAAGTGAATTTAGCTGGTACAAGCCACCTTTAAGGTCCCCTTGCAGCAACATTGCTCCTGTGGACTTGTCCTTTACAATACAACAATTAGCATCAAATTCAACTATCACATTGTTATCTTTGGTAAACTTGGAGATGCTTAATAGATTTTTTGTGATTTTAGGGAAACAAAGAATATTTTTAAGATGTAAGCATTTAGAGTGCAGATTACTAGGAATAAAGGTATAACCTGTATGAGAAATGTTGAGATACTCACCACTCCCAACCTAAAGTTGATCACTTCCATTGTAGTTCTTACTAATATGCAGGTGATTCAAGTCTGCAGTGACATGATCAGTAGCCCCAAAGTCCATATACCACACTGGATTTGTTGGGGTTAGTGATGTTGCAAGAGTGTACTGTTGATTTAGCTGTATGGGAAGTGTTGCTGCTGTATTGGTATGTTGTAAAGATGGTATGCCAACAGAATTTGAGTAAGTTGAAGATCCAATAGATGCAAAATGAGCTTGACTTGAACCAGTAGGTTGTTGGCTAGGAACTCCCAAAGCAGAGGTGTTCCCATGTTGTGTATTGTGTGTTTGCTGAGCACCAGTTGACTAATTGTAAACACCACTAGTACCATTAAACTGACCATAACCATTCCCATTAACAGGAACAAAACCATTATAGGGCATTTGAACTCCACCAAGGCTATTGAAGTTAGTAGGACCAGCATAAGAAGAAGGAGCTCCACCATTATTATTGAAAGGAACAGAACCATTGTAAGAGTCTTCATAGTGAGATGCTACATTACCAAATGAGGGTTGTATTGCTCCAGTATAAGCAGAATTATACCGATGATAACACTGTCCTGCTGAGTGTCCTCCCTTATTGCATAATTGACAAATCAGTCTTCCTCTTCTAGTATTCCTACCCCTTCCTCGGCCATAGGTCATTCCAAATATAGGAGGTCTGTTATGAGGAACAGGTTGGCTATATGTTTGAGAAGGTATGATAGGAGGTTGAGGATAGTGTGGGTTACCTAAAGATATCAGAGAAGGTGCAATATTATAAGTAGAACCCAAGGTTTTGGCAGACTGTTGTTGATTCACTGACTCAATTTGGAAAGGCAAATTTGTGCTACTATTTGAGTTATCAGTAGAGGCTATATTAGCAGAACAATTGTAGAGATCAACCGATTTGAATTTTTCTAGACAAATCTCATACTTTTGAAGCAAAAACGGTGCTTCTTGCAGTGTAACAGAGTCAAATTTTGACTCAATTCTTGAGGTTAAATTCACCTCAACAGGATCAAACTCTGGTCCAAGACCATCAATTACATACTGTAGTAAGTCCTCATCAGCTATAATAAGTCCACTTGCGGACAAACTTTCAGCAATCTCTCTCATTTTTTTAACATAGTCACCTATACTTAGATTGCCTTTTTGTGTTGTTTAGAGCAAATTCTTAAGGTGTAGGGCTCTTGCTTTGGAGTTGGTAATGAATTCATTTTCTAGGGCTAACCAAATTTTAGTAGAACTTCTACACTTTGAAACATTACCAAACATGCTTTTTGAAATTGACGCCAAAAGCCAACTAACCAAGAACTTGTTGGTTCTCTTCCACATTATATAAGCAAGATTTAGTTTCTCATCTACAGAGACATTACTGACTTTAACAATATTCCCTATTTGACCTAAGTCATGCTCAATCTGAGAATCAGAAATTAACAGAGGGGAAGGACAAGAAACTCTACCAAGAAGGTGATCTTCAAGCTCGTGTGAGCCAATGGTAGATAGGACTTGGGAACACCAAAAGCGATAGTTGTTTTGCGTGAGCTTTGGATTGATTACCTGCAAGCTCAGTACTGGAACTGATGTGGTTTGATTAGTTGAATGCTTCAACATCTCGTTAGAGTTGTTGAGTGAATGAGAGGTGTTTGCCATTGACACAAGTCAGTGGCTCTGAAACCATGAAAGGAAAAGCAAAATAGAGCAGAAAAACAGAGTATCGAAGAGGAAGAAGAGTGTGAATGTACTGTATTAATTCTTAAAAAGTAAAGTTGAGAGTATAGCTTTTATATTAAGCTGCTGCACAAACTAATTTAACAATAATCAGTTTTACAAGAAATGACAGCGTATCAGACAGTGCAAAGCTATTTTGTCTATTTACTTTATAGTCAACAATGATAACTCATTTGTTGCTAAACTTTTGCAGGTTTTGGTCGCATTGGAAGACTGGTTTTGAGAGTAGCAACCTCCAAGGATGATATTGACATGGTAGCAGTAAATGATCCTTTTGTTGATGCCAAGTACATGGTAAGGATGCACAATTAGTTGCGCTTTGTCGCACTTTTATTTGTTAAGTTCTCTTTGGTTGGTGGATGTTTAACTATTAAAAAATGATTCATATAGTTATTTTATGTGCAATTTTTTATTGAAAGTTTCTGTGGTAATATAAAAGTGTTTGGTTGAGTCTTTTTTTGCTTCATGATTATGTTTGGTAGTATAAAATTTTTGTTCCTCGATAAATGATTGCTCATCTCTCAAGTCAAATATTTACCATGGTAATGATTTGTTAGACTTCTTCAAATTATGGAAAGGAGTTGTTGTTGCTCACTTTTTTTTTTTTTTTTTTTCTCTTCTCTTGCAGGCTTACATGTTTAAGTATGATTCCAATCATGGAGTTTTTAAGGGAACCCTCAAGGTTGTGGATGAATCCACTTTGGAAATAAATGGGAAGCAGATTAAAATTTTCAACAAAAGGTAGGGCCTCATAGATCAAATTAAGATTTATATACTGGCGTGGTTTTATTGCAAACATAAGTAATTGATTCTACTTAAGGTCTAACATTTAACTCTCTACCTAGGGACCCGGTTGAGATCCCTTGGGGCGATTATGGGGTT
This sequence comes from Pistacia vera, assembly GCF_008641045.1. Classification (NCBI taxonomy): domain Eukaryota; kingdom Viridiplantae; phylum Streptophyta; class Magnoliopsida; order Sapindales; family Anacardiaceae; genus Pistacia; species Pistacia vera. The sequence continues at coordinate 1,773,093 of NW_022196645.1, forward strand.
GAGTATATTGTTGAATCTTCTGGGGTCTTCACAACAACTGACAAGGCTTCAGCTCACATAAAGGTTAGTTCTGAGTTTTTTGACACTATTTTTTTTAGTTCATTGTTATCTTTTTACCTCTCATACATTTATGTAGAAATTTATGATGTTGGTTAACTAAAATTACACTGCAAACACTGGTAAAGTTATGATATTGGTAAACTTGTGTAGAAATTTAACTTAGGTAGGCTGAATTTGAAGGGATTGAATTTGATAAGGTGACAATGGGAAAAGTTGAAACTGTGGGACAACAATGTGGTGAAGGAAGGGATTGTACCATTTGAGAGATTTCTATGTTTAAGGTGTTTGAAGGATCAATATCTAAGATTGAAATTGTTGTTGGTTGTCCTCGGGATAAACTGTTATGAGAAAGTGTTTGGTCGAAATTGGTGAGTTGGTGCTGGCTATTGTAATGTTATCCGATTGACTCTAAGAAGTAGTTGCTACAATTTGATCTTTAGATGTTGATTGTGTAGTAGGGTAAGTAGTGTGTAACTTGAAATCAGTAACAGTGGAAGGATTTTTTGGAGTTAGTGGTGAAGGAACAGCATGCAGAACAACGGTGAATGGTAAAGATGAAGATGTATGCAATGTATTAGATGAACAATCAAAAGCACAGAAATTGGGACCAGAATCAGACCTTGAATTGAAACCAAGATTATTGGCAAAAGGAAATTAATGTTCATTAAACTTGACACTAGATGAGATGACTATTTTTCCATCAGATTTCAAACATTTATAGCCTTTATGAACAAGGATGTATTCTAACAAAACACATTTGGCTGAATGAAAGTAGAAATTTAACTTAGTTTAAAATTTTAAACTAGGGAATTGAACTTTAGATTGATAATCTGTGAGATACTTGCTTTTCTACTCCGTCATTTTGATTTTGGTTTGGTGCTGCAGTACGTTCTGTGAACTTTGAGGAGTAGTCTTTATTTTCTGTTGCTATTTCACAAGTTTTTGTCACATATTGTATACCCCAGAATAATTATAATTTATTTGTAATTATTTAGTTTCTTGCTTGACTTATTGATTATGCATTGAATTGATGTTAGGAAAAAATGATACATTCGTCAACAATGCTTGAAGGAGCAGAAGCAGAGTTAAGGCGCATAGTGCAACAACAAGAAAATAAGATTAAACTGTTGGAGGAGTAGCTCATCTTATTTGATAAAAAAAAAAAAAAAAAGAACAGAAAATAAAAATGCTTGAAAAACAACATTTTCAAATGTTGGAGATGCTGAAACAAAAAACAATTATTTTGTTGATGTTGAATATATAATATTAAAAAATAATGCTCTTAAATGTTAACCAATTAGCTATTAAATTATTAGTTGTAGAAATAATACAGTAGCAAAGACTAATAAATAATATCGGACTAAAATAATTAATTTCCAAAACTCATATACGATCGGTTACTATATTATTTAGATGCAAAAAATTGATTTTAATGACTAAACATTAGTTACAAAATGTAAGAAACCAAATTGGGTATATACATTTCCCCACTAAAAACGAAATACTTTTGCCACTAATTATTTTCTCACAAAAAAACACATTCTGCAACTAATTTTTTAGTAGCGAAAAGAAATTCATCATATTTGGATTCTACATTCAGCATTTAAAATTATTGGAACTAACCACTAAATTTTTGTCACCAAAAGATATATTTGTCCACTAATAAAATAGTCACAAAAAAGTTTTATGAAATTACCCTTACAACTTTAGCATCTAATATTTGTGGCATTCGCGACAAATTATTAGTCACTAAAGGTACATTTTGCAACTAATTGATTAGTCGTGATGTAATTTTACCAAATTACCCTTACACATTTAGCGTCTAAGTGGGGGACTATTTCAATTAGTAATTAGCGACTAATTTTATAGTCGCCAAAAAAAATTTCCATATCTAACCAACTTTTTAATGCCCATACTTTCTACGATAGCGATTTTGCAACTACGTGAAGACTACAAAATTTAGACGCGTAAGACATTTAGCGTCTAAATTTTACTATAAGCGTCTAATTTTGCTAGATGCGGAAAGCCATTTTTCTTGTAGTTTGCCCATAAGCTATGTGTTTTGCAGCTTCAACAGGAGGCCTGCTGGCAAAAACAAGGTCTTGAGTTTTTAGGAACTGCTTAGTAGCGTGAGTGATGAAACAACAATAGTAGGAATCGAGCCTAAACGTAAGAACATGATGGAGCCATATTTTTTGGCAAGTTCAAGAAAATCTTTGTGAGGAAACTTTCTCAACGAATGAAGGCTTCCAAAAATTGGGAACCCTCTCGGACCTGGAGGTAGTCTCTTAGTTTTTGAGTCTTTTTTCCAGAGAAATGCTTGGAGGAAGAAGACAAGGGCTACAAGTGCAAGTGAAGTCCATGTCCAAGACATGATGGTGAGATTGTTTTGGTCACTTCTAGTTGTGAAGACAATATAACAAATACTCCTTGAAGAGGAGGAACTGTTACCACACAAATATTTATCCTTAACTCTGAGTGAATATTTAGGAAAAATGGAGGAGTATCTTTATAGCAAGATAAAAGCACCTGCAAATTTTTACTACTTAGCGAAACCCAAATAGTGTTTATTTTATTATTTTGTTTTTGTTTTTCAACCACTTGAAGTAGAAATTTAGCAATAAAACTACACTTACAATTTTTTCATAAAACCTTTTTATACAATCATGATATGGTAGTTCATGATTGGTCAGCTAGCATTAGACAAATAGGACTGACGCCATTTTTCTCGATCTCTCCTAATTCACGCCATTTCTCTCAATCTCTCCTAATTTCACGCCATCTCTCTGAGACTCTCACGCAACCATCTCTCTCACGCTCATTTGGCCAAGACCCTGTCAAGATCCTCACCAAGTGAAAGATTAGAAGAAAATCAAGAAAAGATGCAAGAAAACTAGAGAAAAACGATACTCTGTTTGAAGAGAAAAACAAAAAAAACTTTACTAATTGAATCTGTTACAAACGCGTACAGTATACATACAATTACAAAACGCACCGCATTACATAAGTCTGATATTTTACAGACACACCCCCAAGATTACATAAGTCTAATAGTTTGCAAACACACCCAAAATATATTCTATATTCTCTCTTAAACTGAGCTACTATACTATCTTTATCCCTTAAACCAAACTACTCAAGAATCTTCTCAGCATTCTGTACTACCTTTATATTTCATATCTTCCCTTAAACCAAACTGCTCAACAATCTTCACAGCATCCTCACAATGGTAATATTTTCATTCTACCTTCTCTGCAAATATGCTCAACAAGAAAAAAAATCTGTAGCATACAATTCTGCCTTGAAAAAAATATGCAGCATACAATTCTGCCTTCTCTGCAAATCTACTTCAACAATAATAATTCTGCAACATAAAATTCCAGCATACAATTCTGCCTTCTCTGCAAATCTACTTCAACAAGACTAATTCTGTAACATAAAATTCTGCAGCATAACATACTCACAACATAAAATTCTGCAGCATACCATATTCACAACTTCAAGCCTTATTATATTATTCTGCCTTCTCTGCAAATCTACTTCAACAATAATAATTCTGCAACATAAAATTCCAGCATACAATTCTGCCTTCTCTGCAAATCTACTTCAACAAGACTAATTCTGTAACATAAAATTCTGCATCATAACATACTCACAACATAAAATTCTGCAGCATACCATATTCACAATCTTCAAGCCTTACACAAACATTCTATCAACACAATACAACTCCCCTGTATCTTCAAATCTGCTCAACAAAAAAATAATTCTGTAGCATACCATATATCAACATAACACAACTCCCGTGCAGACACTTGATTTAGCATAACAAATTCAAACCTTGCAACTTCAAATTTGCCAAAGCAACAATATTTATCATATCTAAACCAGAACAAAAAAATTGCAGCAAACCACAAACCACAAATCAAATTACTACAGATCACTTTAAAACACTGTAGGCTATTTTGAACCAGAAAACATTTTTCTCAACTTTCAGTACTACTGGGCAAAGAAGAGCTGACTTTTAGTTTGTCCCTTGACATTGCAAATCTAGCAATTGTTAGAGCCTTCGTTAAAATATCTGCTATTTGATATTCGGAAGCAATATACTGAACATTCAGCAATTTTCTGGTGACCAACTCCCGTACAAAATGCACATCAATCTCGATGTGTTTTGTGCGGGCATGAAAAATAGGGTTGGATGACAATGCTCTAGCACTCATATTATCACACCAAACCGCTGGAGTATTACTTATAGGAATCCCAAGTTCAATAAACAAATGTTGCACCTATACCAGTTCAGTAACGGCTTGACTGAGTGACCTATACTCCACCTCAGTAGAAGATAATGACACTAGTTTCTGTTTTCTGGAAGACCATTGAATCAAGTTTCCACTAAGAAATACATTGTAGCCACTGGTTGACCTCCGATTAGTCACATCTCCAGCCCGATCTGCATCGAAAAATGCTTCTAAAGTAAAAGGTTTATCTCTTGTAAACAGAATACCATACTCCAAAGTACCCTTAACATACCGTAGAACTCTTTTACATGCTGTCCAGTGAACTGCTGTAGGATGCTACAAAAACTGACTTAACTTATTGATAGAAAACGCCAGATCTGGTTTGGACAGAATAAGGTATTGCAACCCTCCAATAATGCTTCTATAGAGTGTTGGTTGATCAAAAACTTCACCATCTTCCTTACCAAGTTTCAGACCTATCGCCATAGGTGTTGAGCAAGGTTTACAATCCTACATACTAGCTTTGTGTAACAAATCCTAGGCATACTTAGCTTGGGTCAGTAATAATCCTGAACTACTTCTCTTGACTTCAAAACCGAGAAAATATTGAACTTCACCAAGAGTTTTTAGGGCAAACTTGTTGTTCAAATCAGTCACCACTTGAGAAATCAGCTGAGAGTCATTCCTTGTCACAAGAATATCATCAACGTATACCAAGAGATATAGCACAGTAGACTCCTTCTTGTAAAAAAAAAAAAGACTAACATCAGAAGTGGAATTAACAAAACCCCAGTCCAGCAGAGCATTTTTCAGCTTATCAAACCATGCTCTGGGAGCTTGCTTTAGACCATATAAGGCCTTATGAAGCCTGCAAACCAGTCTGGTATGGGAAGAATCTGCATCAGAAAAACCTTCTAGAGGTGACATAAAAACTTGTTCTGTTAAATCCCTATTCAGAAACGCATTATTAACATCCAACTATTGTATGGGTCAATTATGGTGGACTGCTAATGATAATACAATCCTAATCATGGCAGCCTTGATAACAGGGGAGAAAGTGTCAAAATAATCCAAACCTGGAGTTTGTTGGAAGCCTTTGGCAACCAACCTAGCTTTATATTTCTATAATGTACCATCTGAATTAACTTTGGTCTTAAAAACCTATTTGCTTCCAACTACATTCATGCCTACTTCATACGGAACCAATTCCCATGTCTTATTGTCCAACAAGGCTTGATACTCACTCTCTATGCCTGTTTCCACTCAGGAGTTTATAGAGCTTCAGTTACAGATTTGGGCTCTAAAAGTATAGTGGATGATGACACTAAAGCTTGATACTTAGATGTAGTAATGTGACTCTTGCACGTAGTAACCATAGGATGAACATTCAGTGCTGAATTAGAGGAGCAAGGTAGTACTACCTCTAGGTTTATGCCAGAACATGGTACTGGATCAGAAGTTGGACATACTGTATCAACACCAGAAGATTCATTCACTGACTCAAACTGATCATTTAAGTGGTCTGAAGAAGCACATGGTACTGGCATAGCTGATGGATAATCTGTATTAGAAATAGTAGTTGGATTTGAAGGAACAGTGGAACCCCCGGGAGTGGAATTTGGTGAGTTAGAGTCAGAATTAAGAGCACCCGAAGGAAGACCAGATTTATCAAGGTTTCTTAAAATATGCTGAGGGACAGTCCAAGGTTGAATTGTGTTGTTCTTAGATACTGAATTTGGAGTAAGAGCACCAGCTGAACCATTCATCTTAAAATCAGTCTTGAAAGGAAATTCAGCTTCATTGAATTTTACTTGTTTAACAACATATATTCTACCAGCAGGAGATAGACACAAATAACCCTTGTGAGACAGACTATACCTAAGGAAAACACACCTTTCTCTGTGATAAGATAGCTTATGTTTATTGTAGGGTCTAAGATATGGATAACAACTACAACCAAAGACCCTAAACTCATCATAAGTGGGTTCCTGGTTGAATAGAGTACAGTAAGGGGAGACAAACTCAAGAGCTGCAGTAGGTAATCTGTTAAGGATGTAGGTAGCTGCACTAAAGGCTAACCACCAAAATTCCAGGGGCATACCAGCATGTGCCAGAATAGATAGTCCATACTTCGTAATAGCCCTATGTTTTCTCTCTACTCTCCCATTTTGCTGATGGAGATAAGGGTAAGGGTGCATACCAGCATACCAGCACTAAAGGCTAACCACCAAAATTTCAGAGGCATACCAGCATGATTCCATTTTGTTGTAAGTAGCCAGAAAAACTCTTAAACTCTCCACCCCAATCTGTTTGTAAGCATTTCAATTTCCAATTTAATTGTTTCTCAGCAAACAAGTGAAACTGAACAAACACAACACAAGCCTCAGATTTTAGTTTTAGAGGATAAATCCAAGTAAACCTACTAAAATCATCTACAAAGATAACATAGTATCTATAGCCTTCCCTAGATAGTACAGGTGTTGGGCCCCATAAATCAGAATAAACCAGCTCTAAGGGAGCCTTTGCTCTAGATTTAGATGCTGGAAAATGAGACTGTTGTAGTTTCCCATACTGACAGGCTTCACAAAAGGCAGCACTTTTATTACTCACATTATGCTTTACATTTAACTTTTCCAACACAGCATGAAGAGTTCTCATATTTGGATGTCCCAATCTGACATGCCATAACAAGGGCAAATCTACACTTGTATCTTTATTACAATTAAAGCTACAGATGGCAGAATTAACATCACTCTCTAATCCTAAACTAGAAGGTTGAGTAGCTTCAGAACTCAAGCCAACACCAGTCATGGGGGGTCCAGCATTGGAATAACACTCTGGTTTCATTGGTAAAGAAGAAATTGCATTGCTGTAGACTTGTGCAGAAAGGCTAACATGAGTGGACAATTCCAGTTGGTAAAGGCCATTCTTCACAGTCCCTTAAAGTAGCACAGTCCCACTATCCTTATCCTTTACCAAGCAAACATCAGTATGGAACTCTACTATAATAGGATTATCCCTAGTAATCTGTGAGATACTTAACAGGTTCTTTGCAATCTTTGGAACACACAGTATATTCTTAAGTTTGACAACTTTATAAGTATCAAAAGAGGGTACCAAAAGCATACCTGTATGGCTAATGGGAATAGATTCTCCATTCCCAACTTGAACTTTAGAACATCCTGGACAGTTGGCTTTAAGCATCAGGTTAGAGCCATCTGCTGTCATGTGATGAGAAGCTCCTGAATCCATATACCAGGCTTGATCATTCACTATCTGAGCAGTTGCTACTGCTTGATAGTTGTTTCCTACAGGTACTGATGACTCAGGAGCAGCTTTAGGAAATGTAGCATTTGAGGTACTGCTACTTGTGTTCTGATACTGAGGTGTGCATTAATATGAAGAGTGAACAGTAGGTACAGCAGGTTCTATGTAATTCTGAGTTGCATTAATAAGTGCAAGAGCAGAGTGATCATGAAAACCAGTAAAAGAGTTATTGAAAGAATTATGTTGAGGATAACTAATAGCTAGTAACCCCTGGATAGACTCATTAGAGACACCAAAAAAATTATCCTAGATAGGAGCTGCTACATTATAGGGAGACCCTACTGCATTATATTGAGGAACTTGCACTGGTGGACCATACGAGGGTGTGACAAAGCTTTGATACTCTTGATCAAACCTATGGTAACACTGTAGAGCCAAATGCCCAGATTTGCCACATACTTGGAAAATTAACTTTGGCTTAAAATATCCCCGACTTTTGCCTCTTCCTTTCATCACATTACCATGAAACTGAGTACCACCAGGCGCAAAGGGTTGTGGAGCAAAGGACTGTGATGGTACAGCTGAGTAAAAGGTTCAATTAAATCCACCTCCTTGATAACCTGTATTCACAGAATTGATGATGGCATCTACAGGATGAGAGATCTTATTCCCATGAACCCCAGGTGAGTAACCATGCTGATATCCAAGTCCAGACACAGGAGCATAGTTTTATACTCTAGATTGTTCCACATGTGAACTATTCTGAATTGCAGTCCCTGGCACATTAGAATTCACTAGCATTCCTATGGGAGAATCTACGAATCCTTGCTTGGAAGCTATCAGTGCAGATGATAAATGCTCATGAAAATTTGTTAAAGCCCTATTTAGTCGTTCCAAAGTGAAGCAAAAATTGAGCTTCATGTATACTGGTTATACTACTATTGTGTGTTAAACTAGCTACTACAACATCATACTCTGGTCCAAGACCAACCAAAATATACAAAAGTAATTCCTCATCTCCAATATTCACTCCACTAGTTACTAACTCATCACCTAACTCCTTCATCTTTAAGACATACTCATTTATACTCAAAGAATCCTTTGTTGTGGTTTGTAACATATTTCTTAGGTGTAAAGTCCTGGCCTTTGAAAACGACTGGAAATGTAATTCTAGGGTATTCCAAATTTCATACAAACTAACACATTTAGCTACATGTTTGAACATAGACTCAGATATGGACGAAAACAACCAGCTAACTAAGAATTGATCTGTGCATTTCCAATTGAAGTACTTAGGGTTTGATCTTTTAACAAATTCTTCACAAGCAGTGGATTTTTCAAGTAAAAACATGGGAAGACATGTATTGTTACCGGTAATGAAGCAGTCAAGGTCGTGTGACGCAAGAGCAGGGAAGACTTGGGACCTCTAGTACCCATAATTCTTCTCAATTAGCTTCACCGAGAGCGTAGGCATTGTTGAATGAGTAGCTAAATTACCAGCTCCAGAGCTAGTAACTTGCTCAGATTCTATTTTCGCACCAAGATTGGAGAACTCAGGATTAGAATCAGCCATTGACGCTTGTCTATAGCTCTGATACCATGAAATATTAGAAGAAAATCAAGAAAAGATGCAAGAAAACCAGAGAAAAACGAGACTCTGTTTGAAGAGAAAAATAGAAAAAACTCACACTTCGAAAATTTAGCATACAACTGCTTTTCTCTCAACCGCTGCAGCACTATCCTTAAATGTTCCTTATGCTCTTCTCTCGATTTGGAATAAACCAAAATATCATCAATAAACACCACAATGAACTGATCTAGACAATCGTGGAATACCCGGTTCATCAAATCCATAAAAACTACTGGGGCATTAGTCAAGCCAAACGGCATCACTACAAACTCATAATGCCTATACCTTGTACGGAAAGCAATCTTAGCTACATCCTGCTTGGCCACTCTTACTTGATGGTACCCTGACCTCAAATCAATCTTGGAGAATACTGCTGCCCCCTTCAACTGATCAAACAGATCATCTATTCGAGGTAGCGGGTACTTATTCTTTACTGTCACCTTATTCAATTCTCTGTAATTAATACACATTCGTAGTGATCCGCCCTTCTTCTTTACAAACAGAATTGGGGCTCCCCAGGGAGAATGACTCGATCAGATAAAACCTTTATCTAAGAGCTCTTGGAGTTGCTTCTTTAATTCCTGAAGCTCTGCTGGGGCATTCGGTAAGGGGCTTTAGATATAGGTGCTGTTCCTGGTGCTAGTTCAATACTCAACTCAACCTCTCTTTCCAGTGGCAAACCCGGTAAATCTTCCGGAAACACATCTAAAAATTCCCGAACTATCGGCACCCTCTGAATTTCTAACTGTGGAACATCACCACTCTATACTACATGAGTAATGTATCCAGAACACCCCTTTCTCAACATCTTTCTAGCCTTTACACTACTAATTAACATACTCAATTGATGGCCTTCTCCAAAACTAAACTTATCTCCATTATCGAGATTAAATCTTGCTTTCTTTTTCCGACAATCAATTTCTACTCCATACCTCCCTAGGAAATCCAGGCCCAATATCACATCAAAGTCGGGCATATCAAAAACTATTAAATCAACTGCTAACTCCCGACCATGGATCACTATAGACTCTTCTAACAACATCTCCTGAGTCAGCACACTAACCCCATCAGACAACTCTATCTTAATGGGTTGACTCACTCTAGTAGGTTTCAACTTTAATCTCTCTATCATTCCATGAGATATAAAAGAATGGGTGGCTCCAGAATCAATTAAAGCATATAAAGGAACAACATGAAATAACAACTGACCGGTTACGGCTGAGGGACTGGCTTTGGCTTCACCCTGTGCCACTATAAATACTCTGGCATTTGTACCTCTATGGGTCTGAGCCGTCAGTGGAAGTGGAGTTCTACAATCCCTCATTAGATGCCCTGGCTATCAGCACCTGTAACATACATTTCGATCCCTCAAACACTCTCCTGAATGGTTCCTCCCACATTTAGCACAATGGGGAAACCCTTCTGTCTTGGGCCGCTTATTCTGCCAATCTCTTCTATGCTTCCTTGGTTGAAACTTCTTATTGGCCCTTACTTCTCTGTTCTTTGTGGGATCTACTCTCTCCCTCTGTAAGGTGGTGGATGGCTCACTAGATACTGGTAGAGCCAACCCTTCTGCAATGTACTTGTTTACATAGATCTCTGCCCTTAAAGCCCGTGCTAGAGCTTCATTGTAGGTATGAGGGGGCTTGGCTACTGTCATTACATCTCGAGCAATATCTGATCTCAACCCTTACACAAACTTGTCTCTCCTTAACTCCGGTGTGTATACTATTCCGGGTGCAAAGCGAGCAAGGGAGTTGAATCTTACTGAATATTCTTTCACGGTGCTAGTCTACTGCTTCAAATTAATAAACTCTTGGACTTTCTCATGTATTCGATCTTCTGTTCGGTACTCAGCCTCAAACAATCTTCTAATTTCCTTCCAGGTCATCGAGGCTATATCATGAGTCTCCTCCATTAATTCCTACCAAATTCAAGCGTCTCCCTTAAATAAGAAACTGGCATATCTGATCCTCTCTCTATCATTCAGGGGAAACAATGCCGCAGTCCGCTCTACGGACTTAAACCACTCTTCTGCCTCTAGCAGGTCCCTAGTACCCCTAAACGCTGGCGGCTGATGCTGATTTACAAGCCCCTGAATCAGATCACTCCGAATCTGTACTGTCTGAGGTACCAGCCCTTCTCGCTCTTGTCTTGTGGGCGGTACTCTCCTGAACAACTCTCCCTTGACTCTCTGCTAATACTTGTTGTACAATGGTTCGAATCCTCGTCTCATCAAGGATAAGGGGAGTTGGTTCTGGTGGGCTAGAGGATTCTCCCTCATTCATCACACTCTCACCCTTCCTCCTGTTACTACGACTCATCTACAAAACAACCATACTTGATCAATTCAAGAGAACATTTGAAGTATGGAAAGAATTAACTGACACAGTCGGTTCTCGGATGTCGTGGTGATGAGAATGGTACACTGTCAAATCCCAAAATCTCGGCTCTGATACCAAAAATGTAAAAGCCACTTTCTACTCAAATACTCATATAATATACATAATAGAATACAAATAAAATAGTATAAAGAGTTGGGCCCAAAATTTTCTTTTTATTTAACATATACATTCTTTACATAAAAAGTTTATCATGTACAAAAGTTATCAAAAATATGGTGGATAGTGTAACCATTTCCCCTCGCGTACCGACGTCCATTCGACCGCGTCCTCACCTAGATCCTGCAAAACATAGGAAACAACGGGGTGAGCACTAAAACAATGCTCAGTAAGTAAATCCTCTACCCGTCTAACCCCGTAACTCTCTCTCTAATTCTTTCCTTACAAATTGTCATTTACTCTCTCCTTTGTACTTCTCTCTGTTTCTTTTTCTTAGAACTCTTTTCTACTAACTCTCTTTAGTAAGTCACGGCCCCATCTTACCGAGAGCACGGTCGGGACTCAATCCTGCTCTCCGTGACTTCTACTCATTCTTAGCTGATCAGACTCGGTTGTGCATGGATTCGGAACCCTTGGCCATGTGAGTGTATAATCTCTCTCTTGGGTACTCTCGGGTATAGCCCTCATCCGCATACACTCTCATGGGCTACAACACTTCTCTCTCTCATACTCATGCCACTCTCTCAATGCGGCGTACATGCGGGAATACTCTACCCATTACTCACAGGTTCCCCATCGCACAACCTACTCTATTCTCTTTTCTCTTTTCTTTTAGAGAAGCTCATACTCCTTTTCTTTTAGAGAAGCTCATACTCAAAAATGCTTTACTCTTTTTCTACTCTTTCTCTGATGCATAATTAATGCATATGGATGATTCATGCTCATTAATATACTCATGAAATGCAATTATGCCATGTAGCAAATAATTAAGGTTCTTTACTCTTACTCATGCCTTTCTCAAGCATTTCATCATACAACTCATGTGCATATAAAACTCTACTTTAACTATAACTATTCTCCTTTCTTTAATCATCCAAACGTGGGAGAAAACTCCCTCATATTCTCTAAATTTCTGTCAAATAACTCATTCCCATAAGGGTTGCTCAAAACTCTCTCCAACTTCTATCAACCCAACTCAACATCATAGAAGTTCAACACTTCTCATACTCAAACATATTCAATAATCATACATAACTACTAATCTCATCTCATCTCATCTCATCTCAACAAACATAATACACACATATACATACTCAATCTCTACTCAACATAATACATGCATATACATACTCAATCTCTACTCAAATGAATTCTTAAATCTCAACTTAGTGTGGATTTACTTACCTTTAATGGAGAGATCTCACTAATACTCTTCCTTTTCCTTAGTACCTTGTCCCTTCTCTACAAGTTAAATCATAAAACCATAAGATTTCAAGGTACAAATATAAGCAAATTTATATCTAAAGCAAGGATCCTTACCTTAGGATGCTTTAAATGAAATCTCTACAAAAAAAACTACCCAAAAGCTCCCTAAAACTCCTTAGAAATCCTGGAAGATTGAATGGAGAATTGAGAGAAATTAGAGAATGGGTATGGCAGTGGAAATGGGTGAAATAAAGGGTTCTTTACACTTAACCCTTTTTAGCTCATATTATAATCATCATTTCCCATTTTGCCCTTGCTATTTCTTGAAAATTCCATCTATATCCTTTGATTCTTTGCAAATACCTCCCCATTACCAACACATTCTCTACTAAATTTCCTTACATTTTACTCCCCACTTTTCCTGCTAGTTAGGGGTAGAAAGGTCATTTTCACCCTTAAGAAGAATTCTCTAGAAAACTCAAGAAACTTTTCTGCCGTCCCGTCGTCGCGGCGAAAACTTACAGAACCGACACACCATTTCAAAGCCAACGTCACCGCGGCGAAGACTGTTCTTCCAAAATTCCTCAAGTCTCAATCAATTTCAAGGCAAACACTCAACCAACTCAACATACCATTTCAATTAAAGACTAACCAACCAACCATGACAACATACAAACTCAATTGAAACTGAATCAATGAACATTTAAGTACTACAGCAAATCTTAAGTACGTACCTCAAGTGGGGTGTTACAATTGTTGCGTTGATGCTCGTGGTGGCGAAGAGGAAGGAGAGTGGAGTCTTGAAAAAAAACTACATTTTTGCGGGTGACCCGTACCCACCCTTGTGGGTACGGGTCATGCATTTTCCTACATGTGAAAAAAATTACCCGTGGACCTGTACCCGTTTTACCCGTTACCTGCAACTACCTGGTCCATACCCACCCGTTTGCCAAGTCTAATTACAGGTCCCTCAAGTATATAATGTGGGTCTATATATATATATATTAGACTAATAAGCCCCCTCACATAAAACTTCAATTTATTTTACATTTTTTTTAATTCATTTTGTATATCTGAATTCGAACTTGAGACCTTTGGCTTTGATATCATTAAATTTTTAGATGGAATGACAATTTAACGTGAAAAGACTAAACATGCAATCCTGTATTTATAACGGAATTTTAAGAGCATGTTCGATCAAGCTTATGAAAATTAATATATAAGCAACTAGTGCTTATAAGGTAATTTGAGCTCATAAGCATTTGAAATTTTACGTGTTTAGTTAAAATACTTATAAATGACTGATAAGTAGTTGACTGTAAAATGTGACCTATAAGTATATTTTATTATTAAAATGATTAAAAAAGATACTACATTATTTTATTAAATAATAAATTATACTAACTCAATTTTTTATTATAATATTATCAAAATATATTTCGATCATATTATAATTTAATTTAATTTCAGAATTAAATAAACAAATATTTTATTTAAAATTTAGATAAATGTATAAATTCATGCTCATTTATCTAAGCCACAATAAAATCTCTGTTATAAAATAAATTATAGTTATCTAGTCACATGTCAACTCCCAATAAATCAGTCATTGACAAATAAATAAAACAATGACAAAAGCCGATGAATACAAAATTATTTAATTATTAGTCATTTTGCTTATGGGAGTTGACATAGCAAGTTGGAAAGATGGGAAATTGAGATACTTGGTGGGACAATACTGCCTTAAAAATTATAGTTATGTAATCACATGTTAACTCCCAAGGACTAACAATAAAAGTATCACCACAACACGTACAAAAATCATGGAGATGTAAAAAAATCAATCATAATTCAATTAAGAATCCCTAATTCTATAATGTGTAAAAAAAAAATTAAATTAAAAAAAAAATTTAAGCCTTTTAAAAACTAAACTAATAAATTCATATACGTAAACAAAAATTATTGCAAAACACCAAAAAATAAATAAATAAATAAATAAAAATACATAAGAGAATGGGTATTTACCTTGTTGATGAAGAGAGAGCAGTGAACTTTAAACCCCTCGTATGAACAGGGAAGAAGATTTTTGTAGTGAATAGTGATAGAAGCGTGAGTTGTTTGAAATATAAAAATAAGATTATATGATGAAATTTTAAAATTAAATATGAATAATATGGTAATATATTTTGTCAAAGTAGCTTATAAGTACATAAGCAAGAAAAAAAAAAAATTCCCCCAACTTATTTTTTTGGCTTATAAGTTCAAAAAAGTTATAAACAAACAAATCAACTCGATTTTAGAGTTTGTAAACTGATTTATAAGCTCAGACAAACACCCTTAAAATTTCTTTAATTGAAAGTTACTCACAAAATGAAGGAATGGAGAAAATTAATGAAATTAAAGAAGGAAACTCTACTAATAAATTCTTGGATTGTTATATTTGTTGTTATGTTTGAGTTACTGTTAGTTAGGTTGTGGTTAGTTAGTAAGTTAGTTAGTTTAACTGTGGTGTAGTTGGTTAACTGTGGTATAGTTGGTTTAACTATGAGTTAGTTGTAAATGTATTGTATATAACGAACAGAACATCGTATTTTCTTCTTGCTCTATAGCTTTACAGCCGAAATAATAGACTTGTGAATATTCAGCATCTTCTTCTCTGAATTAAAACATGGTATCAGAGCAGGCTTCGAAGTGGTGCTCTTCTCAATCTTGATTTCTTTCTTCTTCAATTTTTCCCCAAATCACCAATATTCGCCTGATTTCTTTCTTCTTCATTTTTTTCCCCAAATCACCAATTTTGCCCAAATAATAGCAGAGATACAAATTGAGATACAAGATGTCGAATGTCACTAATTCTGGATCTCCTCTCTACATTCATCCATCAAACACTCCTGGTTCAGTCTTGGTCTCGGAACAGCTCATTGGTACAGAAAATTACGGAATATGGAGTCATGCCATGACAGTTTCTTTGAGAGCCAAAAATAAGTTAGGGTTTGTAGATGGATCTTGTAAGAAGTCCGAATTTAATCAATCGTTGCATGCTCAATGGAAGCGCTGTAACTCTTTAGTTCTTGCATGGATTTTTAATACAGTGTCGAAGGATATTTTCAATAGTATCGTCTACTCAACCAGTGCTAATCAAGTTTGGCAGGACTTGAAAGAGCAATACAACAAGATAAATGGGACAAGAGTTTTTGGGATTCACATGGAGATAGCCAATTTGATGCAAGGAACAAACTCGGTGGCTGCTTACTATAACAAACTCAAGACTCTGTGGGATGAATTGAGTTCGCTGGTGAGTTTACCACCACCAGATAGTAACTCGGCCAAAGCTTATTTAGCTCACCTGAATCAGCAGAAACTACTGCAATTTTTTATCGGACTAAATGATTCTTATGGAATGGTTTGAAGTCAAATATTGTTAATGGTGCCTCTGCCATCTGTGAATCAAGCTTACTCTATAGTAAGTCAGGATGAGAGTCAAAAGGTGTTAACAGGATACAATCAGGCTACTGAAGTTACCACTGCATTATATTCACAAGGCAACCAAAGAAATTCAGGTCAACATTCGAAATATAAAGGAAAAAAACCTTACATTGAATGTGATTACTGCCATGCACCTGGACACAAGAGAGATACCTGCTACAAACTTCATGGATATCCGGCTGATTTTCAGTTTAACAAAGGGAAATCTGGAATGAAAGCTAAAGCCAATCAAGCTCAACCAAGTCTGGAGCAGGGATCACAGTCNGAAATATAAAGGAAAAAAACCTTACATTGAATGTGATTACTGCCATGCACCTGGACACAAGAGAGATACCTGCTACAAACTTCATGGATATCCGGCTGATTTTCAATTTAACAAGGGGAAATCTGGAATGAAAGCTAAAGCCAATCAAGCTCAACCAAGTCTGGAGCAGGGATCACAGTCGCAATTGTTAAATACTGAAGTTGCTACTGATGGTGCTAAAGGAGGAGCTAACCTGGGAAATGTATTGACTCCAGAACAGTATGCTCAACTGCTGCAGCTGCTGGGAAAGGAAAATCTAACAACACCATTAGCCAATTTGGCAGGTAAGACCATCTCATCATGTTCAAGTCTTGATAATGTGAATGATTGGATATTAGATTCAGGGGCCACAGACCATATGACCCATGACTTCCGCAATTTTGATTCTACCATAGCTAGTCAATCGTCCATGAATAGCTTCGTAGGTTTCCCAAATGGCAGTAAAACTTCAATTAGGAATATTGGATCAGTTCGTTTACAAGAAGACTTACTACTTGAGAAAGTCTTGTATTTACCTGATTTCAAATACAATCTGCTGTCGGTATCTAAATTGACATCTTCAAGTCATTGCTCCACCACTTTTTATCCGGATTTTTGCATTGTCCAGGACCTTTGGAGTGGCAAACTAAGGGGGATTGGTAAGCTATTCCAAGGGTTGTATCATTTCATCCCTATCTCCAAAATAAAAGGTTGTTTACATGATTTTACTCCAGCTTTAAGAAAAGCATTAGGCATATGCAAGTTTGATTGTTATAAGGAGATATTTTGTAATTCCACAAATTTTGTTGATGCTCATGTTGATTCATCAATAAAAAGGTCTTTGAATATTGAGGATATTATACTTTGGCATAGACGATTTGGGCATGCTCCATTGCCCATTTTGCAAACTATAAATCCTGGAATTTCAGTTCAAGAAAAGTTTCATTGTGAAGTTTGTCCCCTGGCCAAACAAACCCGATTACCTTTTAGTCTAAGTGAAACAATTACATCAAATGTGTTTGATTTATTGCATTTAGATGTTTGGGGACCTTACAAGGTATCAACACAAGGTAATGCAAGGTATTTCCTTACTGTGGTAGATGATCATACTAGAACTACATGGTTGTTTCTTATACAGTTTAAAGCTGATGTGTATCAAACATTGAAGAATTTTCTGATTATGGTAAAGAATCAATACAATATAACCCCTAAGTCTATTAGAACAGACAATGGAACATAATTCTTTAATCAAAATTGCCAAGAATTGTTGTCTAGCTTAGAAATTATACATCAAAGTACTTGTGTCTACACTCCACAGCAAAATGGAGTTGTAGAACGCAAGCATAGACACATCCTCAACATTGCTAGAGCATTCAAGTTTCAATCTCAAATTCTAGAATTTTTGTGGGGTTATGCAGTAAAAGTAGCAGTTTATGTTGTCAATAGATTGCCTACCAAGGTTTTGAATGGTATTTCACCTGGATTATTTGAGAGTTTTTGGCTGCCTAGCGTATACTACAAATCTCACTTTTCAAGGTAAATTTGCACCAAGGTCCATCCCATGTGTTTTCCTTGGTTATTCAGCCTATAAGAAAGGATATATCCTATTTGATTTGCAATCCAAAACAGTGAGTATTAGCCGGGATGTTGTTTTCCATGAACAAATTTTTCCCTTCCATATGCATCGTTCCAATAAACCATTATTTCCTCTTGAGAACTTTATGGAAGAAGAGCTAGTTTATTCATCCTCTGATTTGGATAATTATCATGAGACAGAACCTGTTGTATCTAACCCTATAGCCCCCGTTTTACCCTCAACTATACCTACTGTTTCTTCCTCTTCACACAACCAGCTTCACAAATCCAGTAGAACCTCTAAGCCACCTATTTGGACAACTGATTCTGTGTGTCCCACTCTGCCACAATCAAATCTGATCCCTACTGTCAAAAACCCCATTCACAATTACATAACTTACAATCATCTTTCCCCAACCTACCAAAGATGTTTGTCTAGTATATCTACACTTACTGAACCAAATTCTTTCACCCAAGCATCAAAGGATCCTAATCGGGTTGCAGCCATGCAACAAGAGATTCAAGCCTTGGAAAGAAATGGGACATGGTCTTTGGTTTCTCTACCACCAGGTAAGGTTCTAATAGGGTGTAAATGGGTCTATAAACTCAAGTACAGAGCTGATGGGACTCTAGACAGGTATAAGGCCAGATTGGTGGCCAAAGGATTTACATAGAGGGCAGGAATTGATTATGAGGAGACTTTTTCTCCTGTGGTGAAAATGGTGACAGTGAGGTTAGTCTTAGCTATNAGATTGCTTACCAAGGTTTTGAATGGTATTTTACCTTTTGAGAAGTTCTATGGCCATCAACCTAAGCTGGATCATTTGAGAGTTTTTGGCTGCCTAGCGTATGCCACAAATCTCACTTTTCAAGGTAATTTGCACCAAGGTCCATCCCATGTGTTTTCCTTGGTTATTCAGCCTATAAGAAAGGATATATCCTATATGATTTGCAATCCAAAATAGTGAGTGTTAGTCGGGATGTTGTTTTCCATGAACAAATTTTTCCTTCCATATGCATCATTCCAATAAACCATTATTTCCTCTTGAGAACTTTATGGAAGAAGAGCTAGTTTATTCATCCTCTAATTTGGATAATTATCATGAGACAGAACCTGCTGTATCTAACCCTGTAGCCCCAATTTTACCCTCAGCTATACCTACTGTTTCTTCCTTTTCACACAACCAACTTCGCAAATCCAGTAGAACCTGTAAGCCACCTATTTGGACAACTGATTTTGTGTGTCCCACTCTACCACAATCAAATCTAATCCCTATTGTCAAATACCCCATTCACAATTACATAACTTACAATCATCTTTCCCCAACCTACCAAAGATGTTGTCTAGTATATCTACACTTACTGAACCAAATTCTTTCACCCAAGCATCAAAGGATCCTAATTGGGTTGCAGCCATGCAACAAGAGATTCAAGCCTTGGAAAGAAATGGGACATGGTCTTTGGTTTCTCTACCACCAGGTAAGGTTCCAATAGGGTGTAAATGGGTATATAAACTCAAGTATAGAGCTGATGGGACTCTAGACAGGTATAAGGCCAGATTGGTGGCCAAAGGATTTACATAGAGGGCAGGAATTGATTATGAGGAGACTTTTTCTCCTGTGGTGAAAATGGTGACAGTGAGGTTAGTCTTAGCTATTGCATCTTTGAGAGATTGGCCTCTCTTCCATTTAGATGTTGATAATGCTTTTTTGCAAGGGGATCTTCAAGAAGAAATATACATGCATTTGCCACAAGGTTTTTCCAATACACATGCTCAATATTTAGCTTGTAAATTGCACAAGTCACTCTATGGCTTGAAACAAGCTTCTCGGGCATGGAACACCAAACTCACCACTGCCTTGTTAGTAGGAGATTTTCAACTGTCCCCTTCCGATCATTCTTTCTTCTTTAAAAAGCATAATGGTCATATTGTGATTCTTCTTGTATATGTTGATGATTTGGTGATTACAGGAAATGATGCTTCTATGATTCATGCCACTAAAGATCTATTGCATTCAAATTTTAAACTCAAAGACTTGGGACATCTTTGATATTTTTTGGGTTTTGAAGTGGCTTGCTCTTCCAAAGGTATAACTCTTTGTCAAAGAAAGTATGCTTTGGAATTGATAGCTGAATCTGGTCTAGCAGCTTCTAAGCCCACTTTGGTTCCACTTGATCCTCAATTGAAGCTTACAACTGTATAGTATGATCAAGCTTTTCTTGGACAGTCTGATCATATCTTAAGTGATCCTTCAGTCTATCAAAAGTTGATTGGCAAGCTATTATATTTGTGTCTCACCAGACCTGATTTAAGTTTTGCAGTAAACTTGCTCAGTCAATTCCTACATCAGCCCAAACAGTCCCATCTCAACACTGCCATGAAAGTTGTTCGATATGTGAAGGGTTCTCCTGGTTTAGGATTATTGTTCCCATCTGATGGTACATTGCAGCTACAAGTTTTTTGTGACTCGGATTGGGCCTCTTGCCTCATGACTCGCAAGTCCGTAACTGGGTTCTGCATCTTTTTGGGCGACTCCTTGCTGTCTTGGAAATCCAAGCGACAAGTCACAGTATCTAGACCCTCATCCGAAGCTAAATATCGTGCTATGGCTTCCACAGTTTGTGAACTTGTTTGGGTGTCTCAACTGCTTACTGATCTTGGTTTTCCCCTGTAGCTTCCTATTCCCCTTGGCTGTGATAGTTAATCAGCCATTCATATTGCTTCCAATCCTATTTTTCATGAACGTACAAAGCATATTGATATAGATTGTCACATTGTTCGTGCGAAGATTAAGGAAGGTTTAGTGCATCCCATACATGTACCTACTTATGACCAGCCTGCTTATTTATTTACCAAGGTTGTTCCAACTGCACTTCATCGCCATTTGCTGCCCAAGTTGGGGGTGCTGGATATTCATCACCCGCCAACTTGAGGGGGGATCTTGGATTGTTATATTTGTTGTTATATTTGAGTTACTGTTAGTTAGGTTGTGGTTGGTTAGTAAGTCAGTTAGTTTAACTGTGGTGTAGTTGGTTTAACTATGAGTTAGTTGAAAATGTATTGTATATAACGAACAGAACATTGTATTTTCTTCTTGCTCTGTAGCTTTACAGCCGAAATAATAGACTTGTGAATATTCAGCATCTTCTTCTCTAAATGAAAACAAATTTCCTTCTCAATTCACAATTGACAGCTAAAGATAACATAAATATATAAATTCAATTTGGCAAATTCATGTTATTTTATTCAATTTCCCAAATGCAAGTTATTTCAACATAAACAAATTCGCAAAATGCTGAAAAAGATGACCACAAATTTACCTGTCTTCCGAGAAAGAGAATATTTTGATACCTAAAACAGCGACATTGAAAGAGAAATTGATAAAAAATTACTCTACTTTTGCTCTGGTAATTGAGAATTTGAGTAACACTTGAAAGTTTCTGCACAATTTTTGTATTTGAAGTGTCATGAAGGGGCGGTATTGTCAATTTGAAAGGTTACTGGGTTGGGCTTTTCTGAAAAGAAAAGATTATATAGCCCAACTTTTTAAAAGAACTCCATTTTTAGAAAAGCCCGAATTGTTTTAGATCCTGTTTGGTTAGGTTTAGATACAGGCAGAAAGAGCTTATTTAAAAAAAACACTTTTGAAATTTTTTTAGGTTGTTTGGTTACATTCAAAGTGCTTATACTATTTAAAATAATTTATTTTACGGCTTGTAAACTCTTTTTCAGCTTATATAAAGTGTTGAAATTTCAAGTATATTCTTATTATATTTTATAAATTTGAATTAATTAAAAAAAAAAAAATCCTAGTTTTGTCTCTTCCCTGCCCTTTATCCTCTCTCTCTCTCCTACGTCAACTTTGAAAAGGGCATTTTGGCCGTAAGTTCCGTCCCCACACCCTGCGCTTTACGCACTGGCATTTAACCACATCTCTAGGTTGTTGTAATGTAAATCTGAAAGTTCGTTTGGGTTGTCGAATGTGAAGTAAACAGAAGTTCAGCTTGTAGATTTGGTGGGATTCGTGAGGTTTTTTTATGTGTTTCTGGGTTGTTTAAATGTGTAGCAAATCTGCATTTTCATTTTAATTTGAGTTGAGGAATGATTTGAGGATTTTTAATTTGGGAGGTGAAGATATTAAAGATTATGTTTGTTCTTGAAACTTTTTTTTTCTTCCAGTAATTTGGTTCATTTTCATTTTGTGTCCTCTCTTTGGTTTTGGGTTGTCATCTTGCTTTGATTTGAGATTTGTATTTGGTTTGCTTTGACGAGAGTTTCAATTGTGTGGGTTTATGAAAGCTTCAATGGTTGCCTAAACTGGCAGCGCTGGGATTTCATCTAAGAGGTGGAAGAATTCCAGATCGCAGGGGTCTTTTTGCAGATTTTCAAACCTGCGTGGATTGCAGGAGTTTGTCTGCAGGTTTTCAAACCTGCTGTGGTTCGTTTAAGATTTTAGAGGTCGACCGGATATTCAATAGACTAAAAACTGCTGGGGTTAAATGAAAAGCTACAATGGCAAAACATAATTACTTCTTGTGCTGTGTGAAAAGAGAAAGCAAAGCATAAAAAGGAGAAATTATATATGTTTTGACAAAAGAAAATATTGCTCCATATATAAAACAAAAGTTAAAAAAAGAAAGAAAGAAAAAAAAAAAAAGATTCCATCATGAAAATAATACATAATAACAAGTGAATATATTTCTAAAAAGTAAATGATATGAGCAAGCAATAAGATATGTAATTCATTTATGGAAGAATTCCATCCTTTTCAAACTNAAACAGGGTACCCTTTTTACAGGTTTTGGTTCCGGTTCCGGTTCCTCCACATGCAAGAACCGAAACCGGAACCGCACAGTAACGGTTCCAAAAAATTGGAACCGGAACCTACCCGCACAGTGCAGGTTCTGGGTAGGTTCCGGTTCTTACCCCCGGTTCCGGTTCTACCCGCTACCCGTGCTCACCCCTAGACACAACCATAAGTTGTTTTATTAAATAGAAAATGTTATTATAAAATGATTATAAATAATTTATTTTCTTTACTTTAAATGGATTTATTTTGTAGTTTGATTTCCGATAGTGTAAAAAGATATTTTAACCTTTCTGATAAATTTCACAAGTTTAATAGTATATTTGTTATCACATAATTCAATAATTTTATTTTTCATAATATTTTTTTTTTGGAGTGATGACATTAGCCGCCCACTTTTTATTTTAAGAGACCCTGATTATTATTATTATTTTTTTTCATAACTACATGTTTATCCTTCATATAAGGCTTATTTTATTCACCCCTTAAAAGATATGTAACAGTTTTTTTGGGAAACTATTAGAAAAGTCCCTGCCGGTAAATTAACTCAAAAGGGCATTTTGGCCACAAGTTCCGTCGCCACACCCGCGCTTTGCGCACTGGCATTTAACCACATCTCTAGGTTGTTATAATGTAAATCTGAAAGTTCGTGTGGGTTGTCGAATGTGAAGAAAACAGAAGTTGAGCTTGTAGATTTGGTAGGATTCGCGAAGTTTTTTATGTGTTTCTGGGTTGTTTAGATGTGAAGCAAATCTGTATTTCCATTTTAATTTGTGTTGAGTAATGATTTGAGGATTTTTAAGTTGGGAGGTGAAGATATTAAAGAATAAAGATTATGTTGTTCTTGAAACTTTTTTTTCTTCCAGTAATGTGGTTCATTTTCATTTTGTGTCCTCTCTTTGGTTTTGGGTTTCTATCTTGCTTTGATTTGAGATTTGTGTTTGGTTTGCTTTGATGAGAGCTTCAATTGTGTGGGTTTATGAGAGCTTCAATGGTTGCCTAAATTGGCAGCGCTGGGATTTCATCGAAGAGGAGGAAGAATTCCAGATCGCAGGGGTCTTTTTGCAGAGTTTCAAACCTGCGGGGATTGCAGGGGTTTGTCTGCAGGTTTTCAAACCTGCTGGGGTTCGGTTGATAGGTTAAAAACTGCTGGGGTTAAATGGAAAGCTACAATGGCAAAATACTTGTAGTGCTGTGTGAAAAGAGAAAGCAAGGCATAAAAGGAGAAATTATATATGTTTTGACAAAAGAAAATATTGCTCCATATATAAAAGAAAAGTTAAAAAAGGGGAAAAAATAAAAAAAAGATTCCATCATGAAAAGAATACATAATAACAAGTGAATATATTTCTAAAAAGTAAATGATATGAGCAAGCAATAAGATATGTAATTCATTTATGGAAGAATTCCATCCTTTTCAAACTCTCTAGGTTTGCTTTGTGTCATTTCATCAAACTAAAGTTATTCTTATGTTTTCTTTTATAACTTTTATACATAGATTAGAATCTCCAATAATATTTAGAACGCAGATTTGATATTACTTTGTTAAAAAAAGAAAAGAAAAAAAAGAACTCAATAGGTAAGAATTTTTTGATAAAGATATGTAACTCGCAGTACTTAGTAGGTAAATATATATATAAAAAGTGGTGCTATATGCACAAATTACGTTATGCAAACTCTAGTATACAAATTGATGTGATAAAACTCTTTTATTGTCACATCATTTATCTATATTAATTAACATTTATTGAGTTGATTCTATGTACAAATTTATCCATTCATTTTGTGTCACATTAGTTTATATTGAAGAATTTGCCTAGTTAGCATTTATTGAGTTTATATGAAAACAAGGTGGAAACCAAAGAAGAATACTTTCATTTGAGTTTATAGAGATTTCAACTTGGTACAAATTTGTATATCAACTTCTTGTTAATGTTAAACTTTTTTAATAAATATATATACAGATATAGTTTGTGTTCTTTCATAAGGGCAATTCACATTTACACCCTCTAAAACTTTGGAGATTGCCTCAACCATCACAAAGTCTCCTCTCCATTCTTTTGGCAATTAAATTTAAAAAATGTCGAGTATAAAATTAAAATTGAAGTAATATATTATATATATAAACCTGAAAGAATAAATTTGAGATTTTGATCGCTAGGAATTATGGGCCACCAATAGCATTCTAGGCATAGTCTATTCAAGACTCTTTTGAATATTTTAGTATTAGCATATTAATAAGTTCATTATATGTTTTCAAAAGAAATTACAATTATACATACATACTTCTTTGAAGTCAAGTAAAAGACTAATTGGTCCATTAGGATAAGGTTCGTCTTGTGGCAAAAAGGTATAACCAACAATAGGGTATAAACTAAAATGAAGTTTTACTAGATAGATGTTAAGACGGCAATTTTCAAAAGAGAAGAGAAATTTTATTTAAGACAACTAGAGAACTTTTTTGCAAAGTTTGTAAACTCACACTATACATTGAGAAAACCATTCTCCCCTTCAAGTTTAGCTTAAGTGATGTCTCACCCACAACCTGAGACTTTCTTAAACAACATAGGGATGATTGATTTTTTCTCGATAACAAAAACATTTTAAGGATCAAGAAAATTCTATGAAATCAAAAAGAATAATCTCTAGTATTTTAAAATTGCTTCAGGGGGATACTTTTGGGATCTTTTCTTTTGACAGAAGAAAGAAACATATGCTGCTTGTCAAACTCAAATAAAGCTTATTCTTTCGATTCTTTCTTACATTTTGCTGTACTTCTTTTATACTTTACTTGTTTTCCACTCTTTGCATCATATTCTTGTATTTGGGAAGTGGGGAAATGCATTCATTAGTTCTTCTTCACCTATAATTTAGTCTTTTAAACTTCCACTTTGAAAAACAATATGCATTTTTATTCAAACAATAGAAGAAAATTAAGCAAGCACTATTCAAAGATTATCCCACAATTTTATGCTGATTTCTACAATGAAAGGAGAGGTTGAGAAAGGTAAAAGATATTATGTCCAATGTCAATTATGGTTTATCAATATTATCATCTTTTAAAATATATTTTGCTAATTTTGTACCTTCAATAATTTTAGAATGAGTTGCAAAACTTAATCTGCTATCAGAGCCAACAAAGAATATAAGATCGTAATACAAAAGCCCCGGAATTGGTGAAGGCAGTGGAAGTGAAGCTAGAAGATCAGCTCTAGCCTCTACCGAAAAGTGAAATTAAGGCAAGCTAATTATACTATTATTATCTAATTATGATCATTTTTCCTCATTTTTATCACTTAGATTATTATTCTCACGATAATTATCTAGAAATGTTGTGTACAAAGTGATGCAAAAATGATAGGATTTTAACACATTGTTTAGTTGTTAAAATATTTTATTGTCTATAAGGATTCAAGTCTTTTATAGATTTGAAAATCTTAATAACAAATTTGAAATAGTAAAGGGAAGCTCTGCAGTTTGGATGTTTATATATTTGATTTTACACTAGTAAGAATCTCAGAAAAATTCCTATCCACAAGAATCTTCTTTTAATGAATATATAGATGAGTCCAAAATCTAAATGTTGAAAGGAAAATTGAAACTAGTGTTTTATATGATTTTAGTGGATAAGAATTATAAATGTATAATTAGGTTGTACATGTAGCATTACTCATTCATTAATACCAGAATTATGATTTTCACTCAAAATGATAAGATACATTATTGATTTGACCTTTTTTTTTTTTTTTTAAGAATTAATTGACACAACTCAAGTCACGATAAATTCAAAATTTAATTAGAACAGGAAAGCGTGAATAATAAAAATTATTACAAATGAAAAAATAAATAAAAATAATCAACACAGTTCACAAGATTTAATATAAGGAAAATATTTACTTGCAAAGACTGGAATGAATTTATTAAACCACTAAAAACTATAAAACTACTTCTCTAATGAATAACACTTTTTCTCAGAAATAAATGACATTTAAAGAATATGAGATATCTTTTGCTAATTACTTTGTTTTAACAGTGTATTTAATTTGTTTCACTTGTGAGGCTAAAGATGTAACATATTGTTTCCAACCAAGTATATATTGTTCACTTTGGGTCTAGCCCTTGTTTAGAAGAATTCAGCACCTTTCGCCATGGGATGCCCGTTCCCATTAAGGAGCACTTGTTCCTCTATCTAGGCAAGCCGTTCCATATGGAACAACCCCGTTCCTCAAGCCATTCCACACTCTGCCTAATATGAGCAAAGCTCGAGGCAAGCCGTTCCATATGGAACGACCTCGTTCCCCAAACTGTTACACAGTCTATCCAATTTGAGCAAAATTCCAAGCAAACCGTTCCATATGAAACGGTCTTGTTCTTCAAGACTGTTCATCTTGGAACGCTCGTTCCACATTAAATAACGCCTGGTCCTCTATCCGCCAAGCTTAGCAGTTTCCCCCTTTTTTCAAGAGTATATTAATAATTGAAATGCTTAAATCCATAAAATACGACTGAATTCTCAATACAAATCGATACTGTATGTTAAACTTCCAAGCTGTAGGAACAAATAGAGAAGGAAAAAGTAGCCTCTTTCCTTATCCTCTTCCAAAAATTAAAAAATAAAAAGTTGTTTAAGTTTCTTTATTTTTCTCCATTGTCAATTCTCCACAACAAATTAATGCAGCAACTCCATAAGTCTTCTAATATTTCCTGCATAACATTATCGATTGAAGTTAAAACCTTAAAATAAGATAAGAGCGAGTTACAGAATATTTGTAGTTAATTGTTTTTTCCTATTTTGAGTGTTTTTTTCTTAATATCTGTAGTTATTTTCAACAAGGAAAGATCTTGTATGTTTAAGCCATCAACGGAAGTTAAGACCTTAAAATAAGATAATAAGAGTACAAATTCTCGTTTTGATAATACACTCCTAAGAGAAAGCCTTTAGAGAGAGCAAATATATGAAATCAGAGTTGAGTGGCTTTTATCTTGGACTCTTTTAACCTTTATTGGTGGAATATTGGCTGTTGTCACTGTAGATACATGCAACCCATTCGGTAGCTCACATAAATCTCTTATAATCTTCATTTTTCATGCTTTTTTTATTTTTATTTTTATTTGTATGTATTGTTTGTTAAGCTATGGGGACTAGATTTTGGGTATTTTTCCATTTTGGGATTGTTGTAGGGATTGTTGTAGTTTATCCCATAATCAGTTATAGGTTAACTAACAAAAAAATTAGCATATGAGGTGTTTGTCTGTTAAATTTTTACTTGTTCTATTAAGAGCTGAGATATAACCTATGCGAAAAAACTAAAGTGGATATTTTATAAATAAACTTTTTTATTATTATTATTAATCATATTATATTTTAATTTTTTTTTAAATAAAAAGCTTAAAATTTTAAAAAGTTGAAATCTAGCCGACGGATCTCCGACTAGAATGTCGCTAGTTATTTACACATTGGTGTCAATTGTGATGTCAAGTACTGTAGTGCTTTGCCACAACGGGTCGGCAAAGTGTTAGTAGACCTGTTGTGGCAAAACGCCATAGTGGTTAACGACATTGTCGGCCAGATCTAGCTTATTTGTTTTTAATATCTTTTTATTATTTTATTTAAATTTGTTAATTAAAAAATTAGAATTTAAGTTTACTTTGGAGTATTTTGTTAATTAACTCCTCTAAAAGCAACTTTTGAAACCATAAGCTCTAAAATACTTCTTTCGAAGTCTTTCAATAAAATAAATTATAGAGCAATCTACTTTCTCTTATAATCACTTTTGAAATGTGTTTACCAAACACATTTAAAGTAAATCGGGGAACAAGTGATAGAAGAGAAGCTACGAGCAACCCCACACTCCCGCTTAGTTTAAATCCACGTGCAATGGTCATACAAAGCTATAAAAAAATTTCTTTCCTTGTTTCTTTAAATCCGTTTGTCTTGTTCACAAATGAGCTTCTATTCATGAAATTGGTGTAATTTTATGCAGTAAAGGAACGAGGAAGTTGAGGAATCCATGGCTGCAAAATAACCATTCTGAATAGTCTGAAAGACAAGCTAGAAGAATATTAAACAAATTATGGACCCAAATTTCATCAAGCAATTCCCCAGAGACTTGATGAAATAATAAAACTCGAAGAGCAAGTTGATGGTTTTGGAGCCTTGAATACTGGATTGTACAAGCTATTTACCTGGCAGAGACGCCATTGACACCTTCCCTTTGGAACAGCGTTTCAGAAACAGGGTGTTTTTCATTGTAAGAAGGATCAATTTGTGAAAGATGTCAGAAAGGCCGTGATTGTCTCAAGGAAAGTTATTTAGTAGGTTGGATGTTCAAGAATCATTGAAGAGGTTCGCTGGCAATGTTCATAATCCTGAGAAGAAATCCGATAGTTTGGATGTGGAGGGTAGAGCAAAGGAGCTGGCCGAATTTATCGTCAATCCTCATCCGCCTTTTCACATTTTTGTGGTTGAAGATTCTGCTAATAAATCTCTGTTGTCCGGACTTATACACAGAGGATGTCAAGAAGCGATTTGCTTGTCGTGTTTGGGTTCGTTTATCTGATATTTTCGAAAGAAAAAGTTCTCAGACATGTACTGAAAAAGGTTACAGGGAACGAAGGAGAGAAAAAATTCCCTCTTGAGTCGTCACTGCAACAGGAGCTGCACAAGAAGAGGTATTTGGTAGTGTTGCGCGACGTCCGGACGCCTGATATTTGGGAGATTATCAAGCATGCTTTTCCAAATTCATCAAATGGTAGCCGAATTATTTTCAGTTTTCAAGAAGCTGATGCAGCGCGGTACCCAGAAGTAAGATTCTTTGGAAGAGAACTTTTAAGGCTCAAATGGGAAGATACTGAATTTGCATCAACTCAAAGCGAGAAGAGTGGGGGCGATGATATTGATAACAAGATAGAGATCGATTGGGAGCTCGACACGCGCCTGGGTGGAGCTTTCAAATATTTGGACAAGGACGATGGCAATGATATTGTTGGGCTAAAGGATAAACTAAA
Source organism: Pistacia vera (assembly GCF_008641045.1). Taxonomy (NCBI): domain Eukaryota; kingdom Viridiplantae; phylum Streptophyta; class Magnoliopsida; order Sapindales; family Anacardiaceae; genus Pistacia; species Pistacia vera. Next base: position 1,803,218 of record NW_022196645.1, read on the forward strand.
TAAATTAGGTCAGTTAACTCTTAAAACGAGTGAAAATCATTTTTTGATCTCAGTTGTGGGTTTAGCAGGCTCCGGCAAGACTACTCTAGTGAAAACATTTTTCGATAATTCATTTGTAAAGCAACAGTTTGAAAGCCGTGCTTGGGTTGATCTTCACGCTTTCCAAGATTTGGGGATGAGAAATGTCTTCATGGAGATATTAAAACAGGTTTCACAAGTTAAGGAAGAAGACGAATCGACTGATCTTGAAAATTTGGGAACTAAGCTTAATCAAAAGTTAAATGGGAAGAGGTTTCTGATAGTGTTGGATAATGTCTATGCGCTCAATGTTTGGTACAATCTTGAAACGATCGTTTCAAAAAATACAAACACTGGTTCCAGGGTGATTCTTATTACCCGTGACGCTTATCTTGCTCGCTGCTTCGGTCTATCGGTTGCTCTTCTCAAGCTCGATCTGCTAAAAGAAGACGACGGTTGGAAGTTGTTCTTGAAGAAGGCGAAACAGGATAAAAGCAGTGAAGAAGACCTGGAAAAGTTTATCAGGAAACCATTGTGGAAAAAATGTTGTGGTTTGCCTCTTGCAATATGCGTGCTGGGTGGAGTGTTGTATAGTAAAAAGTTGAACAATATTTCTGAATGGCCACAAGAGATTGATAAAATCATGCCAGCAGGAGAGGAAAAGGGAGACCTTAAACTGCAGGATATGAATGCAGATCACTCTATATCTGAAGATGTGTTATCTTCCTTGGGTAAATTGGATACTTCACAAATTTGGGCTCTGGGCTACAAGGATCTGTCTCCTCATTTAAAGGCATGTCTCCATTATTTAAGTCTCTTTCCCAAATCATATGAGATTCCTGTAAGAAGGATTCTTCAGTTATGGGTCGCTGAAGGATTGGTGAAAAAAAGTAGTACAGATGGAGAACAAACGGCCCCTGAAGATGAGGTAAAAAAATATTTTGGAGAACTGGAGGCTAGGAGCATGATTGAAGTAGCGAAACGGAGATTAGATGGAACGGCTAAAACTTGTCGAATACCAATTACATTGCGTGACGCCTTCTGTCCTGATGCTGAAGAGAAGGGACTTTTTCACATCCATAGAAAATCGGATTCTGCATCTACTTCAAAAAACTTGAATATCCGCCGGCTAGCCGAGCATTTTGACATAAAAAACAACCCTCCTCCGAGTAAGGACATTGAATATCTACGGTCTTTTATATCTTTCAAAACCAGAAAGAGTGATAAACCTGCAAAAGAAGTAAGCGAGTTTTTGAACAAGACGATATCGAAGAGATTAGGGTTTGGATTGCTGAGAGTGCTTGATCTTGAAGGTGTATACAAACCAGTTCTTCCTGAACTTGGGAAGCTTCCTCTTCTAACTTATGTGGGTCTCAGATGGACATTTCTGGACGGAATTCCTGATTCAGTTGGTGAGCTTTCCGACCTCGAGACGTTAGATGTGAAGCACACGAACATCACCACATTGCCAATGTCCATCTGGAAGACGAAGAAACTTCGGCATCTCTACATGAACGAAATTCATTTTGAATTTCCGGAAAAAATATCGTCAGGAGTTTCTTTACCTGACAACGTTCAGACCATATGGGGCCTTTTAATTGGATTTAAGAAGCCTCCAGGATACTGGTTGGATAGCTTGAAGAGTCTTAAGAAATTGGGATTGACATGCCATTCAAAATCAATTGAAGCTATATCTATCTGGATCTGTAGCCTCACCGATCTTCAAACGCTGAGGTTGAGATCCGTAAATGATTATAGTGAACCTTCAAATCTCAAGTTGGGTTCCATTAAGAAGCTCCTTCACCTCACAGAATTGTATTTACTTGGATAGTTTTCATGTGTGATTAAAGAAATCAAACTTCCTCTATCTCTCAAGATCCTAACCTTGTCAGTGTCAAATCTAAAAGATGACCCAATGCCAGAATTAGGTAAGCTTAAGAACCTTAACATCCTGAGGCTTTTAGCTCATTCCTACACAGGGAAGAATATGATTTGTAAAGGGGAAAATTTTCCTAAACTTCGAGTCTTGAAGATATGGGTGCTTATGAAGCTGGAGGAGTGGACAATTGAGAAAGGAGCCATGCCTGTGCTAAGTGAATTAGAGATCAGATATTGTCCGAAACTGGAGAAGACCGAAGGCCTGGAGAACTTGAGCACATTGAAGGAGTTGAAGTTAACGAATATGAAAAAGGAATTTGTTTCTAAAGTCAAAGAAATCATCAGCGAGCAGCAGCACATAATTAATGAACAGAATTTGGAAACACATCCTCCATGGGTGAGTTTTTATAGCTAATTTGCATTATCTTATTCCGAAGAAGCGTGAATTAATATAATATTATATATTATTGTTTTTTTTTTTTCCTAATTTTCTTATTTGTGTCCTAGGATTGAAAAACTCTTGGAGGCAAGGGGTCTAGAGTGGACGATGCGCAATCTAGTGTAAGATCATATTGGTGTTGATATGCTTTTAAAATTATGGAAAATTGTTTGCGATATTTTTATTTGAAGTTATTTACACAGTGATTTGCTGCTTGGATTTTATTTTTAACTTTATATATGGCTATTATGAATATTTGTATAATAATGAATGTCTACAACGTATATCAACTTAAATTATATATTTCATCACCCATTGCAATTATATATAATGTGTTTACCCTCTTAATATTGTAATACTCTGTTTTGTTTTCTCTTTTAATAGTATGTTATAACACATTATACTGGGACACCTTGTACGTAGACCTGGCAAACGGGCGGGTTGGGTAACCATGGATACGGGCCAAATGGGGGAAAAAATGTGAAGGAAATACACCACCCATACCGGGTCATGCGGATACTGTGGACCCACGGGTCACCCGTTTCTAAGTGTTTGTTACGAAGCAAACCAATAATGCATTTATCATGTTTGTTAAAATGTCAAGGTGAAAACTTTGAAGCGGGGGGCCAATTCGAGAACGTAGATTTCCTGGATTTTCAAAGTTTGTTTAACGGTTAACAACTAAAAGCTTTCCCCTCTTTTCTTCAACTTTCTTATCGAGAAAACATTTCCTGTTGATTTTTTCCCCAATAAATCAATCTCATTTTTATCCTCTCTCCAGACCATCAAACCTCTCTTATACTATCAGATTTTCAAAGTTTCTCTTATTTTCCCGCATTTTCTAAGCAACCAAACAAGGTATACTAATATACTATACCAAAATAAACAAGCATCTGAAGCTCCTGAGAAGGGAAGAAGGCCTCTTGAGAAAGGATAAATCACGTTCACATTTCACCATGCATCCTTGGCTGCCCTGCTACCAACCAAATTCAACGAGTCATGGTTCCAAATAAGTGAAGACACTTTTATAAATTTCATCAGTTATAATGGGAATGAAGAATCGGCGAGATTGAGCGGGAATTGAAGTAATCTCTCAAGTTTGTAATTGCTTTTTCCTTTAAGAATTTTTTCTTTTATTTTGTGTGGGTACCATGGGTATCACTCAGCCCACCCGTAAAAAAAAGGGGGTGGGTTGGATACGGGTAATTTACGGGTCTTAACTATATTAACCCGTACCTCTAAAAATTACCCGGGTACGAGCCGATCCGTTGGTACAGATCCCTTTTTGCAAAGTCTACTTGTACGTATTTCATGTTAAATGTTTTCAGTGTTGACGGCATGAAGGATTATTATCCGCGGACTTTATACATGTACATTTTCTTATGATTTGGTTGTAGGATTTTAGACCAGTGCTTTGTTTTCAAACTTGGAGTTTATGATTTACTTTCTTTCTAAAGAAATGTCTTTTGTTTTAAGAAAAGTTTTTTTGTAAGAATTTTTAGAGACAATTTTTCAGCATTACTACTTTTAGTAACGGATTTTTAGACACATCAGTCACTCGACTCCGAAGAGAGTGCTTGGATCTTATGTAACGGGGAGGACCAAGACATGTCTTGCCATAATGGAAGTTCATGATTAAATAAATTTCACTACAAGAGATATGGCTCCGTTTGGTTGCCAATTGGGAATACTACTTTTAGTATTCCCAAAAAAGTTAAACAGTAAAATACCCAAAAACTTTGATTTTTGGGAATACTACTCCCAATATTATTCAACTTTTTTTAAACCCCTTAAATTTGATAATTTAATTAAATACCCCTAAATATTTTTTTTTAAATTACAAAAACACCCCAGTAATTCATATTTACCAGATTCCAGCCACCACTGTCGGAAAATGGCCGGAATCTGTTAGGATGGCGCACTACCGGCTGAATCTGGCCGGTAGTGCGCCGATATAGCCTTTTCCGGTCAGATCCACGGTGGATCTGGTCGGAAAAGGCCAAATCTAAGGCCAAAGATCTGGCCGTTGACGGCCAGATCTTTGGCCGTAACGGTTTATAACGACGGCCAACAAACGGTCGTCGTTGACCATCAACAATTCGTCGTTGACGAGAAAATACGGCCAGATCTGGCCGTTGACGGCCAGATCCACCGTGGATTTGGTCGGCAAAGGCCATATCGGCGCACGACCGGCAAGATCCAGTCGGTCATGCGCTAATAGGGTGAACCCGGCCACCCTCCGGCGGTGGTGGACGGTTGTCCGTATTTGACATTGGGTTGGGGGTGTTTTTGTTAACTTTTAAGATTTTATTATAGGGGGTGTTTTGTAAATAAACAAATATAGGGGGTATTTTATTAATTTATAAATCCTACATCGTAATACCCGCCCAATTCAACTTTTTTTTTACTTTTTTCAGAAAACTTTTCCCAAAAACACCTAATTGTGAACCAAACGGAGCCATAATATTAAGAACTCGATTATAGGAATTAGATATGTATGGTATCTTACAATTATGACATCTTTTAAAATATGAATTATAATTACTCTATTATGCAATTAGAATAAGAATTAGAGTTCTTTTGAGAGTTAAAATACGAATTACAATTATTCTATTATGCAATTAGAATAGGAATTAGAGTTTTTTTTAGAGTCATTTGGAATCAATTATAAAGCGATGTAATAGCTTAAATTTAGATTGTGCTTACACAATGAAGAATTTTGTTAATTAATCTCTCCGTATCTTGATTTTGGAGGTCTTTGTTTTCATGTAAACAGATCATATCCTTTTATATAACTAGCTAACCAGGCTATTACCCACTCTTGGATGCAATACTTTAATTGATAGCTGTTTGTGCGAAAAATTAATACACCTTCACAGATGCTATATATTGTTTAAGAAGTCTACCTAAAAGAAATTCGCTCAAGCCAGTAGATACTTATTGACCCTTGAATCAGTCAAAGAAGATTAGATATCCTCACGGAGCGCCGATGGGTTTTCCATCATTAGCCCTTCCGTTAGATGCCCAGACGAAAAAAAAAAAAAAAAAAAAACGGAGGCGCCCAGTATAATTGTGAGCTTAGTCAACCCTAATTTGGGTATTTATATAGCCACAAGTACTCCCTAAACTTGAGAAGGCATTACACGGCTGTACGGCTGTATGCCATAAATTTGGTGGCGTTATTTGCTATTAACTTTAACAAATTGCTGACTCAATACTGTAAACGGACAATTATACCCCAGTATAAAGGGAAACGTATGTAATTTTAATTATAGAAAAAGCTGGAACTTTAATTCATGTTTTAAATAAAGGGTCAGTTTTTCCTTATAAATGCTGATACTAAAGTTCAGAGAAAAATGAAGATTGATGAGTTACTATTGAATCTGGAGTTGAATTCTTTGCCTAAGATTTTGCTTCAAAATCCTCCTTTAAGTTGAACGTGGCTGAGGATTTGATCAAATTGTCCTTTGAGGAATTCAGACTGAGTTACTGTTAGAGGCTTTTTTTTTTCTAATGAATTAACGTAGCTGCAGCCTTCAAGTGCAAGCAAAATGCCATGTTCCCTTAAAAGACAATATCTACCTTCTTGAAATAGAACAAGGATTGGGATGCTACAGGCAGTCTAAAATATTTTTACTTAAAATTGGACATAACTTAATTATAATGATACAGAAAGTAGAGTCAATTGAATTCGAAAGTAAAATATAACATATATTGTTTGCTCGATAACTAGATCTCTAAAATAATGGATTTTTTTAAGGGATCTAAACATGATAGTGGGATTGTAATAAAAGCTATGATATTTTATCATGAAAGCTAGATAAAACTTTTTAATTTTTAATTTTTAATTTTTTGATGATTAAGAGTGTCCGGAACAGTTTACGCGCACCTCAATTAATCTTTTAGGATCCTGAAACTATCGGTCGAATAAGAGCTTCAGTGATTATCCCTATTAGAAATAATATTCACGGTATGCCTAAACATTTTATTCATATAACTCTCTTATATATTCCAAAATAATAATAATAAAGAATGTCCCAAACATATATAATGATCTAGCTAGGCCCAGATCGAGGCTTTATAAAAACAAGATATGAAAGTGTAAAAGCAAAAACCTAAAGATAAAAGGGAAGAGTTTTGGAATCGCTTGGAGAAATATAAAGATTATAAATACCAAAACCAGTATCAAAGTAAGGTTTCACTCACTTTCCCTATTACCGAAGTATTCTTTGGCTTCTTCTATATAGTATAATAAACACTAGAGACACATTTTTTAACAATTTCCCACGTTATTATTTTTTACCATTAAGTAGAAAATTTTAAGTTATAATTACTTTTTTTTTTACAGATTTTGTCCCTTGTCACTTGAATTCTTGTCTCCGTCTTAACCATACATGTACTAGTTTTATTAAATTGTCCCACAACGTCAACAAAATTCGGTGATGGGACTTTATCATATAATTAACTATTGTCGTTAAGAATATTAAATTTTGATGGCCTCTTATCGTTTCTCAACTCATATTTATCATAAGTATATTTCTCTATATAAATTGCATAAAAAATAATAATAATAATGAAACTGGCAGAAAGGAATGTCAAAAGGATGTATAATGATCTAGCTAGGCCCAGAGGCTTTAAAGAAAACAAGATATGAAAGTGTAAAGCAAAAGATAAATAAGAAACACTGGGGAATCAAAGCAAGGTTTGCACTCACTTTGCCCATTACCCAAGTATTCTTTGGCTTCTTCTATATAATATAAACAAACAGAAGCTATTGGCAGCATTTTCACAACATAATCACTTATTGGTTTTTGAGTCTAACTTTTCACCTAAAAAACTTTATTGTGTGAGAGGATTACCCATTCTTATAAACTCATTAACTTGAGTGTGCCTAGTTGATATGGCTACAATGCTGAGAAGGGATCCACCCTCCCAGTTACCATCTTTAGGCATGATGGATGCAACCTCCCAGCTACAATCTTTAAGCATGGTGGATGCAACTGTTTCCGCGGTCTTAGAACAATTATCTAGTTCATCTTTAACAAAAAAGATAGAAGGAGCAGGCGTCAACCCCGAAGTACAGCAGCTCAAAAACAATCTTCGAGACATGAAAGAAGTGGTGATTGATGCTGAGCAAAGACAAGTGAAGGAAGAAAATGTGAGGGTTTGGTTGCATGAGCTGAAAAACACACTGTATGATATGGAAGATGCGTTTGATGAGGTATGTTTTTCGTCTTGCGTTTTAATAGTATTTCCAAGTTTATTTTATATATTTGTCTTCTTTGCATATTAAATTCTGACGATGCAACGAGGTAGATAAAGAGCTTGTTTGGTATATTAATACCAAATGTTAGTTTATGCTTAATCAGTGTTGTATATATAGTTGTGTAAATAATGAACGGTCAATTATGTCAATATAGATTATGATAAGTGTCGTTCCAGGATTAATACTAAAATAGTTTTATTATTTCAACGTTTTATAATCGATTATTAATTTATGGCATTTATAATTTTTTGTTTTTTGTTTATATTTTATTTTAAATACTTTTTATAAATTATATAAATTTTGAATATTATGTTTCTTTTAATTGAGTATATACATTTTTTTTTTTCAGAAAAAGAGAGTGATTAGATAACTTTCCATAAACATGTCAAACGAGTTGTATAATGCCAACCGGACCTATTTCTTTTAGGCCCACTTGGCCTATTGCACTAGGCCACCCCATTATGAACAGTGAATTATATTGGGCCAGCCAAACACGATTTTAAATTTAAGGCGCAGATCAACCCGATAGACACGACACAAATGGACTATACCACGCCTAAGCCCAAACATGAACGGGCTAGGGGCTTTGTAGGCTAGGCACAAATACTTCTTTTTTTTTTTTAACTGGAGTTATTGGCAGTTAGGCTTTGGCACCCCCACTATCGGACTGAAAAAGCCTCATTTTTAAAAACACCTCATTTCAAAGTTTGAAAACTAAATATTTTTTCTATAGCACCCACAAAATTCATAAATGCCCTTATCCAATATATATATATATTTTTTTTTAAATTTTAAAAGAGGGTTAACATTTCATTCCCTTCACTTATGCTATACACCTGCTACCACTAGCGGTGTGCGCGTTTGGGTACCCGTCCAAATTCAAAGGAATCAGAATTGAAACTAGAACCGCCCGATTCCTTCGATTTGGAACTAGACCCGAAACTTAAAACATAGATTCTGGTTCTAGTTCTAGGCACCAAGGTTAATTTAAATTACCCTACTTTTAAAAATTGACAAATGAATCCTTTAAAATTTACAAATACACCCCCAATATTTACAAACATTACGTTGTAGTCCCAGCTCCTACTTGGGTACCTGATCGATTCTGGTTTCCGGTTCCTATTGGGTAGAATCGAAACCAGAACCGAAACCAGCTGGTTCCCGATTTCTAGAATTAGAACCTACTTTGTGAGGGTCGGTTTTGAGTAAGAACCGGAAGCAAAATCGCCTAGTTCCTTGGATTTGGAATCTAAACCAAAACCTGAAACATAAGTTCCGGTTCCAGTTTCGGGTACCAAGGTCAATTTTAATTATCCCAACTTTTTAAAAGATGACAAATAAACCCTCTAAAAATTACAAATACACCCAACAGTTTACACAAATTATAATTTAGTCCTGATTCCTGCTCGGGTACTTGATCGATTCCTATTCCCAGTTTTGGTTTCGGTTCCCGGTTTCTACATGGTGGAACCAAAACCAGAACTAGAACCAGCCGGTTCATGATTTCTAGAACCAAAACCTACCTTGTGAGGGTCAATTTTGAGTAGGAATTGGAACTAGAAACTCGGGTACCCGTCGATTCCAATTCTGGCCGATTCTTTAGCACACCCCTAACAACCACGGTTATTCCTAAAACAAAATTCTAGATAATCAAATTGAAAGTTCTAAAAAATTAGAGCTAAAAATTCCTTACAAATATTCCCAAGAACATAATAGAGTTAAACAATACAAAAATTATATAGATTAAAGTAGCTACCAATACTTTGAAGAATTTAATAACAATATATTTATATGTGACCACAAACAATATCATATTTCAATTCCTATCTTTATTATTCATTCTCTCAAAAGAAATTAGGGTTTATGAAATAATAGTGGGGTGTCAAAAGTGCTTTTAAAGAATAAGAAATTAAAGTTAATTTTAATAATTTTTATATAGGGTTAAATTTGTCATTATAAATTTTAATAAAAAGTGGGGGCTTATTTAATCTATTAGTTGGTTGCTAATTGATCCTTTTTTTTTTTTTTTTTTAATTAAGAGTTGTGTTGGGGAGAGAGTTATAGATTTAACTTGCTTTAGTGTATAGTTACCCATTTTAAGTATAGCGGCATTATTACCAAGTTGGTTAAGATATTTCCAAATTAACCACATCAAACACAAGTGTGAAAAATAAAAAACACAACTATATGCATGGTTTAGCTAAATCCACTTTTAGCCTTCATCCTTGGGACCTTGTCTGAAGCAATTCACTAAGTTAAAAACACATTACAAGGTATAGGTCAAAGTTGATCTAAGATATAGTAAAAATAACTCTTTGTTCAACTTTACACTTAATACCATACTTTGAATCCTTAATGTAATAACTCTTTGGACATTCTTCATGTCAAGAAAACACTTGAGAACAACTTGTGAACCACTAAGCTTCAAACACTGACGCCACGCTCCAGCATCAATAAAGGAACCATGTTCCAAGAGCTATCAAGTCTATGGTGAGGTTTTGGCACAAAATGAAAATGAACCTATGAACCTTAAGAGAAAGAATACTCTAAGAAATTTCAGAGTACAATAAAATAAAATATCAAAATGTAAGATTCATACACGCAAGAAAGTGTATTATATAATGTAGAGTTTCTTGCTCAACACTATAGTGTCATCTCAACCAACAAGGGGCTGACCCATGTTTATCCAAATAAGGAAAGTCTTACTTCTTTTGGTTTGGACCACAAAACAAATTGGAAAAAAAAACTTTAATCCCTAGGACCACTTAAGGATACTATGACACATGTAAAAATGTCATAAAATGTGAGAGACAAAGATAAAAAATATATTTTTCACTTTATCAGACATGCAACTCATGTTGGGTTACAAATGTCTGAAGCAAGAGTGTAAGCACAAACTGTTGTGCACACACACTCTAAACGAAACAATCCAAAACATAAGTTTGACAATCAGTGTGCACGCATAACTGATGTGCACACACACAAAACAAATGAAACAAGCCAAATCATAAGATGTTGACAACAAGTGTGCATATATAACTGTTGCACACACACAACTCATAAGTGTGACAAATATGAATATTCCATGAATTGTTATTCAAGCCTCACCATAACTCTTTCCCATTATTAATTTTTCAAAATTTCAAAATATATATTATATATGCAAATTACCAAAAAGTACTATTTATATCATAACCTTTAACAAGTTTTTCTAGTTTTTGATACTTTTAAAGATTCTATAATTCTAGTATCACAATCTATTTATTTAATTCAATTATACTGTTTTTCCTGTTTCTGGTTTATTTACTAAATTAGTTTTATGGATTTTAGAATTTAGAACTTTTAATAATCTGTTTCAAGACCTTTTACATCTGCTTTCATCTTCTTTGTCTGTAACTTTTGGCTTGAAGTAAACCACTTGAACTTGTTTTCTTATTTCATCAAATTATTAATAATTTAATGATAAATAATTTGATTTAGCACAACATTCAATTATTGTCTTGAAGAAATAAGAAGGAATAGGAAAGTAGAGAAATTAAGAAGGAATAGAAAAGGGCAATTTTGGAATAAACTAAAATTTTTATTTTCTCTAATTGATTTTGAGGCTTAGAAAGAGTTGGGTGGGAATTAAATAACACCACTCGTAATTTATAGATATAATCATAAAAGTAAATTTTAAAAGATTTACTTTTATGATATTCAATTTGAAATAGATATGTAATTCATTAGGTGAATGTTGCAATCTTTAACGAGAAAAATAAAATACACAAAAACTTCAGTTCAATCAAATAGGATGTGGTGCATCCTATTGCTAATGGAAAAAAAATTAATTAATAATTGATTCATAAATCTATAATTTTTTAATATTAGCTAATTCATAAGTTACTAATTTTATATTATAAGTTCATTCATATAAATTAGTTATTATATTATATAAATTAATTTACATAAACTAGTTACTTTATTAGATAAATGAAATGATTGTTAGGAAAATTGATATAGACAGAATTTAAATGTCAGTTAGGACAATTGATAGTGCAAAAAACAATTTATCAAACACTTGATGTGTGGATGCTAACCAAGGATCCCAAGCTTAAAACAATAATCCAAGATTACAAACAGTTGGCAATATATAAGAGTTATAAATACAAGGAGAACACATAAATCAGCACAATGATATCTGTGGTTTCGTCAAATGGCCTACATCTATAGTGATGATAATGGTTTCATTGCAACACTCCCACACTCCTCATAATAGCCAAGTATACAAGTTTTCATCTAATCTCAACGCTAGTAGATATTGCTACTCCTAGAGAATGACTTTGCCAATGTTGTTAGTGTATGTGAAGAGAAAGATATGGCCTTGAAGCTTTTTCTTATGAGTATAATTAGGGAAAAAAGGAATTTAAACATTAATTTGTATTAAAAGGTTTTTCTTATGAGTAGTTATGTAGTTGAGAGATTAATTTTGAGTAATTAATGGTGTTGGTGTCCATTTTCAATTATTTTTCCTCAAACTTTTCCCAGGTGTTACGTATACCCAATGAAAAAGTAGCTTCCTTGATAAAAGATTTAAACAGCAGGCTACGCAGTATTGCCACAGCGAAAAATATGTTTGGTTTTACTGTGAAGAGGAGTGTTGAGAAGCCTGAGCCATTCCAATGCATATCCTTGGTTGATGAGTCTGAGATGATTGGTCAAATTGAGCTTAAGCAAAAGCTAATAGGTATGTTGTGTGAGAGTCGTAGTGACAAACAAAAAGGTCCTCATATCATCTCACTTGTAGGGATGAGAGGAACTGGAAAGACATCTCTCGTTAAAGTTGTTTATGAAAATGATAAGATAGCAAGTACATTTGAGAAAAAAATATGGGTTTCTGCATCAAATATTTTTGATGAGCTCAAGATCGCCAAAGCAATTGTTGCAGCTTTAGAAGGTGCAACGCCTGCATTTGTAGATTTAGGGTCTCTTCTACAACATCTATGCAAACTCATTATTGGAAGAAGAATTCTTCTTGTCTTAGACGATGTGCAAATAGAAGATTACAACAGGTGGAAACCCCTTCATTATTGTCTAGAGAATTGTCATTCTGAAAGTAAGATTTTGATCACTACACAGAAGGAGTCAATTTCACGAATAATGAAGGCGGCTGACATTCTCACTGTTAAGGAATTATCTGATGAGGAATGTCAATCATTGTTTAGACGGTTTGCATTTTTTAATAAGTTGCCGAAACAATGTGAAGAGTTAGAACCCTTTGTTAAACAAGTTGTAGATAAATGCAAGGGCTTGCCTCTCGCCCTAAAAGTGATGGGGAGTTTCTTGTGCTCTAAAAGAACCACATTAGAGTGGCAAAGTATATTAAACAGTGAGATGTGGAAAGTTGATGAAGAGTTTGAGACTGGCATTCCTTTCTTCTTGTTGAGTTATATCAATTTACCTTCCATGGTAAAAAGATGTCTCTCATATTGTGCCATCTTTCCCCAAAATTACCTGATAAACAAAGATCAGTTAATTAAATTATGGATGGCACAAGGTTACCTTGGATCAGAAAACAATAAAGAGATGGAACTAATGGGTCAAGAATTTTTTGACTACTTAGTAACACGCTCTTTTTTTCAAGAGTTTGATATAGACGATGACGGTGGTATCATAAGTTGTAAGATGCATGGGATAGCGTACAATTTTCTCAAACTTATCACTAAGCATGAATGTTTGGCAATGGAAGTCAATGGTGACGAACAACCAAGCCCAAATCCCGATTATCAAGACAAAGTTCGTCAATCAATGTTGATGCTTAGTAAGGAAGCCTCATTTCCCAACTCTATACTTGGCTTTACAAAATTGCGCAGTCTCTTGGTTCAAGGTGAGGTAACAAACTCTTCATCAGTGCCACAGGAAGTCTTTGATAAACTGTTGCTATTAAGAGCATTAGATATTAGTGGAAAACTTTTGTATGAGGATTCAATTGTTAACATTCCATCAACGAAGATAGGAAAATTGATCCATTTGAGATATCTTAATTTTTCCTTGCTAAAGATATCAGAATTACCCGAGGATTTATGTGAGTTGTATGATTTACAGACCTTGGAGATCAGTCAATGCATCAATCTCAACAAATTACCTCAGGGGATGGAAAAGTTGATAAATCTAAGGCATGTGGTAAATGATGAGACTTCATTGAATTACATGCCCAAAGGAATGGAAAGATTAACTTGTCTTCGTACATTAAAAGAATTTGTTGTTAGTGGTGGTGTCAATGCTAGCAATGCATGTAGCCTTAAATGCTTGGAGAATTTTGTCTATCTCCAAGGGTCTCTAAGTATAAGAAAGTTGGGAGATGTGACAGAAAAGGTTGATCCTGGGAAAGAAAAACCACTTAAGAACAAGAAAAACCTCCTTCATTTGTATCTAAATTTCGAGAAAGATACAGAAGAAGAGACGGCAAATAAGGATGAAAATGTTCTTGAAGTCTTACAGCCACCTTCAACTTTAGAGAGATTAGAGATTAGAGGCTACAAGGGCAAGACAATCTCACCCAAATGGGTAATGTCATTAAGGAAGCTGAGAATGTTAAATCTCCATGAATGCATGAACTTAGACCATTTGCCTTCGTTGGGAGAATTGTCATCCCTCGAGTCACTTTCTATAACAAGTATGCACGTGAAAAAAGTGGATAATGAATTTTTGGGAAGAGAGAGCGTCGTCAATTCGCCACATTCATTATTTATTGCCTTCCCTAAATTGAAGGCTCTAAGATTTGTCAACATGGAGAAATGGGAAGAATGGGAAGCGACAACTAATGCGATATGGGAAGAATTTTGTGATTCTACAATCATGCCTTGTCTTCGTTCTTTATCACTTGTACATTGTCCCAAATTGAAGGCATTACCAGATCACATTCTTCAGGTTGCAACGTTGAATGAATTGAATATCAGTTGGTGTCCTTTGTTGAAAGCGCGTTACGATAATCGCTACGGACAGGATTGGGACAAGATCTCTCTTATTCCTAAGATTATGATTAATTTTAAGTATGTGGAGAGAGGGAAGCAAATCGGTATTGCCTAAGGACCACAGGTGATTATTTCGATTCCTTTATTTCTATATTATTGTAGTTAATACTTAAGAAATTGTTTCAATCTTTTGTTATGTTTCATTATCATTCATCTAATTTTCAAGTATATATACATGGCTATAATTTTGCTGGAGATAAAATAAGATCTTCCAAACTCATCATCCAATCTTTTTGACGAAATTTAAATGCATAGTCATATGATTTTCACACTGATATTACTTTCTATTTTCTAAAATGGGTGGATTTCAAAAATTCATATAGGTGGTGAACTATCTAATATTTGTTACAATATGTATGTCTACCTATTCTATAAACTAGTAAATTTTATTGAACCATATTTGCAGGAGTTAGAAGTAGAAGTTTCAAGATTATAATGCCCAAAATTATGGTCTTCAAGTATCATTATCACAACATGATTTTCTTGAGAAATTTACTTTTGTTGTTGATATCTTTAAAATGAAATTGGATAATAATTTTGGTCAACGATCATTATTTTACATATTTTATTCTTCCAGCTGTTTGTGTTGAAGAAAATATATATTTCTTGTTGCAGTGGCTTTAAATAGTGGTTTGTGCATATGCTTGCGAAAAGAGTGATAGGAGAGGATTGTCTTCGAGAAAATTAAGGTATGTATTTACAAGAAATGAAGACTACCATTGTATATAGATGTTTTTTTTTCTGAAGTACTAAATTTCAGATTCTCAAAATTTGGATTAATCCAAAAGTAGAGAACACTTTATAGGAAAAACTCATATTCACCTATATATATATATATGTATGTCCACATATCATCGAGGATCATGATCTTACATATTACATTTTTCAGGTGTGTTGAAGAACATATTTTCTTGTTGCAAAGGCTTTAAATAGTATGATAAGATTGTCTTAAGATTTGAGATATGTATGTTAAAGAAATGAAATGAAGACGTCCATTGTATATAGATAATTTTTCTGAAGCAAAGTCCACCTTGATTTTAAAAACACTATAAGCCCTAGGAATGTCATACATTAAAAAAAATCACTATTAAATTCTCATAATATTGTCATATTTTATACCATTTCTTCTTTAATTAATGATTAAATGGTGTTTAACTTTGACGATCATCTATTGACATTCTTAGTTTACTACGATGGCATCTTAATTCCTGGTTACATAGGTTTGATAATTGAATCTTTAAAATGGCATGTAGCTAGTCAAGTTTAGTCCTGGCATTTAAATTCTGAACTGCATGAGGTTTGAATCTCATGGTACTTATTGATAAATTTCGATGGAATTCATGAACTCGAAAAATCGGTTTCTTAAAAATTGTGAATCACCAACTTAGCTTTGTATCATTTCAGGAGCAATACTTTTGCATGTTTATGAATTAATTCCAAGTTCTACTATAAATGTTGTCCTATGAATAATGTGCTAAGTAATGTCTCTTCATATATAAGATTATAAATTAAATTTTCAATGTAACCCTGACTATAGCAGTGATAATTAATTTTAACTTTTCTTGATTGCAGCTCCTTACGATGTTTAATTTCATGAGTGAAGAGCAAAATTTTCTTCTTGTTGAAAAAGAGCATTCCTTAAGTTGTTGGTTATGGTTAACTTCTCACACCAATATCTCAGCGGTTCTTTGTTCAAAATACTTTTAATGCTTAATGATTTCTAGTTATCAATTGCGTGTTTCATTTACAAGCATTTGCTTTTGTTGTTTATTGGCTCAAATTTGTTTGTTTTAGTTTAGAGTTTTTATAGATAAAATGTAGAGAGACTTGACAGTGCTTATTGTCGAGACTTGAGAATACTCTCTAGGATTGGATTTATTGTAATGAAACAATATTATCACTCGTGGACGTAGACTATTTGGTCAAATACCGTATATCGATCGTTGTGATGTTTTTTGTGTTTGTTGTGGTGTTTATTTTTATATATTGTTGATCATTTGTAATCTTTAGTGGTGGAGCTAGCATTCGCCCAGGGTGGGCCAATGCCATCCCTGAAAATGCCAAAAAAATTCATAAATTTTATAAACTTACTATTACACCCTAAATAGTCTATTTGTTTTATTAATTACTCAATCCAATATAATGTCCAAAAACAAAATAAATAAGGTAGTTAGATTATAAAAAAATAAGGCCCATATTATATAAATTTATTTGAACACATTACTTGTAGAAAAATTGTAAAACATATATATATATAAACTTAATAAATTATGGTTTTGATGTTAGACAAATCTCTTATTATCTTGGTAATTCTATATTTCTAAAAGGTTTTTAACTTAGTTTACCTTTAGGAAATTATTATTTTTTATCGGTTTATTTTTTATATGTCAGAATCCTATTTACTTTCCACTGCAATCAAGATCCATAATCTTACTTGAAGTGGTAAGCTTAATCTGATAAAGGCAAGTGAAAATATTTCTTTCTTGATTGAGACTCATCCATCTAGTAGGACTCCAACCTCTTTGGTTCACTGTATAAGCGAAGGTCAAACCTCTCATTATGGATTAAAAAATAACCCATAGCTCTTAGCTCTCAAAGTTCTTGCTCCCAAGAATCTCTATCTCTCTTGCCATAAAGTTTAGTTCCGACTAACTTTACCACCCTCCACCACAAAGCTGTGCTCTGGCCACTTTGTGTTAGTCTAGCCCTAGCTGCATTATTCCGATAAACCCTTCACGCTTTTAGCCCTCACTAAAGTACCTTCAACCTTGCTAACTTAAATGTCAGAGTGCCTATGCTAGACACCACACCAGTGTCACCTAAGCCTTCACATTCTTTTTCCCTGTTTGTGTAGGTCCACCAGATTGTTAGTGGCTTGCTTTTCACAAGATCTGTCCTTTTCGAATTGTAGATTTTATCGTCTACAGTTTGGCACATACCATAGGGCCCTAACAATCTTTCGACTAAAAATGACCTACTCCTTTCATTCTTACTCCCTCCGTTCAGCCATCATGACTGGAAGTACTGAAACCCCTTAGCTTGATGTCTCAACTCAGGTTGCAACACTTACCACACTTGTGCAAGAGAGCAACGAAAAGTACCAAACACTAGAAGCTCAAAACGTCGCCATTCGTGCAGAGAACCAAGCCTTTTTTTATAAGGTAAATCAATTCTACTCCCTAGATTGGACATTGAGTCAGCAACATGCCTCCTCCTCTCGCCTCATTATTTATCGCTGAAAATTGTTCACCACCCTGGATCATGGAACCTTACTCCAACCACCACAATGAACCTAGTCGAGCTGACCCAAGCCAAGATCACTTAACCCATCACTCTCTCGGCTACCAAAACACTCACACAAATGACCCTATCCCAACAATACCAACTAAACACGCCTTTCACTCTCCCACAAACACAACCCTTGCATTCAGTAGCCGGTTCATCCCATAATTCACTCTCGTTCGACTTGGCCATACACATCAACACCAATGTGTTCCCCCACCTTTAAAACACAAGCCTTTACACCCCCATGGCAACCCTCCTTGAGCAAACGTTAGCCAAGCAGTTATCTAAGATGGAAGCCATGATCCAACGCATCCCTGACATGCCCACACCCCTCAAGAAAAGCCAACCCAAAGCTGTAGGGTTTTAATCAAATAAAGTGCAAAACAATAAACAAAAATTTTATTCGAAACCCATAATCTTGGATCATAGATTGATGTTAATAATTATTCAAATCAAACATATACATAAGATTAAACAAACGTTATAATCAAACCTTCAATTGGAGGCTCTTTCGGGTGTTGTAGAAAACACTACCACTTGAAGAGGAGAAACGCACGAATGGAAATTTGCACAAAAACAGTAATCCCCACACGATCAATTTGCTAGTTTGAGAGTGAAGGTTAAAAGAAGAAAAAGGGAAGAAAATTTTATAAGAAAATTTCTCTTTACAACTTTTAGCTTGGGAGGCAAAATTGGGCTTATGAGGAAATAAGGGTTAAGGCCTCTTTTTGTAGGCAAACCCTAACCCTAATGTCCCTTGTGATATACAAGAATACCCCCACTAATATCTATTATTTATAAATAAATAATTAGACTTTACTTAGTGCCCAAGAAAAAGTTAGTTTGGTATTTTATTATTATTGTTTAATTATACAATAACAATTCACTATTTAAAATGTATATACACCAATATATAAATTTAAATAATGATTATTTATTTAAAATATATATACACCAATATATATATATATATATATCTATCTAATATTATATATTATATCTATATATAGAATTATTTATTTATTTATTTAAATAAACATGTAATGTTACAAATTAAATCCAATATCATATTGGACATAGGCGATAACCTTCTAGCAAATTTAATTGCACCGTAAGAATTACTAAACTACCCTATTGTCTTGAATCGACGAACTGCCCTCAATCCAAATCTTTTTTTAATTTATCTTTTAAGTGTGTGACCTATAGGCTCCTTATCATATCAGTAGTGGGTAATATCATAATTGACACTTAATCCATTGTCTATTATACACAAACTAAGATTGGCCTCTAGCCAGGCATCATGGCAGCCCAATAGATTTGGGTTCAGCGTATCAGCTACTTGTCAACGATACAATTACCGTGCAATCGAATCATTTCCTTAACTATTATCTCATCAAGGTTTGAAGTACAAAATTAATTTCAACTTCAAATATACTACAGTATTATGGTTGTTGTCATTTACCGAATTACTTAGCGAGATAAATTTTCTTGTACCCAAGAGTGATGAATCCTTTGTCGATCCACCATAGCCATGATATGCTTCTCAATGTAGCCAATCACTTTCGTACTTTAAGTGCCCTAAATAGGACCACGTTAGGCCAGCGTCAAACTATGCTGATATTTACACATGACGCTCTAATTATCTCAATTCTAAGGATCATATGCACCAACATCCATTAGAGGATATATTCCATAGACATTGGGGTTAGCATCTATATGGAATCCTCTAGAGGGTTAGTTCAGTGAACTTGCCAACCGTAAGCACCTATGCATTGCACCAAGTTGTCACCAAACAACTTCAACATGTAAGATCTGTTACTATCTTTCGATAGGGTTGTTTAGTGCTATGACAGCCCTACTGTATTATTTGTGCCCTTAGCTAGAATAATACTGGGGCTATGGACGTTTCTAGAATGGCCATCAAATGTGCTCATAGGGATCTCACAATCAAGACTTATTACCGCTTGATTCCCCATCACGGTTCAACCATTCTAAGGACATATATTATAACATATACGAAATATGATTTACATAATATAGAGATGTCTTTTATTAATATCAACATGTTTTACAAGTAGTCAATTACTATAATTGGATTGGCTTTGAGGCACCTATCCTAACAATCTCCTACTTGCACTATAGCCAATCATTCATGTATTTAATACCGGATGATGCTAAGTGTTTATCATGCTTTTGCTGCGACAAAGCTTTCGTTAGTGGGTCTGCAACATTGTCCTTAGTAGGAAATTTGTAGATTTGTACATCGCCTTTCTGGATAATCTCCTGAATGAGATGGAAAAGTCTAAGTATGTGTTTAGATTGCTAACGAGACCTTGGTTCCTTGGCTTGAGTAATAGCACCAGTGTTGTCATAGTATAACTCTACTAGATCAACTATGCTTGGAACCACTTCAAGCTCAGTAAAGAACTTCTTGATCCAAACCGCCTTTTTGGCCGCATTAGACAAAGCAATATACTCAGCTTCCATTGTAGAATCCGCTATAGTGGCTTGCTTAGAGCTCTTCCAACTCATTACAGCACCTTGAGATAGAACATGTATCCTGATTACGATTTAAAATCATCTTCATCACTCTGGAAACTAGCATCACTATATCCTTTAACAGTGAGCTCTTTCTCCCCTCCATAAACCAAGAATACATCCTTAGTTCTCTTCAAGTACTTAAAGATGTTCTTGACTGTTGTCCAGTGTTGTTCACCTGGATCTGATTGATATCTACTACAAGTGCTCAAGGCACATGAGACATTAATCCTAGTACACAACATAACGTACATGATAGACTCAATAGCAGATGCATATGGGATCCTACTCATCTTATTTCTCTCTTCTTGAGTTTTATGACAAGTGTCCTTAGAGAGATATACACCATGTGACGTTGGAAGAAATCCCTTCTTGGATTCTTTTATGTTGAATCTCTTCAACACCTTATCAATACATGTATGTTGACTTAGGCCCGACAACCTATCTGATCTATCACAATAGATCTTTATATTGAGGATATATACTACTTCCCCCAAGTCTTTCATGGAGAAGCACTTGCATAACCAAATCTTTACCGTCTGCAAGTTTGGTACATCATTCCCAATAAGAAGTATGTTGTCGACATACAACATTAAGAATACAATTGCACTCCCACTGATCTTTTTGTATACAGCGGGTTCATCTTCATTTTTGATAAATCTGAATTCCTTAACGGCTTCATCAAAACGAATTTTCTAGCTTCTCAAACTTACTTGAGTCCATTAATGGATCTCTGTAACTTGCATATCTTATTCGCTTGTCCATCAAGAACAAAACTATTAGGGTGTGTCATGAAGACATCCTTTTCAAGGTTTCCATTCAGGAAAGTGGTTTTGACATCCATCTACCAAATTTCATAATAATGATATGCAACTATCACAAGCATAATCCGAATGGACTTAAGCATTGCAGCCAGTGAAAAGATTTCATCACAGTTTGTGCCATGCTTATATTTGAAACCTTTGGCAACCAGCCGTGCTTTATAAGTTTGCACGTTACCTTCCATGTAAGTCTTCCTTTTGAAGACCCATTTACACCCTATGGGTTTCACCCCTTTAGGAGGATCCACCAGAGTCCAAACTAGGTTCTAGTACATGGAGTCCATTTTAGATTTCACAATGTCAACCATTTGATGGAATCTAGATCGATGTTACCTCATTGTAGGTTCTGGGTTCATTGTCTTCATATACCAATACATCACTACGCTAAGTCACGAGAAAACCATATCTCACGGGCTTGTGGTGTATTCTCCCAGATCTATGCAATTCCCTTGATACTTGAGGTGGTTCACTTGGTTCCATTATCTATGGACCTCCTCAAGATGCTCAACCACCTCAGGTGGCACATCTTCCCGTCCTTCATCTGTTGTATCTTGTGGAACCATAACTTCATTGAGTTCTACCTTTCACCCACTATCTCCTTTCAAGAGAAATTCCTTCTCTAGGGAAACCCTGACACGGGCAACAAATGCCTTTTGTTGTTTTGGGTGATAGAAGTAGTATCTTTTAGTTGCTTTAGGATACCCCATAAAGATACATTTATCAGACTTTGGAGCAAGCTTATTCAAAGTCAATTTCTTGACATAAATTTCACAACCCCAAACTCTTAAATAAGACAACATGGGTTTTCGTCCATTCCATAATTCATATGGTGTCTTATTAACAAATTTTGATGACACATGATTCAGTATGTGAGTCGTAGCTTCTAGGGTATAGCCCCAGAATGATGTGGGTAAACTCGTAAAGCTCATAATGGATCAAACCATATCAAGTAAGGCTCGATTTCTCCTTTCACATACACCATTATGCTGAGGTGTGTAAGGTGGAGTGAGCTGAGATACTATCCCACATCCTTTCAAGTACTCACCAAACTCTAAGCTTAAGTATTCTCCTCCTCGATCAGATATAAGAATCTTAATATTCTTGCCCAACTAGTTCTGTACTTCGTTTCTAAATTCTTTGAACTTGTCAAAGCATTTAGACTTATGTCTTATTATATAGACATACCCATATCTACTGTAATCATCAGTAAATGATATGAAGTACGAGTACCTTCCTCTAGCCTACACTGTTAATGGTCCACATACATCACTATGGATGATGCCTAACAATTCTATAACCCTTTCACTGTTTCTAAAGAAAGGCGATTTTGTCATCTTGCCCAATAGGCATGACTCACATATCTCATAATGCTGAAAGTCAAATGGGTCCAAAACTTCATCCTTATAGAGTCTTGTAATGCAAGTTTAGTTCACATGACCAAGTTTGCAATGCCAAAGATAAGTTTGGTTTAGATTGCCATGCTTGGCTTTCTTGTTTTCAAGATTAAGAATTTCCTCATTATTTAAATCAAGAACATAAAGACCATTATGTAATCTAGCAGTTCTGTAATGAATACCATTCAAACTAAAAGACATCGATCCATTAGCTATCTCAAAATGATATCCATAATTGTCCAAAGTGGATACAAAAATAATATTCTTCGAAATAGTAGGAACATAATAACAATCCTCAAGTTCTATGACAAGACCCAAAGGCAACGATAAATAATAAACCCATACGGCCAATGCAACAATTCTCGCTCTATTTCCAACACGTAGGTCCATATTTCCTTGGCTGAGCACTCTACTCTGCTGTAGTCCCTGCACATTAGTACAAATGTGAGAACCACATCCAATGTCAATGACCGAAGATGTACCAAGAGATAAATTTATCTCAATCATAAACATACATGAAGAAGAAGATGCATTATTCTTCTTACTTGCTAGAAAGGCCTTGCAATATTTCCTCCAGTAGTCAGACTTACCACAATAAAAGAAAACTACCTTCCCATCCTGATGTCATACCCAAACTTAAGGGCATCCTAAGGTTTGGACTTGGGTTTGGGTTTGGGTTTAGTGTTAGCCTCCCCCTTACTTTTGCTCGCCCCTTTATCACTGTTAGCGGCTACTATCACTACTAGACTAAACCTGTTAATGTCTTGCTCTATAGTTCTTAAACGAGCTTAGTGAGGGTCATCTCATTCATACTCATGTTATATATGAACTAAGAATAAGAATCAGGTAAGGACTTCAAGACTAAGTCGATTGCTAAGTCACTGTCTAAACTAGAACCCAAAGTCTTAAGCCTCTCATATACCCAATCATCTTGAGTACATGAAGACCAACTTTGGCCCATCTTGCTATTCCCGAGTGATGTCATCACCAGGCTCTTGAGACAGAGCTTGCTCGATGGTATATAATTTACATTCAAACTTCAAGTACAATGTAGATATCAATACTTGTGTGTAAAATTACTACCATCTAGCCTGTTTCCTTTTCAATGATTCATCGCAATGACAAGTTTATTGTTTGCTCATTTAATTGATTCTACAAGTGCAGGATAAACATGTTGATCTTTTAATTAAATAAATACCACTATTTTACTCAGGTTTTAATAGCCCTCATTATCAAACTCGGGAAAGCCCATTGGACTTCCCAGTCGGCCAAGATCCCATTAATTCCATTTCAAACCTTCGTTGTGGCAAACAAGCTAGAATGGGTTAATTAGGTAGGTCACACAAACTCAATTCATACCAACTAATGGCACCAACCATTAATCCTCAAATATAAATGTTAGAGTAGGTGCCCTAGAGCCAATCTTATTTTGTAAATTGACTCTTTGTAATCATGCTTTATTATCAATAAAGGCATCTTTCTATATCATGTGATCTGATTAAATTCATATCAGAAAATCATATATGTCCTTGGGATGGTAGAACTGTGATGAGGGTATCGAGTGTTTGAAATCTTGATAGTGAGAATGGCTATTATAGAAACATTCATAGCCCTAATATTATCTTGACCTAGGGCACATATAATACAGTAAGGCTATCATAGTGTTAGACGATCCTGTTGAGAGGCAGTGATAGATCTCACTTGTCAATGTTGTTTGGTGACAACCTGGTACAACACATAGGTGCTTGCTGTAGGCAAGTTCACTAGATCGGTCCACTGGAGGACTCCACATAGGTGGTTACCCCAGTGTCTGTGGAACAAATCCTCCAACAAATGGCAGTGCATGTGATCCTTAAACTTGAGATCACCAGAGCGCCTTGTGCACCGATTGGTATAGTTTGATACTAGTCCAACATAGCCTATTTAGGACTATCAGAACAGTATTGGTTGGCTGCATTGAAAAGTGTATCAAGACTATGGTGGATCGACAGAGGATTCCCGGGTATGGGAGAAATTATCTCACTGAGTAATTTGATAGATGACAACGACATTAAATCTGTGACCACAATGGGATTGAGTTGTAGCTCAATCCAATCTATTCTAGTCATTGGTCCAATAACCGAATATCGAGATATCAAGGATATCCGAGGTTGACATTACTTCTATATCTTGGTCTTGATGAGATAATAGATGATAAAATGATTTGGATTGCAAGGTAACCATATCGTTGATAGGGAGCGGTTTCGCTAAATCTAAATATATCAAGTGGCCATGATACTTGGCTAGAGGCCAATCTTGCTCTATGTCTAGTGGGCCAATTGATTGATTGTTAATACCAATATGATTCACTATCGATATGATGAGGAGCCTTCGGGTTGCACACATAGAAGACAGATTAAGAATAAAATTTATGAGAAGGGTATTTTCGTCTTTTAAGATGAAATAGCATCTTGGAAATCTCACAGTGTAATTAAATTACTAAGGTTGTAGCCTAAATTTAATTTCATATGGAAATCTATGTCTAGTGGGATGATTGATTGATTGTTAATACCAACACGATTCACTGCCAATATGACGAGGAGCCTTCGGGTTGCACACATAGAAGACATATTAAGAATAAAATTTATGAGAAGGGTATTTTCGTCTTTTAAGCTGCAAGAGCATTTTGGAAATCTCATAGTGTAATTAAATTTACTGAGGTTGTTGCATAAATTTAATTTTATATGAAAATTAAATTAGTGAGATTATACATATTTAAATATTTAGTTTATATATATATATATATATATATATATAAATTTATAAGATATTATCCAATATTAATATTTATTATTAATATTGATAATGTGAATTCAAATTTTGTTTTCAAATTTGAATTGAAATACCATGTTTGGTTACAATGGTAATCTATTCTAATATACAATTGGAATAGATGGCTATTCCAATTTGGAATTGGGTTTTAGTGTGCACTATTTAAGTGCAACTAAAATTAAAATGAAATAATTCATTCAATTAGAAAAACCCTAGCCACCCCTCTCTCTCCTTTCCAAAAATGTGTAGCCTTTTGTGAGAGAAAGAATTTTTCTCCCAAAGAAAAATTCTGCAGATTTTTTGTTCTTGAAGTTGGTGATTTTACTAGCCAATAAAATCAACCAACGACATTCGTTCTATTTTTGTGTAGATACTGTTTGTGCACTCCTACCTTGTAATGGAAGCGAATCTAATCCCTTGAAGGAGCCTCCAAATGCTGGTATGGTTTCTATTACATCTTGATAATTATTTTCATGTGTCAAATAATGTACAACAATTATAAGGATCATGGGTTAGGTTTTGGATTTAAATTTTTTGAATTCTACTGCGTGAATAGATCCATAAACCTACAATAAATTGGGCCACAAGACTAATTACATAATTCAATGGCACCAACCATCGTCCTCAGTGTAATTCTCAGATCAAAAGAATTGGACGCTACATGCCCCCTCGTATACTTTACTAAGTATACTTCTTTATTATGCCTCTAGTGTACTTATCAACCTTCGTTGTGGTGAACAAGCAAAGCACACTTAGTTAGGTCAAACCTATCACCATTACCAAAAAAAAAAACTCCAATGACCTTTTAACCTCCCACTGGTAGAAGCATACCCTTCATTGTGGCAAACAAGGTAACGACGAATAGTGGTTTGATTAAATTCATGGTGATGGAAGGCTTTAGGTTACTTTGTTTGACTTAATCTCTTTTACGAGGTTTTGTTGTTATGTCTCATCATACATTGTTGTTTTGACATGCTTTCCAAATGTAAAAACATACTAGCATGCATTCTACAACAATAATTATACGTGCTGGTATATGGCACATCTAAAACCGATCTCCCTGCACCAAGAGTAATCAGTTGGTCAACCTAAGGATCCTGTTAAAACAAATCTTAGGGAAAGGCTTCACTTCTTCTTCTTTTGTTTCTTTACAAAAACAATACAACTACAAAAAGCTAGAAAATTTGATTTACATTTGAGGGGAATTAAATGAGAAAAAGAAATTACAAAGAGATTATCAGAAGAAGGTAGGACACACAGGGCCTATTTAATAAATAAAATTTTACTACCATTCATTCCCAAAATTAAAAAAATCCTATAGGTCTTAGCCTCATGTACTAAGACCATGCAATCTCAACCATCATGGCATTCCATATTATCAGTCAAAATATGACAAACTGATTTTTTATTGGTATTTGGTAAATTATGTTCACCACTTGCATTATGCCAGAATCTCAAATTGGTACCTAAACTTGCAAACTTTGCAGTTTAGTCCTTGCCTAGTTCAAACAAAACTGAACAGTTTGGAACAGCACAAATTTCTCCCTTTTGATGGCTTGGCAAAACTCCAACTCTATAATCCCCAAAAGACCCTTCTCTCGTAACAATCGATAACAACCGGCAACGAAGTAGTCCCTTTACCCTCCTATTCCCACACGAAAGTTCATAGGAAAAGCCTATCGAATGGGTTGTTGCTGGTAACAACCGAAAACCTCCCACCAGTCCAAAAACAGGCTACTTCCACAAGGCCATGCGCATTAACGCATGGCCACAATCTCCCGGGCGGCTGCGAACTTAGGCTCGGGACGGGCAGGCCAATGATAGGGTTGTGCATAAGCATGCATGGCCACTAGCAGGTCACACTCAAATGTGCACGACAAGAAGGCACATCGTGTGCAAACGCACGAGACAATAGGCTATGTCGCACGCAAGAGTGAGCAAGAGGGGAGACAGTCATGTGTAAATATGCGCAAAATCTGGGCATTGTTACGCCCGAACGTGCACAACACCTGGCACTTGTCGTACACAACACCTGAGAAAGCCTTGCATGAATGCACGCGACATCTGGGACAGGGCTGTGCATAGTTATATGCGCCCATCCCCAGCCAAGCGACACGTAAGCTCATGACAAACAACCTTAGGCTGCGCACAACAATGCGAGGTCAAGTGCCTCAGGCCACGTACGACAACGCGCGGCCAAGGGCAACCAGACTATATGCAATCGGGTGCAGCCAATAGGGTGCTATAGCCGACCATGCAACTCCGGACAGCAACCATGTGTAGCGGTGTGCTGCCTTGGATAGTGGCTACACGTGGTAACTTGCAACTCCACAAATTAACCATCAAAATTTTAGGGGTTTTCAAACAATAACTCACCCAATCAATTCCTCAACATTTAATTAATCAATTTCAACGAAAGCAATTGATTTTATGAAAAACCTAAAAACATACTTTTTCAATCAACAAATCAAAAGATGTTTTTTCATCACATCAAAGGAAACATATATATTTTCCATAGATTATCAACATCAAATCCAAGGCTTTGATATCACTATAGAGTTTTAGTCGAATAAAGTGCGGAATAATAAACAAAAATTTTATTTGAAACCCATAATCTCGGATCATAGTTGATGTTAATAACCCATTCAAATCAAACATATACATAAGATTAAACAAACATTATAATCAAACCTTCCATTGGAGGCTCCTTCAGGTGTTTTAGAAAATGCTACCACTTTAAGAGGAGAAATGCACGAACGAAAATCGACACAAAGACAATAATCCCCACAGGATTAGTTTGATAGTTTTAGAGTGAAGGTTCAAAGAAGAAGAAGGGAAGAAAATTTTCTAAGAAAATTTCTCTCTACAACTTTTAGCTTGGGAGGCAAAAATGAGCTTGTCAAGAAATAAGGGTTAAAGCCCCTTTTTATAGGCAAACCCTAACCCTAATGTCCCTTGTGATATTACAAGAATACCCCCACTAATATCGATTATTTATAAATAAATAATTAGACTTTACTTAGTGCCCAAGAAAAGTTGGTTTGATATTTTATTATTATTGTTCAATTATACAATAACAATTCACTGTTTAAAATGTATATATACCAATATATAAATTTAAATAATGATTACCTATTTAAAATATATATACACCAATATATATACATATATATATATATATATATATAAATAAATATGTAATCTTACAAATTAAATCCAATATCAAATTGGACATAGGCGACAACCTTCTAGCAAATTTAATTGTGCCGTTAGAATTACCAAAATACTGTAATACCCCACTTGAAATACATAGCCACTGTTTACGGTATGGCCTAAAGAATTACTGAATTGCCCCTAAATGAGTTTATATATGATTCATGTTCTTTGGTTGAGTTTATGTTTTGGGGTTTGGTTGAGTGTGTACCCTGGAATTGATCAAGACTTAGCAAATTTTGGAATTTCAGTCTTCGCCGGGGCGAGGGAGAAGTTTCGCCGCGGCGACGTTGGTTTTGTGTTGGCAGTGTTGGTTCTGGAATGTTTCGCCGGGGCGACAGAAAGTTCTTCGCCGCGGCGACGTTAACGGCAGAAAAGTTCCTTGAGGTTTCTAGAGAATTCTCTTTTGGGACACAATGACCATTCTACCCCTAATTAGTAGGAAAGTGGGGAGTAAAATTAAGGAAATTTCATGGAGAGTAATGTTAAATGGGGGTGATTTGTAAGAATTAAAGGATAAGGTGGAATTTTCAAGAAAGAGTAAGGGCAAAATGGGAAAGGTGGATATATATGAGTTAATAAGGGTTGAATTCTCAAAACCCATTCATTCACCCATTTCCACCGCCTCTTCATCTCCATTTTCTCTCAATTTCTCACTCAATTTTCTAAGGATTTTTTAGAGTTTTGAGTTGGAATTTGACAAAGAAGTGATCCTAAGCAAGAAGAGGTAGAATCCTTACTTTAGAGCTGAATTTTATTATGTAAGGGTTAAGTTCTTACAAGTTTATGTAGGAAATAAGGGAAAGTTATGATCCAACAAGAGTAGAGAGCTTTAGTGGAGACTACTCAATTATGAGGTAAGTAAATCCAACTCAAGCTAAAGTTTAGAAATTCTTAGTAGAGATTTATTTATGCTGATATATGATGCTTATTGAGAAATTGAGTAGAGATGTATGTTTATTTGTTGAGAAATTGAGTTGAGAAGAGTATTTATATTATGTTTGTTGGATATTTCCTTTATGGAAAGTGTTTATGTAATATGAGATGAAGTTGGAGGAGATTGAGTTTGTATTTTGGGAGTGTTTTTCTATGGTAGGGTTTATGCCCATGGAAGGGAATTTACTTCCAATTTTGGATGGTTAAAAAGAGAAGGAGAGTTGTAGTTAATGAAGAGTTTTTGTATGCACATAAGTTGCTTGATGAAATGCCTAAGTGAAATCTGCCCTGTCACTGCCGTAACTTCTAAGTGATTTTTGATGTACTTACGATTTGAACTGGGCTGAGATCAAAACAGAGAAGTTGTAGCCCTGTTTCTAAGCTTTGAAACGAGACCAGAACCGTATAATCAGAGGTGTATACGAAAGTTATGGTCTTTTTAGTGTGACCTGTGCGAAATGACAGTTTTGAGGAAATCTTGCATTTGGCATTTCAAAAGTGCATTAATAGGTATGAACCATCCATATCATAATTTGTGCATTAAGAAGTTTTGAGAAAGAATATAGAATGTTGAGTATAGCTATCTTGTGATTACTAGTTTAAGAGTAAAGAATTTTGAAGATAAGCTATACTATAAGTAATAGCTTGAGTAAGAAAGAGTAGAGAATGTGAGAATACAACCCTTAAGAGAAGTGAATGAGAATACTCTGATAGTAAGGAGAAAATTGAGAAGAGTAAAGAATTACTCTAAGAGTTAAGCTACATTATGATGAGTAGCTAGGAAAGAATAGAGATCTTGTGTACAAGATTTAAAGAGGAGAATAGAGTAAGTTGTGCATGGGAACCTGTGAGTGACGAGTAGAGTCACGTAGAGTGGAACGCGAGGTTCCAGCCGTGCCTCCGTTAGATGAGGCCGTGACCGTCACGCAGAGTGAACATGGGTTCCAGCCGTGCCTCCTTCAGATGGGCCGTGACATTCGAGAGAGAGAGATTGTACACTCACATGGCCAAAGGTTCCGAATCCATGCATACTAAATCCGATCGGTAGCGAAATGATCGGAAGTCACGTAGAGTGGTAGTGCCCAGCCGTGCCTCCGGTCAGATGAGGTCGTGACATTCCAATAAGTAAGAATGAGAAAGAATAGAGATGAGACAAGCTAAAAGTTAAGCTATATTATGATTACTAGTTTGAGAAAGAGATGAGCAAACATGAGAAAGAGTAAGAGAGAGATACGAGCATAGAGAGTAGGTTATGCGATGGGGAACCCGTGAGTAATGGGTAGAGTATTCCCGCATGTACGCCGCATTGAGAGAGCGGCATGAGTATCAGATAGAGAAGTGGTGTAGCCCGTGAGAGTGCATGCGGATGAGGGCTATACCCGAGTACCCGAGAGAGAGATCATACACTCACGTGGCCAAGGGTTCCGAATCCATGCATAACCAAGTTCGATCGGCTGGAATGAGTAGAAGTCATGTAGAGCGGGAGCGAGTCCCGGCCATGCCTTCGGTAAGATGAGGCCGTGATTACTCAAGAGAGTTATCAGAAAAGAGTTATGAGAAAGAGAAACAGAAATGAGAATGAGATAATAGACAGAATTAAAGAATGAGAAAGCTTGAGAAAGCTTGAGAAAGAATGAGATAGAAAGAGAGAGAGTATGAGAAAGAATGCGAAAGTTTGAGTTAGTAAGACTAAAGAGTAGAAGAAAGAAACATGCAGTTCTTTTACATTAGTTGCATGTACGTCTCATATATGCATGTACCATGAGTTCTTCCATGGTTAGTGAGAGTATATCGCGAATGAGAAAGAGAACCATGACTTTCCTTCATGGTAAGTATGATGAGAATAAGAGAGAACCATGATTGTTCTTCATGGTAAATAAGAATAAGAGAAAGAGAACAGAGAGAAAGAAAGAGTAAAGAGCAGAACAGAGTTAAAGGAGAATAACAGTATTAGAAAGAAAGAGAAAAACAGTGAGAAATAGAAATAGCAGAACAGTCGAGTAAGGAAAGAACCAAAGAGTGAGTTATGGGGACAGGTAGTAGATGATTTACTTACTGAGCATTGTTGTGCTCACCCCGTTGTTCTTCTCTGTTTTGCAAGATTTAGGAGCAGCGGTCGGATGGACGTCGAGGAGCGAAGAGTATTGGCACCACTGTCCACCAGCTATGATATTTTGTATTAATTAGAAAGTTTTTAATACATGGTATTTTGTATTTGTAAAGAAGTATATTTTTATGAGTAAAGAAAAATTTGAGCCCACTATCTTTCATATTATATACATATCTATATTTTACATAGTACGTATTATAAGAATAGTACTAAAGAGGAGTTGTTACAAATACCCCTTCATCGTGAAATGACAAAATTGCCCTTATTCCAAATCTTCTTTAATTTCTCTTTTAACTGCATGACCCATAGGCTCCTTATCATATCGACAATGGGTAATATTGGAATTGACACTCAATCAATTGTCTTATTACACACAGACTAAGATTGGTCTCTAGCCAGATATCATGGCCACCCGACAGATTTGGATTCAATGTATTAACTACCTTTCAATGGTATCGTTACTGTGCAATTGAATCCTTTCATCAACTATTATCTCATCAAGGTTTGAAGTACATAAATAACGTCAACTTCAAACAGTGGCGGATCTAGGAATTTCCCACAATGGGGGCAAAATATAAACAAAAAAAAAAAAAAAACCAATCATAACTACACTTTTTTTTTTTTTTATTACAATGAGTTTCAATGAAAAGTTATAAAATACAAATAAATATCTTCAAAAAACACAATTTTTGTAAAAATAAAACAATTTTTCTACAATTGTCCTTGACTAGTTTTCCTATTCTGAAAACGTTGGATAATGATCATCTCATTGTTAATTGTATCAAATACATTTTTCTTAATATAGATGACCAAGCAATCATTCATCCATTGATCTCTCATTCGATTGCATAACCAATTTTTCACAAGATTCATTATAGAAAAAACTCTTTCAACAGTCGCAGTCGCAACTGATAAAACTAATGCAACCTTCACAAGCTTATACACCAACGAATGCAAAATTTCTTTTTTAAACTGAACTAAATTCTTAACCAAATCACAAATTCCTTATAACTCAGCAAATTTATCACAAGAACGTATGTTAATAACATAAATCTCAATTTGGTTCTCAAGTACCATCAACTCAAGTGCAGAAAAATCTAATGGATAAAACTGACCAAACCCATTCTTCCCTCTCTTTTTTCATTTTCCTTTGCTTCTTCTTCCTTTCTTCTTTATGAGTTTTTCTCTCTTTTTCTTTATTTTTGGCAAACAACCCAATTTATATATAAAACAACTTCTTTGAATTATGAAACTACCTAAGATTCTCTTATTTTCACCATGACCTCACCACATTAGCTTTGTGATGTAAAAATGCTCAGATTTCTTCCCTCAGTTAAATGCAAACCCAACAGTTCTTATTCCTTTCATTTTCACTCCTAATAAAACTTTTAAAAACTAACCAATCCTCTTGCATAAAAATAAAAATCACAAAAAATATGAAATATATATACTAGGATTAAAAATAGGGTTTTACAAAAATAAAATCCAAACTAATCGTGGGGGCTGTTTCCAAAATCTCATAATTCTATAAGGGTAAAATTTAAATAAATAAAAGATGTGGACTGTTTTCAAAAGTTGAGTGGGGACTCAAGTCCCCACAAGTCATTAATTGGATCCGCCTCTGACTTCAAATATACTACCTTGACCTGTTCGTATTCAATAATTCAAACTAACGACTTGATAAAATCAAAATTGAGCACCAACTCAATTCCACTATAGCCACAGTTTTGCGGTAGTTGTCATTTACCGAATTACTCAGCGAGATAAATTTTCCTGTACCCAAGAGTGATGAATCATTTGTCGATCCACCATAGCCATGATGTACTTCTCAATGTAGCCAATCACTTATGTACTGATAACCTAAATAGAATCATGTTAGGCAAATGTCAAACTACACCGATATTTACACATGGCGCTCTGGTGATCTCAAGTCAAGGATCTTATGCACCACCATCCATTAGAGGATATATTCTATAGACATTAGGGTTAGCATCTGTATGGAATCCTTTGGATGGTCAATCTAGTGAACTTGCCAACCGTAAGCACCCATGCATTGCACTAAGTTGTCATCAAACAACTTTAACATGTAAGATTTGTTACTATATTTTAATAAGGTCATTCAATGATATGACAACCTTACGATATTATATGTTTCCTTAGTCAGAATAATAATGGGGCTATGGACGTTTCTAGAATGGCCACCAAATATGCTCATAAGGATCTCACAATCTAGACTTATTATCGGTTGATTCCCTTGTCACGGTTCAACCATTCTAAGGGCATATATTATAACATATATTAAATACAATTTACATAATATAGAGATGCCTTTTATTAATATTAACATGTTTTGCAAGTCGTCAATTACTACAATTGGATTGGCTCTAGGGCACCTACCCTAACAAAAGCTATGCTGACTCACCCTTTGTAGACGCCACAACCCTCGTAGAGATGCCTTGCAAGTTCACCTTCTCCATCATGAAACTCTATGATGGAACCACCGACTCAGATGACCACATAGCTTCTTACAAAGAAAGGATGTTCGCTGTTGCTATTCTTCATGATCTCCATGAAGCATGTATGTGTAAGAGTTTCGACTCCAACCTCATGGGACCAGCCTTTTAATGGTACACCAACCTACCCAACAACTCCATCAACTTATTCGCTCAGCTCATGGACACCTTCGTTGAGTAGTTCGCCAGTAGCAAGAGACTTGAGAAACTCTCTAGTGACCTTTATAGAGTTCATCAGCACCGCAAAAAAGCACTGTAGAGTTATGTGGGTCGCTTCAACAAGGAGAAGATCTTCATCCCATACTGCAACTAAGAGATGACAATTGATGCCTTTAGAAAATGACTCCTCCCTAATAGTGAGCTCTACAAAGAACTCATCAAGTTTAATTGCTCCACCATGAAAGATGTTCTGGCTTGAGCCTTAGTCAAAATAAGGTAGGAGAAAGATGAAGTGAACCAAGCTAGACACTTGGCATATGAAAATCGTCATTCAAAAAGAGCCGAACAGCTCCATGATATTCGCCCGACAAAGCCATACCCCTAACTAAGAAGAGTACCTAACTGAGACACCATCCAGCTTGGCATACCTAAGAGCATCCATCTCTGTCAATCGATACAAAATGCACGAGTATAATCTAAGTATTGAACTAGTTGAGGTAGTGGTCGTCATGAAAGATATGGGGAACATCGTCAAATGGCTGGCGAAGTTAAAACACACCGGAGCTAAGTGAGACACAACCAAGTGGTGCAAGTACCATGAGAACCACGGTCTTGTCACTGCCGACAATATTGATCTTCAACTCAAAGTTATGGAGCTACTAAAGAAGGGTCATCTCTGAGACTTCTTAATTGATAAAGAGAATAGTACCCTTGCCAACAAGGACCGCCGAGTCACACCTCCTCCGAAAGAACCGACCTTGGAGAGAAGGTGCCATGAAATCTCAGGCAACTTGGAAGTAAGTAGAGTTAGTTACTCCTTGGCTAAATGCCATGCCCGAGCCATGGTTAATCCTAAAGCTCGCTTATCCCAACCATCATCTGAAGTGCCAATCGATTTGACTATCGAGTTCATTGACAATGAAATAGTGACCCTTGTCAACCCCCACCATGATGCACTTGTCATCACCCTCCAAGTTGCCAACATCCTCATCAAGAGAATCCTTGTGGACCTATAGGCTCCTCGGCCAACATTTTATTCCTTGAAGCACTCAAGGTCATGGCGTATATTGATGAATCTAACATCACCCATCGGTTGACCCTTCTCGTTGGCTTCAGCTCGAAGCAAAAATATACTCTTGGGGAGATAGCTCTTCCGGTTTATGCGAGTGGGATCTATTAGGGTAGGTGCTCTAGAGCCAATTCAATTGTAGTAATTGACTACTTGTAAAAACATGTTGATATTAATAAAAAGCATCACTATATTATTTAAATCGTATTTTGTATATGTTATAATATATGCCCTTAGAATGGTAGAACCGTGATGAGAGAATCAAGCAGTAATAAGCTTTGATTGTGAGATCCCTATAGAACATTTGGTGGCCATTCTAGAAATGTCCATAGCCCTATTATTATTCCAACTAAGGGCACAAATAATACTGTAAGACTATCATAGCCTTGAACGACATTATCGAAAGACAGTAACAAATCTTACATGTTAAAGTTGTTTGGTGACAATTTGGTGCAACGCATAGGTGCTTGCGGTTGGCAAGTTCATTGGGCTGACCTTCTAGAGGATTCCATATAGATAGTAACCCCAATGTCTATGGAATATATCCTCTAATGGATGGTGATACATAAGATCCTTAGACTTGAGATCACCAGAGCGCCATGTGTAAATATTCATATAGTTTGACATTGGCCTAACGTGGTCCAATTTAGGTTTATTAGTATGGAAGTGATTGGCTACATTGAGAAGTACATCATGGGTATGATGGATCAAGAAAGGATTCATCACTCTTGGGTACAAGAGAATATATGTCGCCCAGTAATTCAGTAAATGACAACGATTGCAAAACTATAGCCACAATGGAATTGAGTTGGTGCTTAAGTTTGATTTTAAGTCATTAGTTTGATTACCAAATACAAACATATCAAGGTAGTATATTTGAAGTTGACATTATTTATGTACTTCAAACCTTGATGAGATAATAGATGATGAAAGGATTTGATTGCATGATAACTATATCATTGACAGGTAGCTAATACGCTAAATCTAAATCTATCGGGTGGCCATGATGTCTAGCTAGAGGCCAATCTTGATCTATGTGTAATGAGACAATTAGGTGAGTGTTAATTGCGATATTACCTTCTACTGATATGATAAAGAGCCTATGGGTCACAATTTAAATAAGATAATGAATAAGGGCAATTTCGTCATTTCAAGATGAAGGGGTATTTTGGTAAATCTTATGGTGCAATTAAATTTGTTGGAAGGTTGTCACCTATGTCCAATTTTATATTGGATTTAATTTGTAAGATTACATATTTATTTAAATGTATATATTGATGAATTTATTTTTTAAATGAATAAATTATTATTATTATTATTATTATTATTATTATTATCATATATATGTGTGTGTGTATTTTAAATAGTGAATTATCATTGTATAATTAAAACAATAATACTAAAATACCAAACCGACGTTTTCTTGGGCACTAAGTAAAGTCTAATTATTTATTTATAAATAATGTATATTGATAATCCGTAAATTATACAGTTTTTATATGATCTTTTTGTCGGATTTCAGGTACTTTCTAGTGCATTTTTACCTGAATTGGTGCGTAATTCTCTACTTTTCATGTTTCAGGTTAAAATGGACTCTTTTAGCAAATAAAGACAAAATTTGGCAGTTTTGACTCAGAATTGAAGGATTTCAGAAGATAGGAGAGTTCCGGAGTAGGACAATGCACGATGAAGCTTGTTTCCAAGGTGAAGAGTCGAAAATCGAAGAATCGGACGAAGAGGCAAGCAGAGTGGCAGTTCTGTAAATTTCAGAACTTTTGAAGGAGCTTCGCCCCGGCGAAGAAATTGTCTTCGCCGCGGCGAAGTTAGGCAGATTCGAATTGGGATTTTTCATTCTTTGCCGCGGCGAAGAATTCTTCTTCGCCGCGGCGAAAGTCAAAATTTTCAGTTTTGTAAACGCACAGTTTCGTGTGTGCGTGTTTTTGACTGGGTTTTTAGGACTAGGTATAAAAGGAAAAGAAAAACTTTTTGTAAGGGATTCGAAGCTATTAGGTTTAGCCGTCTTTTACATTTTCCTGAGAGAAAAAGCTTGAGTTTTTCGGATTGTTAGAGAGAAGGTTCAGATTTTGACTGGAAGATTCATCTTTTGGGGAGATTTCTATTTTTTCATCTCAGTTTCATTATGTTTATTCTGTTTACTTTTATTTTCCGTTTTTATTCTGTTAAATTAGCTATGAACTAATCTTCTATGGGTTAGGGTTTTGATTGTAGTTTGGATTTGAAATGGGTTGAGTATGTGTTTGTGCTATTTCCATGTGAATAAGCTGTGGTTGTGTGTTACTCTGAAATTAATTGTTGTATGTGATGAACATGATGATATTGAGAAATAATTCATGTTAAGCTTCATGGGTAATAACCATTATAGTATTGGATGCTAGAGATAGATTCAAGAATTAATGAAATCAATTTAGAATTCTTGTGCTTCATGATTTAGAATTATTAACCTTCAATTTGTTGGGTGCGGAATGTTAATAATGATGAATAGGGAAACATAGCCCGAGAGGGTATGTTATCATAGTAGTGAATCCGATTTACAACCATTGCATGTGAATGTGAAAATAGTGTAACTTTTAGGTATAACCCATAAATAATCCAAACGAAGTCAAAACCCTACCCGTTTTACTTAAATTGAATCTCTGTGTTCCATTTGCTTTCCTTTTTAAGAATTAATTACTTGTTAGATTTTATTTTGTTTTCTTTCAATTACAATTAGCTCCCACAAATCCAAGATTTTCGGTTGCTTCAACTTGTTAACACCATAGGAAACTTAGTGCTTAGCTACCAGTCCTCGTGGGAACGATATCCTACCCATCACTCTATTACTTGAGCGACTAGTGCACTTGCTAGTTTTGCATGTTGTAGTAAACATGCATCATATATTAGTGGGGAACACTGAATATTCTAAGGGATATTAGGGTTAGGGTTTGGCTATAAAAAGAGGATCTAACCCTTATTTTCTCATTAGCTTACCTTGCCTCCCAAGCAAAAAGTTGTAGATAGAAAATTTCTCTTAGAA
This sequence comes from Pistacia vera, assembly GCF_008641045.1. NCBI lineage: Eukaryota > Viridiplantae > Streptophyta > Magnoliopsida > Sapindales > Anacardiaceae > Pistacia > Pistacia vera. Next base: position 1,841,715 of record NW_022196645.1, read on the forward strand.
ATTTTTCTTGCCTATTTCTTCTTTGAACCTCGATTATCAAACTAGCAAATTGATTTTGTGTGGATTACCGTTCGTTCACTTCTCCTCTTGAACTGGTAGCATTTTTCCACAATAAATCAAAGGTATGATTATATATATATATTTGTTTTGAATAAATTATTAACATCAATCTATGACTCAGGTTTATGGGTTTCGAATAAATTTTTTGTTTACTATTCCGCACTTTATTTGATTAAAACCCTACAAGATCAACCTCAAAACCACCTTCATGATAGTAGACTATTAGAGTAAAAGCCCTAGAGCCAATCTATTATTATAATATTGACTCTTTGTAATAATGTTTACAATCAATTAAAGGCTTTTTCTACATTATCTAATTCATATTTGTTGTGATCCTTAGACTTGAGATCACCAGAGCACCTTGTACACCAAGTGGTGTAGTTTGACACTAGCCCAACATAGCTCTATTCAGAACTATCAAAACGGTAGTGCTTGGCTACATCGAGAAGTGTATCAAGACTATGGTAGATTAACAGAGGATTCATCACTCCCAAGTACGGGAGAAATTATCTCGCTGAGCAATTCGAGAAATGGCAAGACACTAAATCTGTGACTATAGTAGGATTGAGTTGTAGCCATTCCAATATATTATAGTCGTTGGCCCAATAACCGAATACAAAGAGATCAAAGATATCTAAGGTTGACACTACTTTTGTACCTCAGCCTTGATGAGATAATGCATGATGAAAGGATTTAATTGCACGATAACCATATCGTTGATAGGTAAGCTATTTCGCTGAATCTGAATCTATTGGGTGGCCATGATGCCTTGCTAGAGGCCAATCTTAGTCTGTGTTTAGTGAGACGATTGATTGAGTGTCAATCATGATACTACCCACTATAAGTGTTTTAATCGAGAGAACAACGTAGTGGAAAACAAAATTTTATCAATTAAACACTATTAAGCCCTGAAATCCAAATATGAGTATGATGATATTCATATGCTATAAAATAAACAAGACCAATGAAAGAATCAGAACCATACCCACGTTTGGAGGCTTCACCTCTTTTTAAGGATTCGGATAAAAACGCTCACAATCCAAGTGTGGGATCGAACCACCGGTATCCACATAAAGGCAAGGATCAACATAAGAGATTTACTAGATCTTGATGTGAAGACTAAAGAAGATGTGAGATTAGGGTTGAGAGAAAAACTCTCTCAATGAACCTTACACTCCACGGCCAACAGAGAAAGAATGAGTGAATTATTTGATTTTAAGGAAAAGTTCCCTTTTATAGGGTTGCCCTAAAATCCCTTGAAGGTTTATTTACAAAAATACCCTTCCACTAAATATTTCTTTAGTGTCCATGATTCCAGAACAAAATCATATCCCAGGTATTTCCCCATTATTATTTTTATCTATTAATAACATTCTTTCAATATTTAAAACATATATACACTGATATATATATATATAACACTAACGATTTATTTATTTACAGTATATGTATATGACAATATACATATTTAAATAAATAGCCAATCTTACATATTAAATCCAATATAAGATTGGATCTTGGCAACAAACTTTCCAGCAAATTTAATTGCTCTGTATAATTTACCAAAATATCCCTTCATCAATAAATGACGAAAATGCCCCTCACATATTCTCTTCTTTGTAATATCACGATCGACACCCAATCAATCATTTCATTACACACAGACCAAGATTGACCCCCTAGTAAGGTATCAGGGGCACCTGACATATTTGGATCCAGCATAAATAGTTAATTGTCAACAGTATGGTTACCGTGCAATCAAATCTTTTCATCATCTATTATCTCATCACGGTTTGAAGCACATAACTAATGTCAGCTTCAAGTATAAACCACCTTGACCTATTTGTAGGAACCATGTTGTGGCAAGCACGGAATAACAATAAAAATTTCTTGCCATGACACGGTCCCGTTACCCAAGATCACAATTCAGACTAAATTAATCAACATAAAACTAACCATACAAGGTTATGTGATTTTACCCCCGTTGGTGGCTCCTCCTCTGGATCCTTCAAACTAATTGCTATTAACCTGACGTAGGATTGAGTCCGTCGGTATCCACATGAAGGTAGGCTCGGGATCACCCTAGGATTGACTGCTAGATTAATCGAAGGACTTAAGGGAGGTGGCAGATTAGAGAAAGAGAATTTCTCTCTCTAGGGTTGGCAGCTGGGGTTTTTGGGAGAGTTAATTTTTGCTCTTTAATGCAAAATTAACTTTATGAATATTAGCTCCCTTAAAATAAACCCAATGCCCCTTTATATAGACAATCTCAAATAAGAGTTCAATAAGGATTGTAAATCCTTAATTCCTATTTGGCTTGCATTACAATCATTATTTGAATTGGATTGTAATCCTTGATATAAAGGAAAATAATATCTCTTAAAGATATTCTCCTAAATATTCTCCTAATTAAATAAATATTCATATTTATTTAATTCCTATGTAAATACATGTTCTAATTAAATAAATATTAGTACTTATTTAATCCATATATATTTATATATATTTATCATATTTAATATATGGGTTTAATATATATTTAATTAAATTAAATATATATTCTCCATATTAATTAAAATTAATATGATTCCAATTTTGCTAAAAATTCTCCCAATAAATTGGATAATGGCGTCAACCCATTAGCAAAATTACCAAAGTGCCCTTTTCACCCACAATGACGAAAATGCCTCTGGACTCCAAATTCCCGAAATACCCTTTTCAACCCAAGGACAAGATTGTCCTTCTATTTCCATTTCTCACTTAACTACCATCTATGTGTGTGACCCGAAGACTCTTCACTTTGCTGGTAGTGTCTCACTAACTAATTAAGCATCAAACAATCAGTGTTTTCGTACACTAATCAATATTGACCTCTAGCAAGGCATCATGATTCCCCAGTAAGTAAAGAATCAGTGATTTAGGCTTACCTTGTCTTCGGTATGGTTACCGTGCAATCCAATATGTTTCATCATCTTTTATCTCATCAAGGTTTGAGGTACAGAAATAGTGTCTACCTCAAAAGCTACCTTGACATGTTCTATATTTCATTCTTGAATCTGGTGACTATTGGATTCGAGCACCAACTCGATTTCATCGTGGCCACAGATTTGAGGTCATAGTTCTTTAACCAAATATCTTGCTGAGATAAGATATCTTGTAATCAAGAGCGATGAATCCTTTGTTGATTACATACAGCGCTCTAGTGATCTCAAGTTGAAGGATCGCATGCACCACCATTCATAAGAGGATATATTCCATAAACACTAGGTTTACCATCTCATGTGGAATCCTCTGATGCATCAATCTAGTGTACTTGCACAAGCAAGCACCGATGCATTGCAACGCGGTGATAGTCTCTCCATATAATCTGTGTCCTTGGTCAGATTTATACTATGACTACAGATGGCTTAAGAAGGGCCACCTTATCCTCATAGGGTTCTCACAATTAAGATTTATTACATTTAATTCCCTCGTCACTGGTTCCAACCTTTCTAAGGACATATACTATTTTCTTTATGCGCAATAAATAGATGCTATAGTATATGCTCATAAATAAGTGATGCCTTTTATTCATTAATTGAAATGAGTTTACAAGAGCTAAATCGTTGGCTCTAGTGCACCTACTTTAACAATTTCCCACTTGCACTATAGCCAATCATTCATACGTTTGATCCCATATGATGTTATGTGCCTATCATGCTTCTGCTGCAACAGAGCTTTCATAAGTGGGTCTGCGATGTTATCTTCAGTAGGTACTTTGTCTATTTGTACGTCACCTCTCTTCACAATTTCCCTGATGAGATGGTATCGCCAGAGTATGTGCTTGGATCTTTGGTGAGATCATGGTTCTTCAGCCTGAGCAATAGCACCACTGCTATCACAGTAAAGCATAACTGGATCAAAAATGCTCAGAACCACTTCTAGTTCAATCATGAACTTCTTGATCCAACCAGCCTTTTGGCCACATCACCCAATACTATGTACTTGGCTTTCGTTGTAGAATCTGCTATAGTGCTTTGTTTTGAACTTTTCTAGCTAATTGTAGCCGCATTAAGACAGAACACATAACCTAACTACGATTGATAGTCATCCTTGTAAGTTTGAAAACTAGCATCATTTTATCCTTTTACAGTGAGATCATCTTCTCCTTCATAAACCAAAAACATATCCTTAGTCCTCTTAAGGTACTTAAGGATGTTCTTGACTACTGTCCAGTGTGTTTCCCTTAGATCCGATTGATATCTACTACAAATGCTCAAGGCATATCAGGCATTAATCCTAGTACATAACATGGCGTACATTGTGGATCCTACTGTCGAAGCATAAGGAATACCTCCAATCCCATCTCTCTCCTCTTGTGTTTTAGGACACATATCCTTAGAGAAATACATGCCATGTGACATTGGAAGATAACCTTTCTTTGAATCTTCCATACTGAATCTTTTTGGTGCTTTGTCAATGTATGTACTTTGACTTAGGCCCAGCAACCTACGAGATCTATCACGATAGATCTTTATACCAAGGATGTAGGTTGCTTCCCCTAAGTCTTTCATGGAAAAGCACCTGGATAACCAAGTCTTTACCATTTGCAAGTTTGGTATATCATTCCCAATTATCAATATGTCATCGACATATAACACTAGGAATGCCACTACGCTCCCACTGATTTTCTTGTATACATAAGACTCGTTTTTTTTTTTTTTTTTTTTTTTTTTTTTTTTTTTTTTTTTTTTGTATAAACCTGAATTCCTTTACGGAATCGTCAAGATGAATGTTCCAGCTCCTTAATACTTGCTTGACTTTGTAAATGGATCTCTTCAACTTGCATACCTTCCCTGCTTGTCCATCAAGAACAAAACCATGGGGTTGTGTCATATATACGTCTTCTTAAGGTTTCCATTCAGGAAAGCAGTTTTGACATCCATCTACCAAATTTCATAGTCATGGTCTGCAGCAATAGCTAGCATAATTCTAATGGACTTTGGCATTGCTACTGGAGAAAAGGTTTCATCCTAGTCAATCCCATGCTTTTTTTTGAAACCTTTTGCTACCAGCCATGCCTTATAGGTTTGAATATTCCTATCCATGTCAGTCTTCTTCTTGAAGACCCATTTACACCATATGGGTTTGACTCATTCGGATAGATCCACAAAATCCCATACTTAGTTCTAGTACATATAGTCCATTTCAGATTCATGGCATCAAGCCATTTTATGGAATCTGGATTTGACAAAGCGTCATTGTAGGTTCTGGGCTCATCGTCTTGATAGACCAATACGTCGCCACTTTGAGTCATAAGAAAACCATACCTCTCGGGCTCACGACGTATTCTACCGGACCTACATGGCCCTTGTGTCTGAGGTTCGCTTTGTTCCACTCCTTATGGAGCGATCTCCTTATGATGCTCAACCATGTTTGATGGCACATCATCTTGTCCATCATTTGATGCATCTTGTGGCTCTAGAACTTCATCAGGTTCTACCTTTCTTACACCATCTTCTCTTTGAAGGAATTCCTTCTCTAAGAAGACTCCAGTTCGAGCAATGAAAACTTTTTGCTCAATTGGATTGTAGAAATAGTATCCCTTTGTCTATTTATGATACCCCACAAAGATGCATTTTTTTTTATTTTGAGGCAAGCTTGTTCGAAGTCAATTTCTTGACATAAGTGTCACAACCCCAAACTCTTAGATGAGGCAAAACGGGTTTTTCGCCCATTCCATATTTCATATAGTGTTTTATCCACTGATTTCAACAATACACGATTCAGTGTATATGTCACAACCTCTAGGGCATAGCCCCAGAGTAATGTGGGTAAATCTGTAAAACTCATCATTGATCAAACCATATCCAACAAGGTTCGATTCCTCCTCTCAAACACTCCATTGTGCTAAGGTGTGCAAGAAGGTGTGAGTTGAGATATAATCCCACATTACTTTAGGTATGCATCAAACTCTGAGCTCAAGCAGTCTCCTTCCCTATTAGATCGGAGAACCTTGATATTCCTGCCTAGTTGATTCTATACTTCATTCTTGAATTCCTTGAACTTGTCAAAGGATTCAAACCTATATCTCATTAAGTAGACATATCCAAATCTACTGAGGTCATCAGTAAACGTGATGAAGTAAGAATATCCACCTTTGGCTTGTACTGATAACGGTCCACATACATCACTATGTCTAGTAAAAGGTGACTTGGTCATTTTATCTACTAGGCATGAATTGCATACCTTATAAGACTTAAAGTCAAATGGGTCCAAAACTCTATCTTTATGGAGTTTTGCTATGTGAGTCTAATTCACATGACCAAGCCTACAATGCCATAGCTAAGTTTGATTAAAGCTATCAACCTTGGCTTTCTTATTCTCTAGATTGAAAATCTCATTATTATTTAATTTAGAACATACAAACCATTATGTAATCTTGCAATTCCATATTGAATACTATTTAAACTAATTGACATCAATCCATTTGTTATCATAAACTGATATCCAACGTTGTCTAAAGCGGACATAGAAATAATATTCTTTGAAATTGAAGGAACACAAAAACAATCTAAAAGTTCTAGTTCAAAGCCCGAAGGCAAACATAAATAATAATCTCCTACGGCTAATACAGCAACGCGTACTCCATTCCCAACTCATAGGTCCACCTCTCCTCGATTAAGCAGTCTACTCCATCATAGTCCCTACACAAAAGTGGAAATATGAGAACCACATCCTATGTGAATAACTCAAGCTGTAATAGGAGACACATTTATTTCAATCATGTACATACCTTTAGAAGAAGATGCAGGCTTCTTCTTCTTGCTTGCTTACTTACTAGGAAAACCTTGCAATGTTTCTTCCAGTGGCCAAACTTGCCACAATGGAAGCAAACAACCTTTCCATCTTTGCATACAGACTTAAGAGTATCCTAAGGTTTGAATTTAGGTTTGGCATTAGCCTCACCCTTACTCTTGTTTGCCCCTCAACAAGTATTAGCAACTACTATCACTACTAGTTTCAACCTTTTGTTCTATAGTCTTTAAACGAGCTCAAGGAGGGGCCTCTCATTCATGTTCATGTTATACATGAACTGAGAGTCCGATAAGGACTAAGTCGACTCCAAGTCACTGTCTAAACTAGAACTCAAAGTCTCAAATCTCTCGATATACCTAATCATGTTGAGTACATGAGAACCAACTTTGGCTCTTGTTGTTCCCTTTCTTTTGAGGCAGAGCTTGCCCAATGGTATAATTTACTTTTAGACCCCTAGTATAATCAATACATGTCTGAAAAATTATCACCATCCAGCCTATTTCTTTTGATGATCGATCGCAATGGACATCAACCCATTAGATGGATGTCTACAAGTAAAAATTTTAAACATAGTTAATAATCTTTTATTAATTAATAAGGCCTTTTATCAATTAATATGCTCCCTCTATTTTTATTCAAGTTAATAGCCCTCACTATTAAACTCAGGAAGGTCCATCATTCTTCCTAGTGGGCCAAAATTCCATCATTCCTAATTTGACCTCTAACGGGGGCAAGTAGATCAAAGTAGGATGAGTAGGTAGGCCACAAGCTCTAGCTTACACCATTTAATAGCACCAAACTTATTAAACTCAAATGTAAGTATTGCAAACAAACCAATTACACAATCCAATGGCACCAACCATTGGCCTCAAGTGTAACTTTCGGATTGGTGAGTTTGGACACTACATGCCCACTCTTGCATTTTAAATAGCACTACTCTACCATGCCTCTAGTTGTACTTATCAACCTTTCACGGAGGTGAATCTAGCAAGCTATGCCTAGTTAAGTCATAACCCACACCATTAAGGAAAAACTCCAATGGCGATTAACCTCCCAAAGGTAGAAGTGGCTCCCTCCGAGGGCAAGTGAGACCATGACGAATGATGGTTTGATTAATCTCATGGGATGGAAGGTTCGATTTATTTTTTACTTAATATCTTTTATGAGAGTCTCATGCTTTAAAATCTCACCATTTTAATTATCTTATATAGCATGTTATCGTTTGGCATTCAACATTAGCATGTTTCTACAAATAAGACACTCCATAAACTTGTGTTGGTACATTGCCATTCTAATACCAATTTCCTTAAGCTTAGAGGAAGTTGGCAGGTCACCCTAGGTTTATTATTCTATTACAAAAAATTAAAACATCTTTGGAATTCGTCACGCCTTCGCCTCATCTTCAAAGCTTATTCTACTTTACAAATAAATTTAAAGAAACCTCGAGTTACATTCGAGGGGATTTAGATGAGAAGAGAATTTACATTGAAGAATGGGAGGTAAGGTAGGACACGCAGGCCCTATTTAAAACAAACAAATCCAAAATAATAAAACCTAAGGTCTATGGCCGAATACCAAACATGATCCATAATAGACACCAATCATACAATACAAAAATTCAAATTTAGCATATTTGAATAGTCAGGTAAATTTCACTTTACCCCTTTTAATTTTGCAGAGTTTCTATTGGTCCCTAATCTTCATAAAATTATAGTTTAGTCCCTATCTAGTTTGAAAAATGACTAAACAGTCCAGAATAGCAACAACTCATTCTTCTATTGATTGCTAAGCATAAAAGTTCAAAATGCTTTTCTCCATTCCCTAAAATACCCTTATCCCGCGGCAACAGGACAATTCCTTTTCAACCTTAATTCTCACACGAAAGATCGCAGGGTGTATCCTTATCAACGATAACAAACATTAAAGCCTAGTAGCCCAAAACGAGCCACTACCATAAATCCTAAGCGGCTAGGCACTTGTTTGTCATGCGCTCGCATGCGCGGAAGGTGTTATAGCCGCACATGCAATGGGTAGCACCGCACACAAGCATGTGGCATTGGGGCAATGTGCCACACGCTTGCGCACAGCAGGCTCCATGAGCCAAGGGTAATGCGTCATGAGGAGCATACCCTTTGATTTAGGGACATCCGTGCATAAAGGCATGGCCAAAGGCCCTTGAGGCTGCCTGGTGGCCCATGGAAATGCACAACCAGGTGTAGTCATGTGTGACAACACACAGTAGGAGGGGTTGCTGCCCACATCAACGTACAGCAAGTTGTAAGGTTGTCACGCACAGCAGTGCGTACTAGATGGGGCAAATTGCCTCGAGGCTGTGCACTCACACACAACCTTGTTGGAGTGGCCATGCACAGCCACGCACATCCATGGTTAGGGTGGCTAAGCACGGCAGCACACAGCCATGGAGCAGGGATTTGTGCATGCCAACGCACAGCCATGGACAAAGGTTGCGTGCAGTAGCACACAACCCACAAAATAAGCCACCATGACTAGGGTCTTTGAAAACCCTTATTCAACCAATCTCTCACAAAATTAAATTTAAAAAATATAGCAGGTTTAATATAATAAAATTAAACCCTAAACATGCAAATCTAGCGCCCAATCACATATATGCAATTAATAGCCGAATCGAAGCTTCGATACCACTTGTAGGAACCATGTCATGGCAAGCGCAGAATAAAAACAAGAATTTCTTTCCATGGCATAGTCTCACTGCCCAAGATCACGATTCAAACTAAATTAATCAACATAAAACTAACCATACAAGGTTATGTGATTTTACCTCCGTTGGTGGCTCTTCCCTTGGATCTTTCAAACCAAACGCTATTAACCTAACGTAGGATTGAGTCTATCGGTATCCACATGAAGGTAGGCTCAGGATCACCCTAGGATTGACTGCTAGATCAATCGAAGGGCTTAAGGGAGGTGGCACATTAGAGACAAAGAATTTCTCTCTCTAGGGTTGGCAACTAGGGTTTTTGGGAGAGTTTAGTTTTGCTCTTTAATGCAAAATTAACTTTATGAATATTTTAGCTCTCTTAAAATAAACCCAATGCCTCTTTATATAGACAATCCCAAATAAGAGTTCAATAAGGATTGTAAATCCTTAATTCCTATTTGGGTTGGATTACAATCCTCATTTGAACTGGATTGTAATCCTTGATATAAGGGAAAATAATATCTCTTAAAGATATTCTCCTAAATATGAATCATAATTAAATAAATTGTAAGTAATTGATCTACCATATGCAATGGAAAACAAAAATTCAATCGGTAAATCAATTACCTTTCTTTGCCTAGATCCGAGTATAGATTATACCGTTTACATGTTTATAAACAAAAATTTGTATAAAGTAAATCCATTCAAGGATTTCAATACTTTTGTATGTTTGGAGGCTCCTTCGAATATCTCTGATTTCGGACAGGAACATTGTTCACGGTTACTGTTCACCGTCTACTGTTCACGTGATTTTTTTGTCAATCGATCCAAAGTAGGCTCACACTCACGGATGTCTACACGAAGATAATCCAAAGAACCCTTGATTATTTTGCTAGAACAATCAAGGGCCTCAAGAATGAAGAAAGAAGAACAAGAAAAGTTTTCTTCTTGAGAGAGAGATAGGGTGGCTAGCGTTTTAATTGAATGAAAATTCCTTATGTTTTAATTTTAAGTTGCACTTGTATAGTGCAACAATAAAAACCTTATTCCATGTAGGAATAGCCATGGGCTCCAACCCTAGTTTACCCTTGCAACCAAACACACCCTTTAAGTTATTTTAATTAATTAATTATTATTATAATTAAAATCAATTAATATATAATAATATATTAACATTCAATTAATAATAATAATTCATTTAAATATATACATAGATATATTTAAATATAATCTCACTAATTTAATTTTAATATTAAAATTAAATACAGGCAGCAACCTCAGCAAATTTAATTGCACTGTGAGATTAACAAAATACCATTTCATCCTACAAGATGAAAATACCCTTCTCACAAATTGATTCTTAAATTATCTTCTAAGTGTGTGACCCGTAGGCTCCTTATCATATCAACAGTGAGTAGTATCGCAATTAACACCAATTAATCATCTCACTACACACAGGCCAAGATTGGCCTCTAGCAAGGCATCATGGCCACCCGATAGATTCAGATTCAGCGAAACTACAACCTGTCAACGGTATGGTTACCGTACAATCAAATCGTTTCATCAACTGTTATCTCATCGAGACTGAGGTACAGAAATAGTGTCAACCTCAGATATCTTCGACTTGTTTGTATTCAGTTACTAGACTAATGACAGGAATATTAAATTGGATTGAGCATCAGCTCAATCCCATTGTGGTCACAGATTTAGTGTCATTGCCATTTACTGAATTACCTAGTGAGATAACTTCTCCTATACCTAGGAGTGATGAATCCTTTGTTGATCCACCATAGTCTCGATACACTTCTCAATGTAGCCAATCACTATCGTATTGATAGCTCTGAATAGAACTACGTTGGGCTAGTGTCAAACTACACCAATTGGTGCACAAGGCGCTCCGGTGATCTCAAATCTAAGGATCACATGCACACCATCCGTTAGAGGATTTATTGCATAGACACTGGGGTTACCATCCATATGGAATCCTCTGGTGGGTCTGTCCAATGAACTTGCTTCTTGCAAGCACCCATGCATTGCACCAAGTTGTCGGCAAACAACCTTAACAAGTGAGATCAATCACTGAATTTCGACAGGGTTGTTCAACACTATGATAGTCTTACCGTATTATTTGTGTCCTTGGTCAGAATAATACTGGGGCTACGGATGTTTCTAGAATGGCCATCATATGTGATCATAGGGTTCTCACTATCAAGATTTGAAACACTTGATACCCTCGTCATGGTTCTACCATCCTAAGGACATATATCATTACAAAAACGATATAGAAGAATATGCCTTTTATTGATAAATAAACATTTATTACAGAATCAATTTTACAATAATTGATTGGCTCTAATGCACCCACTCTAACATAAATATTCCTATTTATTTAATTCATATATAAATACATATTCTAATAAAATAAACATTACTATTTATTTAATCCATATATTTATTTATATTTAGCATATTTAATATATGGGTTTAATATATATTTAATTAAATTAATATATATTTCCCATATTAATTAAAATTAATATGATTCCAATTTTGCTAAAAATTCTCCCAATAATTTGGATAATGGCGTCAACCCTTTAGTAAAATTACCAAAGTGCCCTTTTTGCCCACAATGACGAAAATGCCCTTGGACTCCCATTACCAAAATACCCTTTTCGGCCAAAGGACAAGATTGTCCTTCTATTTTCATTTCTTACTTAACTACCTTCTATGTGTGTGACTCGAAGGCTCTTCACTTTGCCGGCAATGTCCCACTAACTAATTAAGCGTCAATGAATCAGTGTTTTCGTACACCAATCAAGATTGGCCTCTAACAATGCATCATGATTCTCCAGTATGTAAAGAATCAGCGATTTAGGCTTACCTTGTCTTCGGTATAGTTACCGTGCAATTCAATTCGTTTCATCATCTTTTATCTCATCAAGGTTTGAGGAACATAAATAGTGTCTACCTCAAAAGCTACCTTGATATGTTCTATTTTGTTCTTGAATCTAATGACTATTGATTCGAGCACCAACTCGATTTCACCGTGGCCACGGATTTAAGGTCGTGGTTCATTAACCAAATATCTCGCCGAGATAAGATTTCCTATAACCAGGAGTGATGAATCCTTTGTTGATCTACCATAGCTATAATGTACTTCTCGATGTAACTAATCACTACTACTCTGGTAATCCCTAAAAGAGACAACATTAGGCTAGTGTCAAATCACATGGATATTTACACACGACACTCTGGTGATCTCAAGTCGAAAGATTACATGCACCACCATTCGTAAGAGGACATATTCCACAGACACTGGACTTACTATCTTATGTGGAATCCTCTTATGGGTCAGTCCAGTGTACTTGCAAAAGCAAGCACCCATACGTTGCACCAGGTTTATGCCCACAACCTTGACATGTGATATCTATCACTACCTTTCGATACGGTCATTCAATGCGATGATAGCCTCTCCATATAATCTGTTTCCTTGGTCAAATTTATACTATGATTACGGACGGTTTAAGAAGGGCCACCTTGTGCTCATAGTCTCTCGATTAAGATTTATAACACTTAATTCCTCTTCACTGGTTCCAACCTTTCTAAGGACATATAATATTTTCTTTATGTGCATGTTGAGTGTTGGAAATGTAAATTTATTTAGTGATTGAGGGTGAAACTGTAAGGAATTTAAGGTTTAATGCATGATTTATGATATGAATTCTTGCATGTTTCGTTATCTTCTAGAATCATGGATGTTGTATGTGTTTTCAGGTATTTAAGTGCAAAAGAATGGATTATTCATGCTTGTGCTGGTGTTCAAACATCTTGGACCCATCGAGTGCGGATAAATCAAGGCTAGAAGAAAAAAAGAGTGAAATTTTGACTTTGCACTACAGCATGATTTTTTTAGCCGTGGCGTAGTATGATTTTTGTTGAAGAAGAAATTGCTTGAAATGTACTGGGGTGCAATTCAACCGAGCCATGGCGGAACTAAACTACGTCGGGGTGCAAATCGTGTAAAATGTAAAAATGTCATATTTCCAACCCTAATTTCGGTGATAAGTATTTACAAGTTTGCTATTTTGTCTAAAAACTATATAAAGACAGCTTTAGTCTATTTTTGAGAATCAAGATACACATTTTAGGGATTGAAATACATTTGGGGCTTCTTGGAAAGGAGGAGCTTGGAGAGGAGAGGAGGTTCCCTTCCTCTCCTCCTTTTTTGTTTTTCAAGATTATGGTTCCAGGTGTAATCGTTTCTTTTCCTTTATGTTGTAGTTTGTTTTCTAGGGATTTGATATAATCTAATTGAAGGCTTGTGTTTTATTATTATTCTATTTGTTTGATCCATTTTATTATGTTCTAGATTCATTCATTACATTTAATTCAATCTTTAGTTGATATTAGGGCTTGATCAACCTTGATGTTAGTTGATTGATTGTATAAGACAAGATTAGGTGTGGAATGAGTAATTTGTAACCCTGCCCAAGTATAGATTGGTTATTATCTTTAAGATCATCTTGCACTTAATGGGTTTTTGTTATTAGACTAGGCTATACTCCACTAGCTAGTTTAGTTGATGGAAACACTAGGTTATTTTTAATGGCCACTGTAATACCTTAGAAACGAGAGACGTCGTGCCTATCCTGATTAGCTCTGTGAATGGATGATTTATGTCTATGCGAATTGGTTCCTTTGTTGTTTAGACTAGGCTATACACCACTGGCTAGTTTGAATGATGAAAGTACTAGGTTGAACTTGATGATGAATGAACCCTAGAATGGAGTGGGGAAGAATGATAGTTTGATGATGAACACGTAGCTTGATAGTTATGATGGAGTTTAAGCCTTAGGACCCTTTGTATATATTTAGATTTAGATTTACTTTAATGTCATTTATATGTTTTTCTTTATTTTATTCTCGTTACTTTCATCAAGGTATAGTTTCTAGGATCACAAGAGCACTTTCAGTCTCTATGGGATCGACCCTTAGTCGTGCATTATGCTACGATTGCGACTTTTGCGCTTGCGAAGGATTAAACTTTGTATGTCTGTCAGCGCAATAGATAAATGCTATAGTATATGCTCATAAATAAGCAATGCAATTTATTCATTAATTGAAATGAGTTTACAAGAGCTAAATCATTGGCTCTAGTGCACCTATTCCAACACTATTTAGATACGGTTATCGGACCAATAGACCAATCGAGCTTTAACTCGATTCCACTATGGCCATAGATTCCAAGGTCATTGTCCTTCATTGAAATCTCATTGAGATAATATCTCCTGCACAAAGGAGTGATGAATCCTTTGTTAATCTACTGTAGTCATGATGCACTTCTTGATGTAGCCAATCACTCCCATACCTTCTTAGGATTACGTTTGGTTAGTGTCAAACTACACCAATAGGTACACACGACGCTTTGGTGATCTCAAGTCGAAGGACCACATGCACCACCATCTGTTAGAAGATGTATTCCATGGACACTGGCGTTACCATCTATATGAAATCCTTTGATGAGTTAGTTCGATGAACTCGTGAATCACAAGCACCTATGCGCCACACTAAGTTGTCACCAAACAACCTTGACATGCCCATAGCTCCTATTCTGGTGTTACCACAGGAGGGTGTAGACTATGATATTTATACAGATGCCTCACTTTAGGGACTTGGTACTGTGTTGATGCAATTGGGTAGGGTAATAGCTTATGCTTCCCGACAGTTAAAAAAGTATGAGACAAGATACCCTACGCATGATTTAGAATTAGCAGCTGTAGTCTTTGCATTAAAGATATGGAAGCATTACTTGTATGGGGGCAAACAGTAATATTTATATCGATCATAAAAGTTTGAAGTATTTCTTCACCCAAAGGGAGTTGAATATGAGACAAAGGAGATGGTTGGAGCTAGTAAAAGATTATGATTGTGAAATCAAGTATCAACCAGGAAAAGCCAATGTGGTAGCTGATGCCTTGTAACGACTCCATTCTTATAAAAACATGCATAGTAAAAGTACATGTAACAATAATATAAAAAGTTGGGCCCAAATTTTTCTTTTATTAAACATATGCATTCTTTATACAAATATATACAAGATTGTGTACATATGCAAAACTATCAAAATAGGGTGGACAGTGTAGCCTTTCTCTTGTGTGCCGATGTCCATCCAACTGGTCCTCATCTAGAACCTGCAAAACATAGGGAACAACTGGATGAGCACAAACAAGGCTCAATAAGTAAACCCCTGAACTCAAATATCTCCGTAACCTTTCTTAATATAACTATCTAATTCTCTTTCTCATAACTCCTCTATACTAACTTTCTTTCTAGTAAGTCACGACCCATCTGACCGGAGGCACGGCTAGGACTCGCTCCCACTCCCTGTGACTTCTACTCATTCTAGCCGACGGACTTGGTTATGCAGGATTCGGAACCTTTGGCCATGTGAGTGCATAGAATCTCTCGGGTAAACTCGGGTATAGCCCTTATCCGCATGTACACTACGGGCTACACCACTTCTCTTTCTGATACTCTGGCCGCTTTCTTGATGCGGCGTACATGCAGGAAACTCTACCCGTACTCACAGGTTCCCCATCGCACAACCTACTCTATTCTCTTATTAAGCACTACTCTAGCTTTATTCTATAGTGCTCATTCTCTCTTTCTCTCTACTCTTAGAGTAGTCTAAACTCAAAAGTCTCTACTCTTTCTCTACTCACTTTTCTATGCATAAGTAAAGCATAATTAATGCACATCAATGACTCATACTCATTAATGCATCTATGAAAAGTAACTATGACATGTAGCAACAATTACTACCCTTACTTATGATTCTCTTGAGCATTTCATCATACAACTCATGTGCAAATAACTCTACTCTAACTTAACTTTTCTGTTTCTTTAATCAACAAATGGGAGAAAACTCCCTCATAAACTCTAATCCCTATCAAAAGAGAAACACTTCCATAAACTTGCTCAAAACTTCCTCCAATTTCTATCAAACCACCACAATCAAGCAAATAAAACACTTCTCATAACTCAATCATAACTACTAATCTCAACATTAAAAGAATACACATATGTATATCAATCTACTCAAAGAGATTCTTAATCTCAACTTAGGTTGAGTTTACTTACCTTATAAGAAATTAGCTTCTTTAACACTTCTCCTTCCTTTGGTAGTTGCTTTTCCTCTACAACTTAACCAACAATCACAACATGAGACTCCAATCAAAACATAAAAACTCCATCTAAGAACAAATCTACTTAGGAAGCTTTAGATTAAAACCCTACTAAAAGTTACTCAAAAAGGCTCTTGGAATCCTTGGAAGATTGAAGGAAATTTGAGAGAGTTTAGAAGAATGAAGGAGGCGGTGGAATGGGAAAATGAAGAGCTTCAAAGCTAAACCCTTTTAATATCTCTTAATAACTCATTCTTCCCATTTTGCCCTTGCTCTTTCATGAAAATTCCATCCATATCCTTTGTTCCTTACAACACACCCATACTAACTGTTTCTGAAATTTCCTTACAATTTACTCCCCACTTTTCCTGCTAATTAGGGGTAGAATGGTCACAATGCCCTTAGGGAAGAGAATGTCTAAAATAACAAACATTTTGGTGGACTGTCGCCGCGGCGAGGAAGCTTCTGTGCGCCAGCGAAACTGTCCAGAGAGTTTCCCGTGGTTTCAACACCTCTTCGCCGCGGCGAAGCTTGGCACACTTCACTTCTTCTATTTTCAACCAATTTCAGGGCAAATATTCAACACAAAACTCAAACAAATGTCAACCAAACAATATTACCAAGAGACCAACTCAAATAAGAGCAAAAGAAGGAACAATAACTACGTACCTCAAGTGGGGCGTTACAATTCTTCCCCCCTTAAAAGAATTTCGCCCGAAATTCATACAAATAACTCTGGAAAGCGGTCTGCATGTCCCGTTCTACTTCCCAAGTGGCCTCTTCCACTTTTTGATTCTTCCAAAGGATCTTCACTAGCGGAACACTCTTGTTCCGAAGCTCTTTAACCCTTCGATCTAAATCTGACTGGACATTCTTCATATACTAGGTTCTCTGTTACTCAACGTCCTTACACTCAAGATGTGGAGGGGATCACTTACGTATTTCCGTAGCATCGGACATGAAAGACATCATGCACCCTATCCATACTAGGCGGTAGTGCCAACCTGTAGGCCATTTCCTACCCGTTGCAAGCTTCAAATGGACCTACGTATCGCGGTGCTAACTTCCCTGTCCGAAGTGCATTACTCGCTTGAAGGGGGAAACTTTCAAAAACACTTTATCCCCCACTTGAAATTCGACCTCTTTTCTCTTCAAGTCGGCATAGCTCTTTTGTCGATCTTGGGCTTGCTTCATCTGTTTCTGATCAAACTCAAATCTTCTATCAGTTTTTAGGTCACCTCGGGCCCAAGAGCTGCCACAGCTCATCCTTTTCACCTACCTCATCCCAATGTAGTGGAGACCTACATCGTCTACCATACAGAGCCTCATAAGGCGCCATCTTAATCGTAGACTGATAACATTGTTGTAGGCAAATTCCACTAGGGGTAACATTTCGTGCCAAGCTGCTCTATAATCCATACAGCAGGCTCTCAACATATCCTCAAGCACCTGATTCGTCTCTCGGTTTGGCCATCCGTCTGAGGATGATAGGCGTGCTGAACGCCAATCTAGGACCCAAGTTCCTCTGTAAATCATCTAGAAGGCTGAGACAATGGAACTCTACTGACACTATTGTCTTGGGCACACCATGTAACCTGATAATCTCCTTAATATAGATCTGAGCCAACTGATCTACGTATGCTTCTTTTTACTGGAAGAAAATGGGCTGATTGTGTTAACCTATCCCAACACCCATAAAGCATTATACCCTTTCTGGACTCTAGGGAGACCGGTGATGAATCCATTGAATACTCTCCATTTCACTCTGGAATACTCATGGTTGAAGCAACCCTCGGCCGTTGATGTTCTACTTTCACCTGCGACAAGTTAGACATTAGCCACAAACTCTGCAATGTCTTTCTTCATACCTGACCAATAGCCTTCTTTACATCTTGATACATCTTAGTTGCTCTAGGATGAGCGATGTACGGTGTGTCATGAGCCTCCATAAGAATTTTCTACCTCAACTCACCATTCGGAGGAAACACAACCGATCCCTAAATAAAAAAACACCATCTCTCACACAGAACTCTGATGTCTTACCTTCAAGTACTCGTTGAACTATTTTCGACACCACTATCGGCCATTGCTTTTCTTTCACTTCCCCTAGTAAGGTAGTCTGAATTCTAACCTTGTAATCCTTCCCGAAATCACTTCAATTTGCTCTACAACTCTTCTATCAATCTCTTTTGCTTAGCGAGTCAGGATAAATAGGCTTTCTACCAGGGCACGACTACTACATTGGCTTTCCCTGGTTGATATTTGATCTCGAGATCATATCTTTAACCAGTTCTAACCATCTTCTCTGCTCATATTCAACTCCTTCTGAGTAAAGAAATACTTCAAACTCTTATAATCAGGTAGATATTGCTCTGCATCATAGAGGTAATGCCTCCAAATCTTAAAGCAAAGACCACTGCTGCCAACTCTAAATCATGCGTAGGGTATCTCATTTCATGCTTTTCAATTGCCGAGAGGCATTGCTATCACCCTACCTAATTGCATTAACACCGAACCAAGTCCTTGCAACGAGGCATCTGATAAATGTCATATCTGCCCCCTCCTGTGGCAACACTAACACTGGGGCTGTTGTTAACCTTTTCTGCAATTCTTGGAAAAATTCCTCACAGCTTCTACCATACAAAGGAGTCTTCTGTTGGTAAGGTTGTCAATGGTTTAGCCAACTGGGAGAACCCTTCCACGAATCGTCTGTAGTAACCGCCAAGCCTAAGAAACTCTGACCTCCTTTACTGTCCTCGGCCTCTGCCACTCGAGGATTGCTTGCACTTTACTCGGGTCTACAGAGATCCCTTCCTTCGATACAGTATGGCCCAAAAATATTACTTGATCGAGCCAAAACTCAACATTTGAAAACTTAGCATACAACTCATTTTCTCTCACACGTTGCAGCACTATTCTCAAATGTCCTCATGCCTCCTTGACTTAGAGTAAACCAGGATATCGTCTATGAAAACCACTATGAATTGATCTAAACAATCGTGGAATACCCGGTTCATCAAGTCCATAAAAACTGTTGGGGCATTGGTCAAACCAAACGGCATACTACAAACTCATAATGCCCATACCTGAACGGAAAGCAGTCTTAGCTACATCTTGCCAACCACTTTACCTGATGGTACCCTGACCTCAGATCAATCTTGGAGAATACTGCTACCCCCTTCAACTGATCAAACAAATCATCTATTCGGGGTAGCGGGTACTTACTTCACAGTCATCTTATTCAACTCTCTGTAATAATACACATCCGTAGCGATCCGTCCTCTTTTTGACAAACAAATTGGGGCCCCCCAGGGAGAATGACTTGTCGGATAAAACCTTATCCAAAAGCTCTTGGAGTTGCTTTTTAATTCTGAAGCTCTGCTAGGGCCATTCGATAAGGGGCTTAGATATTGGTGCTGTCCTGGTGCTAGTTCGATACTAAATTAACCTCTCTTTCCGGTGGCAAACCTGGTAAATCTTCCGAAACACATCTAAAAACTCTCGAACTATAGGCACCTCTGAATCTTTGGCTGTGGAACATCACCACTCTGCATACATGCGCAATATATCTAGAACACCATTTCTTAACATCTTTCTAGCCTTCACACTACTAATTAACATACTCAACCGATGGCCCTCTCCAAAGCTAAATTTATCTCTACTATCGAGATAAATCTTGCTTTCTTCTTTCGACAATCGATCTCTACTCCATACCTCCCTAGGAAATCCATGCCCAAATCACATCAAAGTCGGGCATATCAAAGACTATTAAATCGACTGCAACTCTCGACCATGGATCACGATGGATTCTCTAACAACATCTCCTAAGTCAACACACTCACCCCTCAGGTAACTCAATCTAATAGGTTGACTCACTCTGCTAGGTTTCAAACCTAGTCTCTCGATCATCCATGCGATTAAAAGAAGGGTAGCCCCAGAATCAATTAAAGCATATAAAGAAACAGCATGGAATAGCAACTGACAGTTACAGCTGAGGCTGGCCTCAGCTTCACCCTGAGCCACCGTAAAAACTCTGGCATTAGTACCTCTCGAACTCTAAGCTGCGGGCGAAAAAGGAGCTTTACAATCTTCTTCAGATGCCCTGGCTGTCGGCACCTGAACACACGTTTCTATCCTTAACATTCTCCTGAATGGTTCCTTCCACATTTAGCACAAAGGGGCACAACCTCGGTTCTGGGCCGCTTGTTCTGCCAATCCCTCCTGTACTTGGGTTGAAACTTCTTTTGACCCTACTTCTCTATTCCTTGATGCATCCACTCTCTCTCTCTGCAAAGTAGTGGATGGTTCACTGAGTACCGGTAAAGATGACTCTTCGGCGATGTGTTTATTTACAAAATCTCTGCCCTTAACGCCCTTGTTAAAGCCTCACTATAGGTATGAGGAGGCTCAGCTCCTGTCCTCATATCTCGGGCAATATCGGATTTCAACCCCGTACAAACTTGTCCCTCCTCAACACTGGAGTGTACACTATCCCGGGTGCAAATCGGGAGAGGGAATTGAATCTTACCGAATACTCCTTCACCGTACTAGTCCCTGTTTCAAATTAATGAACTCTTGGACTTTCATGTATCGGTCTTCCGTTCGATATTTGGCTTCAAACAGTCTTTTGAATTTTCCCAAGTCATTAGAAACAAGTCGTGAGTCTCTTCCATTAGTTCCCACCAAATTCGGGATTTTCGAACAGGAAAAATAGCTATCTGATTCTCTCTCTGTCGTTCATGGGAAACAAGGCCACTATCCGCTCTACGGACTTAAACCACTCTTCGCTTCTAGCAGATCTCTGTGCCCTTAAACTTTGACGGTTGGTGTTGGCTTGCAAGCCCTGAACCGGATCAACTTGATTCGGTACTACCTGAGGTACCAGCCCCTCACACTCTTATCTTGCGGACCATCCTCTAATAGGGGTGTCGTTCTTTCTGGTACAACTCCCCCCTGACTCTCTGCTAAAACCTCTTGAACAATATTCCGAATCAATGTCACATCAAGAGTGGGGGGTTTGGTTCTGGTGGGTTAGAGGGTTCTCCCTCATTGATCACACTCTTACCCTTATTTCGGTACTACGCCTCATCTACAAAACGACCACACTAGATCAATTTAAGAGAACACTTGACATAGGAAAGAATAACTTACAAAGTCAGCTATTGGACATCGTAGCGATGAGAATGGTACACGTCAAATCCCAAAATCTTTGCTTGATACCAAAAATGTAACGACTCCATTCTTATAAAAACATGCATAGTAAAAGTACATGTAACAATAATAAAAAGTTGGGCCCAAAATTTTTCTTATTAAACATTGCATTCTTTATACAAATATATACAAGATTTGTGACATATGCAAAACTATCAAAATAGGGTGGACAGTGTAGCCATTTCTCTTCGTGTGCCGATGTCCATCCGACTGTGTCCTCATCTAGAACTGCAAAACATAAGGAACAACTGGATGAGCACAAACAAGGCTCAGTAAGTAAACCCCTGAACTCAAATATCTCGTAACTCTTTCTTTATAAAAACTATCTAATTTCTCTTTCTCATAACCCTCTATACTAACTTATTTCTAGTAAGTCACGACCCATCTGACCGGAGGCACGGCTGGGACTCGCTCCCACTCCCTGTGACTTCTACTCATTCTAGCCGATCGGACTTGGTTATGCATGGATTCGGAACCTTTGGCCATGTGAGTGCATAGAATCTCTGGGTAAATCGGGTATAGCCCATCCGCATGTACACTACGGGCTACACCACTTCTCTTTCTGATACTCTGGCCGCTTTCTTGATGCGGCGTACATGCGGGAATACTCTACCCGTACTCACAGTTCCCCATCGCACAACCTACTCTATTCTCTTATTAAGCACTACTCTAGTTTTACTCATAGTGCTCATTCTCTCTTTCTCTCTACTCTTAGAGAGTCTAAACTCAAAAGTCTCTACTCTTTCTCTACTCACTTTTCTAATGCATAAGTAAAGCATATTAATGCACATAAATGACTCATACTCATTAATGCATTTATGAAAAGTAACTATGACATGTAGCAACAATTAACTACCCTTACTTATGATTCTCTTGAGCATTTCATCATAAACTCATGTGCATAAATAACTCTACTCTAACTCTAACTTTTCTGTTTTCTTTAATCAACCAATGGAGAAAAATCCCTCAAAATCTAAATTCCCTGTCAAAAGAGAAACCTTCCATAACTTGCTCAAAACTTCTCCAATTTCTATCAAACTCAACCCAACATCAAGCAAATAAAACACTTCTCATAACTCAATCATAACTACTAATCTCAACAATTAAAAGAATACACATATGTATACAATTACTCAAAAGAGTTCTTAAATCTCAACTTAGGTTGAGTTTACTTACCTTATAGAAAATTAGCTTCTTTAACACTTTCCTTCTTTGGTAGCTTGCTTTTCCTCTACAACTTAACCAACAATCACAACATGAGACTCCAATCAAAACATAATAAAACTCATCTAAAGCACAAATCCTACCTTAGGAAGCTTTAGATTAAAACACTACTAAAAGTTACTCAAAAAGGCTCTTGGAAATCCTTGGAAGATTGAAGGAAATTTGAGAGAGTTTAGAAGAATGAAGGAGGCGGTGGAATGGGAAAATGAAGAGCTTTCAAAGACTAAACCCTTTTTAATATCTCTTAATAACTCATTCTTCCCATTTTGCCCTTGCTCTTTCATGGAAATTCCATCCATATCCTTTGATTCCTTACTAACACACCCCCATACTAACATGTTCTCCTTGAAATTTCCTTACAATTTACTCCCCACTTTTCCTGCTAATTAGGGGTAGAATGGTCACAATGCCCTTAGGGAAGAGAATGTCTAAAACTTAACAAACATTTTGGTCGGACTGTCGCCGCGGCGAGGAAGCTTCTGTCGCCGCAGCGAAACTTTCCAGAGAGTTTCCCGTGGTTTCAACACCTCTTCGCCGCGGCGAAGCTTGGCACACTTCACTTCTTCTATTTTCAACCAATTTCAGGGCAAATATTCAACACAACACTTAAACAAATGTCAACCAAACAATATTACCAAAAGACCAACTCAAATAAGAGCAAAAGAAGGAACAATAACTACGTACCTCAAGCGGGGCGTTACATGCCTTGAGTAGAAAAGCCTTTTTGTCTCAACTCACAGTGCAGAAAGAACTATTGGAAGAATTTCTCAAGGAACAGATAGAGATGATACTAGGAAGAATTGCCAGGTTAGAAATTCAATCTACTTTATTGAAAGAGATTAAAGAAAAGCAAGCTGTTGACGAGTGGTGTCAAAAAATGAGTCGACAAGTGTTGGAAGGCAAGATATCATAGTATCAGATTTCAGCTGGTGTTCACAATTTTAGGAGCCGTATATGTATTCCTCAGGATGCTGAGCTAAGAAAGAGGATTCTTGCGGAGGCCCATGACACACCATGTACTGCACATCCTGGAGGAACCAAAATGTATCAAGATTTAAAAGAAGAGTTATTGGTGGCCAAGTATGAAGAAAGATATCGGAGAGTATGTAGCAAGATGTCTGGTTTGTCAATAGGTTAAAGCAGAGCACCAAAGACCATCAGGACTACTTCAGCCACTTAGCATTCCTGAATGGAAATAAGAAAATATATCAATGGATTTCATTACAGGCCTTCTAAGAGTTCAAAAGGGTTATAATGCACTATGGGTGATAGTAGACAGATTAACCAAATCAACGCATTTTCTTCTAGTGAAAGACAGTACCACCTCGAATCAGTTGGACCAGATCTACATCAGAGAGATAGTTAGATTGCATGGGGTGCCCAAGACAATAGTATCAGATAGAGATTCTAGATTTGTTTTAGCTTTCTGGACTAGTCTATAGAGAAACTTTAGTACCAGGTTAGCATTTAGTACAACTTACCACCCACAGACAGATGGCCAAACTGAGAGAACCAATTAGGTGCTTGAGGACATGCTAAGAGCGTGCTGTATGGATTATAAAATGACCTAGCATGAGATGCTACCATTGATAGAGTTTGCTTATAATAACAGTTATCAGTCTTCAATTAAAAGGGCTCCTTATGAAGCTCTATATGGTAGATGATGTAGATCCCCACTGCACTGGGATGAAGTGGGAGAGAAAGATGTTTTGAATGTAGCTCTTGAACCAGAGATAACTTAGAAAATGATGGAAGACATCAAGTTGATCAGGAATAGAATGAAGCAAGCTCAAGACAGATAAAAGAGCTATGCGGATTTAAAGAGAAAGAATGTAGAATTTGAAGTGGGTGATAAAGTGTTTATTAAGATTTCCCCCAACAAGCGGGTAATGCAGTTTGGTGGTAAAGGAAAACTTGCCTCTAGATACATTGGCCCCTTCGAAGTATTGCAACGAGTAGGAAAAATAGCGTACCAGTTAGCGCTACCACCAAATATGGATAGAGTGCACAATGTTTTCCATGTATCAATGCTTCAAAGGTATGTCAACGATCCCTCCCATATATTGAAAGCAGACGAAGTGGAATTAGAGGAGAATCTTGTTTATGAGGAGCGCCCAGTTTAGATACTGGACATAAAAGTTAAAGAGCTCTGAAATAAGAGTATTCCACTAGTAAAAGTTCTATAGAGGAATCATACAGTAAAAGAAGCTACATGGGAAGTGGAGCGAGATGTACGTAACCGCTATCCTGAGTTGTTCAGTTGAATTTCGCAGACAAAATTCTTTTTTTGTGGGTGGAGGGGGGGGGGGGGGGGGGAATTGTAACACCCACATCAAGGTACATAATTTTATTTATACCTTAATACCCCTAGTTGGATTTCTTTGAAGTTACCTTAGACAAATGTGAAGGAAATTCCTTAAAACTTTATTGGGGGTAAAATGGTCTTTTCACTCCTAATTAGATGAAAAAGTGGGAAGTGAAAGGAAACAAAATAATGTGAAGAAGATAATAAAAATGAGGGTTTATTGGTAATTGACTAAAGGATATAGATGAAATTTCATCG
Organism: Pistacia vera; assembly: GCF_008641045.1. NCBI lineage: Eukaryota > Viridiplantae > Streptophyta > Magnoliopsida > Sapindales > Anacardiaceae > Pistacia > Pistacia vera. The sequence continues at coordinate 1,867,432 of NW_022196645.1, forward strand.
AAAGTGTAAGGGCAAAATGGGAATATATATTTATTTAGTTATAAGGTTGCAATAACCTAAACCCTAGCCATTCTAACCCTTATTCACGCCACCCTTCACCCCCATTTTCTCTCAATTTTCTTCACTAAATTTCTAAGATTTTCAATCCTAAAGCATCCAAAGATAAGATTCTAGCAAAAGGAGTGTGATTAAACTTTAAAGTCTTAAATTCTTATGGTCTTTATATGATCTAAGTCCAAGAGAAAGAGACTTTTAGCAAAAGGAAGTTATATCACACATTCAAGGTAAGTAAACCCCAATTTTAGCCTTGATTTGAGCAAGATTTGTGTAGAATGAATTCTTGCATGTTTGTATGTGGTTGTATGTGAGAATTGTTGGCTGTTTTTGATGTTTAATGATGCATAATTTCCAGCCATAAGAAGTAGTATATGAATATGTGTTGAATTGGTGAAATTATGGAAGAATTAGTGTAGAAATAAATGTTTAGAATTGTTGAAAATGGCCAGGTTTGATGCTATAATTAGTGAGTTTTTGCTCAAATTTTGGTGGATTTAGAAAGATGTGGAAGTGTAGCCAACATGGTAGTTGCATGTGCATATGAAGTGTTTGAAGAAAATCCAAAGAGAAAATGCATGCATGAGTTGGCTAAACCGTAATGAAGAAAGGGTTAAAGAAAGGCAAGAATTGAAGTAGGAAGATTATGTCTGGGCTTAACCTAGTGTAAATGTTAGTGTTCAAGAGTGCATATTGTTATGCCGAAATTTAATATATCACTTGGTCATGTTAGTTCCGTGAGAGAAATGGCCCATAGTGCTTGGTTCTAGTTACTTGAACCTTTACTACTTCTTGAAATGCCCATGGAAGTGTTAGAAAAGAATTGCAAGTTAAAGTGTTACTTTGATATGGCAATTGTGATAGTAGAGAATGGTAGAATATGTCATGACATACCATTATGCCATAATGAATTTTCAAGTTTGTGTATGTGAACTTGGAAAGAACATCAAAGAATGTGCTTGATCGTGCATATATTGTGCATATGATTTATATATAGCCTTGATTTAGTAAATGAGAATATGAAAGAATATGTTAGCAAAGAATGAGAAAGAAAGAAAAGAGAATGGCTTTTAGTTTTCTTTTAAGCTAACATGCAAGTATGTATATTTTCTCATTTACTAAAGAATGTAAGTGTAGAATTTCCATAGCTTGGAAATTCATGTTGAAATGTGCATAGTATCTCTTTCTATTCTCTTTCTACAGCATACTATGTTATAAGGTTGTTGCGATGGGGAACCCATGAATGACAGAAATGCCCACATGCACGTTGCCATCAGTGAGCGGCATCAGTAGAGAGATATAGTATTTGTACAGTCCATCAGTAGTGTATGTGGATGAGGATTGTATCCAGCATAGCATACCTACATGCACGCCGCCATCAGTGAGCGGCCACAGTAGAGAGATACAATATTTGTACAGTCTGTCAACAGTGCATGTAGATAAGGACTGTACCCACTCACATGGCCAGGGTTCCAAATCCATGCACTAACCTAGTCCGATCGGCAAACCAGAATAGAAGAAAGAAAAGAAAGAGAAACAGAGAAGAAAAGAAAGAGATACAGCATAAGATACAAATACCAGAAAAGAAAAGAAAGTTATTTTCTCAGTACATTTTATTATTTTGCATATGTATTATGCTACTTACATGATTCAGTATTTCTTATGTGCTCGACGATGTACAGTTTTATTCATTGTCTTTGCACGTTGATAAGTAGCAAATTAGAGTATCAGAAAAGAATGCAGCATATCAAAAAAGAATGAAGAATATTATCAAGGATTAAAGTGAGAAAAGGAAAATCAAAACATGAGTAACGGAGGAAGAACAGTAATGTAATTTGGTTTACTTACTGAGCAATTAGTGCTCACTCCGTTATTTCTACTGTTTTGCAGGTACTAGATGTTTTACGGTCGGATGGGATGTCAAGAAGCGGAGGAGCTTGGCAGCACTGTTCAAGACTACCTTGTACTATCAGTTATTTTGTATATATGTTTATAAGATTTAAAATTAAAAATTTTGGATTTTACATTATATACCTCTATGTATATATATGTTTACAAAGTTATTAGTGGATTTATCAATATTCTTAAAGTTACTAGCTAGAAAGTATATATATATATATTATATATATATATATATATATATATATATATCTATTATAATAGAGTAGAAAATAAAAATTATTGCCCATCGATTACTCTGATTACGCTAGGATCAGGGTCTGATATGTGTGTGTGTGTGTGTGTGTGTATTTATATTTATATTTATATATCAGACCTTGATCTTGGCATAATCAGAGTAATCGATGGGCAATAATTTTTATTTTCCACTGCTTCTGCTCATTGATTTACTTACACTAAACTCTCACCTGAAGATAGTACCCCTTCTGATTATCCTAGTATTTATAAAAGCACTATAGAAGCTTTACAATACTTAGCACTGACCAAGCTTGACATTAGTTTTATAGTCAATAGACTTAGCCAATTTCTTTAAGCTCCCATTGTCCTACAATGGCAAGCTTGCAAAAGGGTTCTAAGGTATCTCAAAGGGACACTTAACCATGGCTGATTATTCAGACCAGCTGTTGCCTTGCACATCAAATGTTATGTAGATGCTGATTGGGCCAACAGTCCTGAAGACAGGAGATCCACTAGTGGATAATATGTGTATTTAGGTCTTAACCTAATTCAGTGGAGCTCTAACAAAGCAAAAGGTAATGGCTTTATCATCCACTAAAGCAAAGTACAGAGCATTAGCCCATACAACCACTAAAGTTGCCTGGTTCTAGAGTCTTTTTGCAGAGTTAGGACTAACAATTGACAAGTTCCCTGTCATTTGGTGTGACAATGTAAGTGCTGGTGCATTGGCTTCAAATCTACTTTTTCATGCTCGAACTAAACACATCGAGATAGATGTTCACTACATAAGGGAACAAGGGCTTGCCAAGTAAATTATAGTGCAATATGTCCCCTTCAAACTTCAGATTGCTGTATCCTGACCAAGGCACTGTCAGCAGCTCAATTTAATACACAAAAGAAATAAATTGAATGTGGTAGCACTTAGTGAAAAAGATGGCAACAGTGATCATTTGTTCAAAGTTACTGCTGGTTGATGATTGGTGATTGATAATTGAAGATTGACAAGTTACTGATTGTTTATTGAGTTTTTCAGGTGTTAATTGAAGATTGGAAGTTCAATTTTTCCTTTGTTGAGTAGAAGTGGCAGTTGATTCTCTGAAATTGCAGTTAAACAGATTTTCAGTTGATGATAAGCCTATTGAACTTGGAAGCTGAGGTTCTAACAGTTTTAATGGTGTCCATGATGAGTTTTTGTTTCAGGTTGCTGATTAATGATTGAGTTTATCAGGTTGCTAATTGAAGATTGAAACTCATAATTTCAGTTGATTGGTGGGAAGTTATTGAAATTTGAAGCTGAAGCTCTGACTGTTACTCAATTTTGAACATGAGTTGATGATGAGCTTTATCTAGTGATTTCTGCAGTTGTTGATGAAGTTCTGTTTGAAGCTTACTGAAATCACTAATGTTGAAATTGATATAGTGAAGTATGGCATTAACTTTCTTGGTTGGTATTTGCTGAAACTGCAATAATAGTGGTAGTTGAAGCAAAGCATTGTCACTAATGTTAGCTGAAGATAAAGCAAGAGTATTGGTATCTGCTGTCAAATTTCATTCATTGGTGATAGTTGAAGAAAAGTCTAGTCTGCTGCTGTCAAATTTCATTTTCTCATTATTGTTTTACATTCTGGATATTATGTTGAATTGAAAAACAGATAATTGGTTAAGTAGTGTCGAGCTAAGACCGGAAACCCAGTCTAGCTTGAGGGGGATGTTAGTATTGTTCGATATAAAGGGTGTAAGCTATCCCTCCAACGGCGTCGTTTTAATGAATCAGTTTAGTAAGGACTATACGCTGTCGTTTTGTGTCTATATAATACAGTGGGTAGTTCGGTGTCGGTCGTTGTACTCACTGAACTTAGGTTAATTTCAGCTCAAATATTCTTTGAACTCTCTCTCAAATCCTCTCTCAAACCCTAACCTTTACAAAAATGGAAAGCAAAGTAACAAAGAATAAGTTTATCCAACCAAAAAAGTTCATATTCGAATAAACTCATTTCCAGCTCTCACATATTGCCACTTTCCACATTTTAGTTGAAAAAAATAAATAAATAACCGTAACCTCAAAGTTGGGGTGTGACGTATACTCACTCCAGGGAATCATAAGATAAACTGCTGACCAAGTTTAGTATATAAAATAATTACTATTTAAGAAACGAATTAAAAAATTTCTGTAGACACTACTTTTCTGAAGCAAACTTTGGTTGATTTACAGATTTCATGTTGCTCTATTGAAGGAATTTCAGATACTCTCTTTCTCTTGCATACTCACACAGAAACTACAGAGAGTACTGGTTTAGATCTGTTACAGCTGATCGAGATTGCAGGAACTCAACTTGTCCACAATGATGCTCACTGCAGGTATCTAATTTAACATATGTTTTAGTAAATTTTGAATACATTGAGAAAATCTTTATGTATATTGCATGTACATTTTCAGTTTTTAGCAGCTTAGTTTTTATGAAGAGGAGGAGCATGATGGAGATTTTTCCCGAAAAGATAAGAGACATTTGGAAGGAATGGGAACTGAGAGCACTGGTTTTCATTAGCCTCATCTCACAATTAGTTCTAATCATTTGGGGCAGTCGCCGGAAGTACAATCCAAACTTGTGGATTGCAGGTCTAGTCTGGAGTGCCTACTTGCTAGCAGATGCCGTCGCCACCATGGGCCTCGGCGTTCTCCTAAACAACCTTGGAGAAATCTATGAGCACCATGGCTGTTCTATCGATGCTAACAACGAGCTTACAGCATTTTGGGCACCGTTTTTCTTGTTGCATTTGGGCGGCCCTGATACTATCACAGCTTACTCTTTGGAAGACAACGAGTTGTACCTGAGGCACGCATTTGGTCTAGTTTTTCAAACAGTGGCAACAGTTTACATCATTCTCTTGGCTTGGAATTCTGGCTCTGATCTTTCATTTCTAGCATTGCCAATGACTGTTGTTGGGTGCCTCAAGTATGGTGAGAGGACATTTACTCTTTTTTTCGCAAACGGCGATCAACTTCGAGACTCGATGCTCACTTCCCCTGATGCTGGTCCAAGCTATCCCAAATTCATGAATGAGTTCAGTTTGAAGCATTCAGAAGGGTTTCATGTTGAGGCACAAGACGTAATTGCAGCAAGTCATCAGGTTGAGATCTCAGTGCCTGCAGTTCCTGAACCAGACTCCACACCTGAAGAACACATCCGTAAAGCGGATGACTTGTTTAAGAAATTCAAGTGTTTGTTTGTGGATCTTATTCTCAGCTTTCAAGACAGAGACCACAGTCGATATATGTTCCGGAAAATGTCTTATGGAGAAGCCTTCAAAGTGATTGAAATCGAATTGGGATTCATGTATGACTTACTCTACACAAAGGCAACAGTAATTCATACTTCTTGGGGTCTTGTACGCCGCATTATCACCACCTTCGTCACCTTCGTCGTGTTAGTGATCTTCAGCTGTTTCGTCAACAGGAAGAAATATACCAAGATAGACCTTTCAATAACCTTCCTATTGCTGATAATAGCAATTGTTTTAGAGATATATGCAGCTTTGTTTCTACTTTACTCAGACCAATCCACTCTATGGCTGGATCAGCATAAGAAAGTTGCAACATGGATCAAAAAGATCAAGAATTCGACAATCTTGAAACCCACAGTTGGTTTTTTGGAGCGAATGGTTAAACTAAATAGGTGGTCAAATCAAATAGGGCAATACAGTGTTACATGTCTTTGCCTGCAAGAGAAACATGGCCTTATTGGCCTTGTTTATAAAATCTCAGGGCGATTGCAGTCCACAGAAAGGCTATGGAAAGATTACCAGTACACAACTTACAAGCAAGTGCAGGACGATCTGAAGAAGTTGGTCTTCGAACATGTGTCAAACATGAAACTCGATGAAGAAACCAAAGAGGAAAATCTGAAGAAGCGGGTCCCCGAAAATGTGTCAAACAAGATATCTAATGAAATCGAAGTGGAAAGTAGTGCTGGTGATGACAAGAAAAATGACCATATTAAAGAGGTATACTCCAAATGGGGAGGCCGCATACTTGAAAATTATAAGCAAGAGTCTCTGAATTGGAGTGTGGCGGCTGAGTTTGACAAAAGCATTCTTCTTTGGCACATTGCAACAACACTTTGCTATTACAAAAATTATCCGGAAAAAGGTAGCAATTCAGGTGAGACCAAGTATCGAAAATTCAGCAAGTATCTGTCTAGATATATGATTTATCTCCTGGTTGTGTATCCTTCATTGTTGCCAGTTGGGATAGGTCTTATAAGATTTCGAGACACTTGCTCGGAAACCGAGAAATTTGTTCAAGTACGAATACCCATCTATTGTAGCAAGGAATATCGTGCTCCAAAAAAGGATGAAAGAAAATGTTCATTCTTGCGAAATGGGATAATCCTTAACAAATTTCGAGAGACTTGTTCGAAAATCAGGAAATTTTTCAAGGAAGGAATGTTCACCTGTCGTACAAGCCAAACTCAAAGCAACACCGAAACTTCAAACGGTCAAAGAAACACTTCATTGTCGCGGACTGGGTTAATTTGGAAATATTTCAAGGAACGAATGTTCATCTGTTCTACAAGCCAAACTGAAAGCAGCAATGAAACTTCTGGTCAAGAAAACACTTCATTGCCGCCGACTGGGACAAGGCAAACTCAAACCAGTAATAAACCTCCTGGTCAGAAAGGGGATCTACGAAAAGAAAGAAGAGTTGAAGCTTGCAGAATGTTACTTGGAGTTAAAACTTATGTCCCGCCAAACAAAGTGAAAGGAGATAGAAGTAAATCAGTGTTATTTGATGCATGCAAGCTGGCAACGGAGTTGAATAAAATTACAGATGAAAAAAGGAAGTGGAACATGATTACAGATGTTTGGTTGGAGATTTTAATTTATGCTGCAAGTCAGGGAAGAGGAAATCAACATGCTCGCCGCCTGAAACGAGGAGGAGAGCTTCTCACTCATGTCTGGTTTCTTATGGCACATTTTGGAATGACTGATCAATTCCAGATATCTCATGGCCAAGCGGCAGCCAAATTGATTGTCAAGTAGTTGTTCAAGATATTGTAATTTAATTTGAAATTTGCTGTTGTTATTATTACTGCATTTCTTTCCTGTTTTCAGAGTTCCGTTCTATGGTTGTTATCATTAATAAATTTTCTTTCATGTTTAAGACTTCTTTCTTCACTGTTAAGTTATTCATGTTAAACTAAAAGCTTAAGATAGTAGATACTATATGAGACTTGGTTTTTCTTTTTCTTTTTTTTTTTTTTTTTTTTTTTTTTTTTTTTTTTTTTTTTCTTTTCTTTTTTTTTTTCTTTTTTTTTTTTATTTTATTTCCTTCCATTTTTTTTAATCCAATTGAAATGTGAGGATTTGAACGTTTGTAACAGTAAAGCCTTAAGCTAAGAGATAGGGATTATTCAGTCCAATATTTGTTTAGTTATGGAGTTTAAATTATAAGCAGCACTACACTTGCAACTTTTTGATACAATATTTTCATACAACTTTGATGTAATGGTTAATGATTGATCAACTTGCAGGGGGTTCTATTTGTCTAAATGCGAACTTACCAATCACGAACTGTCACATCAAAGTTGTATAAAAAGGTTGTTTGAAAAAGTTGTAAGTATAATTTTATTGTTAAATTATATAATATAATAAGATTAATTTTAATTGCATGAGGCTTTGCCAGGCATAATTTAAATTAGCATGTATCATTGTTATCACATTACATTTTCATATTAAAGGAATTAATAGGTATTTGTTAAATGTAGAACTTAATACAATTTTTCCTTCTTCTTTTTTCCATAACAATAGATACACATAACTAATCTTATGAAAATATGTTTGGTATAAATGAGTCAAAATGTATTTGAAAACAGTTTTTGAATATAATCATAAAAGCTAGTGTAAAACAAGAAAACAATTAAAGAGGTTCTTAAATTTTTTTTTTTTTTTTATAGTTTTTCAATATTATATCAAACATATTTTAATATATTAGAAACTACGAAATCATATTTGAATCGTTTAAGGCGGTGTTTGTTTTATTATTTTGAGTAGTATTTTTGAAAAATTTGAGTTGAGTTATTATTATAAGAATAGGATTTGAATTTGAAAATGTGTTTGATAAGATTATTTTTCAATGCCCTGTATTTATTAATTTAGTTAAACAACCCCTACAATAAAAATTTTAAAATTAACAAAAATACCCCACCCACCCATTAAATGTTGATAGCCTACCACCACCGTTGAACGGTGGCTAAAATTCACCGGAATGGCATACAACTAGCTGGATGTGCCCGACTGGGAATGTTTAGTTAAATTAACAAATCTAGGGGGTTAAAAAATAAATATATTGAGTAAAATAGAATAGGATTAGATTTTAAGAATAGAGAAACAAATATATATTTTGGGTAGGAGGGGGAAAAATAACAAAACAAAAGCAGCCAGATTTTTGAAAATTATGTTTAGATTACAAATCAAATGGACAGTGGACCTTTTTGTTTTTGGGGGGCCTTGTCTTCTGAAGCTCTAAGCAAAAGAGCAGTTAGTACCTGATCAGCATTGAGAACTAATTAATATTCGGCAATTTGGTACGCATGGCTCAATCTCATGTTGGCAATCACCTTACAATTTAATTAATCCTATCGGCTTTCTGTACTCCATCTTCTACGGACAATCTCACTCTTCACTCTTTACTATATTATATCAACTAATTATAATTCAACTGTTTCTCATTCTAATTTTCTGTTGTCAAATAGATTGAGTACAAACACTATTCTTTTGTCTTAGTAGTCACTTCTAATTCTCTTTTTCTCTTTAATCCGAAGAGCATATTTGTTCTTCAAGCCTGTTTCTAAAGCAAAACTAAAGTTGATATATATATATATATATATATCTCTGACAATTATTGCATTTGCCTCTTTGTTCTTTACTCATGTAAGTTGTAACAGCACGTTTAGGATCTTCTTATAGCTACCCCGATGCCCGCAGAATATTCATTCAGAAATATTTATGTGCAAAATAATTTTGTCGCATGCCTAAGCCCTCAAAAATGAGAGTGAACTCTTGTATACAAGATTTTCCTTTTTACAGCCAAAAAAAAAAAAAAATCTTGCATGCAAAAGTAACAGAGAGTGGATATAAAAAACTTATGACACAGGTGTGTATAAGGAAAGACTGATATATGGAGAGGAATGCACTAAAAAACAAGATTTTCACCAATTATCTCACATCACAAATATAAAATATTTATAATTTAATACATTCTTTCGGCCAGGATTGGACAACCGGGTCTCAAAAAAATCTGAACTTCTACAGGAGAGAATGATATAATAAATCATCGTATATGTTTGGTTTCTATATAACCAAATTGTACTTCATTATTTCTAGCTACTTAACAGCATCCATCTTATTCAAAGAAGTCTAGCCATGAAGTCTTCCAAATAAAAGAAAAAGAAAGAATAACATAAGGAGAAAAAGAAAGAAAAGAGAAGAGAACAAAGAAAGAAAATAAAACAGAAGATCCGAGGGAGCGAGTGCATGAAAGAAAAGAGAATAAGACAGGGGAAAAGGAAAAAGCAAAAGAAAGCGTAGAATGCCAGGAAGCGGCTGGCAGAATATCTATTAGGAGATTTAATGAAAAAAAGAGTAAACGACATGTTTCCACCCGAGTTTTAGTGACATGTTTCCACCCGAATTTAGTGAAATGGAAAGCTGGTATATCTGATTTTATTTATTCTAGATTTCTACCCTTAAAATAACACATTCCTACCCTTAAAAGTAACACCGTTAATTTAGTTAATTTAGTGGTGATGGGATTGGCTCCTAGGCAGTAGCTGGGCCAGGACTTTAATCGAGCAGGTTATGGGCACAAATTTGGGTTTTGATTTCCCACAATTGGAAAGTTAGCAACGGCCAAAAAACATATCACAACAATCAACTGATGGCAGAGAAGCTGGTAGTGAAATCTGGAGGGGTCGCTTATACCCATATCGATCAGAAAAAGCTTGAGAACTAACCCAATCTCACAAGGTGGCAAGAATGGAAGTGATCGAAAACAGTAAGTGAGGTCGGCAAGTGAAGGCATGTGTTTTATAAAAGAGGTTGTGGGGAACCAATAGTAGTTTTGGAAGTGATTTTGCACTTCAGAATTGACCCATATAAAACTAAAAATAGTTGACTTGGACGCTATTAATATAAGTCTGTCTTCTGCCCAAGAAAGCTCTAACGTACTTTAGCTTGCTAATGCACGCCGCACTACAGTGTATATAACATTTTAACAAACGGTATTACTTTAAAGATATGAGTCTTATATAAATGAAATCAGGGGTATTACTTTGTCATTTCGCTAAACCTCGGGTGGGAACATGTTTTACTCTGAAAAAAATTTTAACACTACTTATTGTCAGGCTACTTGTTGGACCAAGATTCTCTCATGATTTGATCTTTTACTTGACGACCAGCTAAAGGTTGTGATTTGTTGTTTCAGTATAATAGACAAATAAATTTGAACAATAAATATGTGAAAATACCCACATATTATGAGATTTTTAAAAGCTCATGAAAACGCAAATCAAGAAAAGATCCAAATTCTAGAGCGCTTCCTACAGTTTTCCTTTATGTCTCTGACATAAGGTTGGCAAATGATTGGATTTGCGTGGGCTAAGTACCAATCCAGTTCAACCAATACAAAGCTTTTTCAATTCATTTGACCAATTCTTTGAAATTTGGAAAATAAATAACAGGTTATCCATATCTTCTTTGAAGAATAAAATTATATATATTTAAATGAATATAATAGTTGGTTTGATATACATTTTTTATATTTATAAAAGTATTTTATATAAAACTATAAATTAAGATCTACCTTTGGTGATTGCAAATTTCATTTGTTATACTTCAATAAGAATGGCCCCAGATATGTGAATTATGGAAATCTTTTGACCATTTTTCTTGGTCTTATTTTGACTCCTCTTTGTAAGTCTCCTAAGATGTGAATTATGTGCTATGATTTAGATTCTTGTATTAGAGTTAAAGGCAACCTGACCCTTTTCTTGTGGGGTTGTGTTTCCATCGTCTTTAGGATTTTGATGGTTGCCTGGTTATGTCTTTAGGAGTTAAAACAACTTTCTTTTTCCTCTAGTTTTAGTTATTGATGATATTATTGTTGGTCAGGGATGGAGTTATCTTTGGATTGTGTGTTTCAATGTTTGTTTATTCATAATTTCAGCCTCCTTGGCATCGTAGGAGTCAATTAGTTATATATATATATATATAATTATTTTGTCAACTAATTATATTTAAACTTGGTAAAACGGGTCATTTACCCGCAAGTTTGCTCGTACCCGAATAATTTTTGTAAGTATTGATTAATATATTTAGGACTCATATCGTTATTACTTGTATTCGGCCCACCCATGAAATTAATGGATGATACCCGTGGATGCCTGCACTAAATAAAAAAAAAATTGAAATAGTAAAAAAAAAAAAAAAAATTACAATGAATTGAGATAAATAGAGAATGAAAATTTTTAAACTCAATTGAAGATTTATGGGTGTTACCCACATGAGACAACTGGGTTGATCTAGACCTAAAATCAAGTGGAAAAATAAGAAATTAAAATTAATAAGAATTGCAAAATGTTTTGATTTTTTAAATTGTTCTGCTGTCTGCTAATAGCTCTTACCTATATATAAGTGATTAGATGCTAAAATATAATCCTTATTATTAAATTTAAGTGTTATATTATACTACCAAATTTCTAATATTACTGATTGGATTACTTTTTTCATATTTTAAAGCTAAAACTTTGAATATTAATATTCTAACTTCATAATTTTTTTCTTGTATCATATGGTTTTTAATGTCAATTACCCAGCTGAGAAACTACAAGTTGAAAAACTTCTACTCTATAGATCAATCCCTTTAAATAGCACTTGGGTTATAATGTAACCAATAAGGATTCTTTTGATTCAAATTATCTCCTTTTTTAGTGTATCAGTCTATCAGATGGGTGAAATTGATGATGAAATTGTGTGATTGATGATGAAATTGTATTGCTGGTGCTGCAAAAAAATAAAAAAGTTTAAACAAATTTGGGAAAAGATTAAAAAGTGAAAATATATGTGGAACGTGTGCCCCGCGGGTCACCTGTACCCACACAGCCGGTACGGATGATGCATTTTCCTACCCGCCAAAATTTTTACCCGTTTGACCCGTACTCATGCTTGCCAGCCCGCCCATTTGCCAAATATGATTTATATTTGGATAGATAATCCTAAAGGAATACAACCATTACTCTGATGATAATTTTGGTATTTAAGTTCTAGATTTTTTTTTTTTTTTTTTTTTTTTTTTGTGTCTTCTTGTATTTCTACATAACAAACACTACAAATACAATAACTTAAAAATATCTTTATTCTCTCCCTTACCAATAAACATTCACCTGCCACCAACTTCTATTCTTTTCTTTCTCTTTTTCATTTTTCTTTCCAATTTATCTATTCTATATGGTTCTTTTTCTTTTGCTTTCTTTTTCATTTTCTTTTCTCTGTTCTCCATTCTCTCAGCATCATAGTTAATGTCAAATTGGACACTATTTGTGTCCATCAGGTAAATAGTCACGTCAAAGTATTCAAACATTAGACAAGTTCATTTCGTAACAATAATTTGGTAATTTTTACAATAGTTTATAATGACTACCCGGATAATTTGGAGTTATGAGTAATATGTACATTAAGGAAAAAAAAAGAATTTTGGAATAACTTGGAGAACGATACATACGTTACTTAGCGTCAAAGCAAAACTTTGCTTCAAGCCACGCAAGACATAATATTCTTTGACTATTCTCATAATGCAACATTCATAAAGATCAAAAGGAAAATAGTAACATTTTACAAAATTACGACAACTAAATACTTCAAATTCTCATCTGGTAAGGGCAATTACCATCTTTGACTATGACTGATCAGGTGATTGTTTCCAAGCCTTCGACAAACTGAACTCAATGCTTCGTCAGAAAAACAAGAAGGGTTAAGACTAGTGGTGTGCGTGGAGGAGAATTCGCAAGTTCTTCAACCAAATGTTGGCCTTCGTGAGGTGCTCGAGGACGCGGAAAGCAACAGATTGACGATCTTGCTGTGGATATTGGTTACATAAACTTAAATACAAGTTCTATGATATCGAGGATGGTTCGATGAGTGGACGACTGCGATCCAAAAACTACGACCTGAAGAATTAGAGGACACAGGAGAACGAAGATATTCCACTCTTATGAGAAAGGTATGTTCATCCATCCGTCCTTATTTGATGGGTAATAAGCGAGTTCGTTTGCAGTAGAAATGCTCTTAAGATTAAATATGTTAGTAAAACACTACATGATGTTAGTGTAGAAAGATGAGTTCAATTTTAAGTTGGTGAAGGGCACAAGAGAACTAAAACAAATTTGACTGCCTCTTTTGTTGGTAATATGTCAAAAGTTCATGGAAGAGATGAAGTCAAGGATGAAATAGTAAACTTTGGTTAGTGGGATGTGGGATGGTTGAAATACTAAAATCCTCCCATCTTTCTGTTGTTGGGCCGAGAGAATTGGGAAAACTACTCTAGCTCGTGAAGTTTTTAATGATGAGAAAGTAAAAATCATTTCAATAAAATATGGGTATGCGCTTATCCTTCAATAAATTAGAGTTGCCACAACAATTCTTGAATCTCTAAGTAAGATGATGCATCATCAAATTTTGTTGAATGGGATAGTGTGTTATGGCACATAAGTCGATGTAAATAAAGAAAATTTTCTTCTTGTCCTAGATGATGTACATTTTGACTCTACAGTGTAACTATTGGGAACAATTAACCATGCTCTTAAGTGTAGTTATGAGGAAGTAGAATTCTGGTGACCTCATTAGATAAGAATAATGGTTTAAAATCCACCGAATCGATATCATTAGAGAGACTGTCTGATAATGATAGTTGTCATTGTGTCACCAGATTGCACTTTCTGGAAGGCCTAATGATGAAAGAAAAAATACTAGAAAAATTGGTCAAAGATCATTAAAAATATCATGGTTTGCCTCTTGGTATAAAGATATTAGGACTTTTACGCTTTAAAACAAGTGTAGAAGAGTGGAAAAGTGTCTTAGATAGTAAATATGGGAACTTGAAGAATGAAAAGAGGGTCTGTATTCCCGCTTTTATTATTGAGTTATTATGATTTGCCTTTCATATTGAGAAAATGTTTCTTATATTGTGCTATCTTTCCAAACAATTATAATAAAAAAGATCGATTGATAAAGTTATGGATGTCTCAGAGTTATCTAAGTTAGAAGAGGAAAGGGATGATATGGAGTTAATAGGAGAAGAGTATTTTGACCACTTACAATGCGATCCTTTTTTCAAGATTTTCAATTATATAGATGATGGTAGCATAATAATTGCAAGCTACATGATTCGGTGAGTGAATTTGCTCGATTTCTAGCAGAGAATGAATGTTTTCATAGGGAGGCAACGAGATTGAATCTTCCCTCGTAAATACTGATGTTCAACATTTAAATATTCGTTCGGCATTTAATGATAACGTTGGAAAAGTTTGGGCTCATTTCCCAGAAGTTTATGCTAAAGATCATAAAGAAAGGTTGCGTAGCCTTTTTTTGAGCCTAGAGGTGGTTTTATGAGAATGTAGAACTGTCTAAGCTATTTGATCAATGGACTTGTCTAAGGGCATTAGATTTGAGCAACCAGGATAATTCTTTTTACAAATTAATCAAGAAGTTCCAGGAGAAATAAAAATTTTGTACATTTGAGGTACCTCAACTTTTCTAACAACAAAGGGATAAGAGAATTGCCTGAGACAATATGCGAGTTGAGTAATTTACAAACCTTAGAGGTCAATCGGTGTAGGAATCTCAAAACTTTACCTCAAAGGATGGAAGTTGATCAACCTAAGGCATATTGTAAATGAGGAGACTTCGCTAAGTTACTTGCCGAAAGGAATCGAGAAATTAACTCGTCTTCGAACATTAAGTGAATTCATGTGTGTGTCGTAATGGTGGCACGGTAGCAAAGCTGTACTCTTCAATCTCTCAAAGACTTGAAACACCTTCGAGGGTGTCTTAGCATAAAAAAGTTGGGAATCATGAAGAAAAAAAAACCCTCGCCAAACCGAAAGGAACTTCACCCCTCCAGAATAAGGAAAGCCTCCTCGATGTGTGTCTATGTTTCAGAAAAGATGAAGAAACTGGGATGGGAGGTAATGAAGATCATGATGAAAAGTTTCTTGAAAACTTGCAATTACCTCCCAATTTAATGAGATTAAAGATAGTTCAATATAGTGGCAAGGTTATGTCTTCCAAATGGGTAACCTTACTAAAAAAGTTGAGGTTTTTGTCATTAAATCATTGCATGAAGCTGGATAATTTACCTCCTTTGGGAAAATTATCATCCCTTGAATCACTTATTATAAGGAGTTCAAGGAATGTGGAAAGAGTGGGTAATGAATTTTTGGGATTGGAAATTACAGATAGCAAATCCTTGGCGGAGGCATTTCCCAAGTTAGAACATCTCGAATTTCAAGATATGAAAGAATGGAAAGAATGGAACTACGGGATTGTGTTTGCAAAAGAAGAAAATGTTAAAATCATGGAACGTATTGAGTCCCTCACAATTGCATTCTGCCCCAAGTTAAAGACTCTGCCAGACTACATTTATAAGGCTACAACTTTGAAGGAGTTGAAGATCATCTCATGCCCTGAGCTAGAGAAGATAAAGGACAGTATCCAAACGAAACTGATGGATTCATCTGGATGCCGCCCGAAATTTTTTGATCTCAAATATATTGAAAAAGGCAGCCATTGATCTGCATTCAGTCCACAGGTAATCTCTTTTCCTTTTCCTTTTAATGTAGATTGCTTTATTTGTAAGAATATAACGTGTTGATTTTATTTTCTAATTCAGTGTTTCATATTTACAATATATCACGATATAACTTTACAGGTTTAGATTTGGTATTTTATGGCTTATTTTTGCTTTTGTTCTTGGTGATGATACCACTACTCACATATTCTTTCATTTTCTGATGTTCAGAGTTTATGGAATTGTTATGAGCTTAATTTTAATATTTCTGAGCTTAATTTTAATATTTCTTTGCCGGAAACGGATTGAATCATGGAAGATAACTCTGGTGTCTTCATGTTCTTTAATTTTGCCAAGAAATGATTATTTTCAAAGTTGACTCACAATATTATATTCCATTCTTCAATGGTGGGATGCTGTTCAATCTTTTTTTCACCAAGGAATTGCAAGATCATATCAGTCGGCAGTTACCTGGATGTATGTTTACGTACAGTTATTCTAGCTTGAGTAATGTTGTTTTGTATTTTGCCTTTTGTTTTTATGTGTTTCATGCATGCATACATCATTTTTTTATATATATTCATGTAACATAGATTTGCTTTGAAGGGTAAGGCTCATTGCGTCCCCCCTTACTAGGTGTCAAATTTTTTTATTATTAATAAAATTTCCTCGTACCGTCGAGGTTTGTCCAAAAAAAATCAAGTAATGATGTTATGTAAACAAGAAACTTTTCTTTGCCGAATCACCTAAAGTTATCTGATGTGGGAAATAGCGAGGGTATTGGAAAGGAGGCAATATGTACCCTATTTAAGCAATGTTTTCAAATCCGCCTCGACTCGGTCGATTTGACCAGTTAACCGAGAACCAAGGGCTAAGTCGGGCCGGTCAAGTCTAGAAACTGATAATTGCAATTAACCCGCGATTGGACCGATGATACAATAGCGAACCGTCAGTCCAACCGACCCGAGCCCTAAACCGAGTCACTAAAATTGTAAAACCCAATTTGATTTTTCATTCTTCATTCTTCATTCTTCATCTTCAATCTTCATCCTAAATCTCCAACAAAGCCAACAACTTCCCCGTAGAGAGACTTCGTCAGCTTTCTCCCAGAGTGTAAGCAAATCACCGCCATGTTGACACATTGCGGCCCAGCTAACAAGTCTCCTAACGCAATCCAATTCGACAACCGTACCCACACATCATTGGCCATTACTAATCAACACCTTCACAATCCAACGTCTACTAATCTTCAAACAAAATTTTCATCACTAATCAAAAATGAAGAAAACATAAATCAGAAGCAATCTCATTCATAATCCCCCGCAAAGCAAGTAAAACTCCCCTAAAAATTTAATCAATGTAATTTATCAGCAGTTTGGTCCTTTCATAAGCTACCTATCAGCCCCAATGCACAACAGTAACGACCAAATGCGGCCAAATTTGAAGTCAAGATGGTCAAGTTGGGAGGGGGAGAGGGGCGGTAGCAGTGGGTTAGGGAGGCAGAGAGGGTTGGCAATTGTACGGTTTGATGCCAGCCACTGCAATGGCTAGAGAGGGAGAAAGGAGCGGTGGTTTTGGGATTAAGGAGAGTGCGATGATTGTGGGATTAACTTTATATTTAGGTTTAGTTTTTTCTATTTTTTATTTTTTCATATTTAATTAATTATTAATAATTATATATTTTTATTACGTCAATTACTCTTCAAATATCAAATATCAAAGATTCGTTAATTATCTCCAATAAATGTTTATAACATTTTAATGTATGGGCTTTACTCTAAATTATTATTGCACAAGTATTATTCTATAACTCAAATGTCTTCACTTCCAAGACATAAGAATCATAACAATTTACCATATCAAAAATCAAAAGGTACCACATCCAAAACTGTTTGCTGAAAAAATTTATTTCATTCATTCAGCTATGGATTTAATACTTGAGAATTATTTATTCATTCACCTAAGGTATGGAAGCATCTATAGCAGTACCCAAATTCTCACACCAGTAAAATTATCAGCCCTATCACTGTATTGCCTTAACCATCCTATTAACACTATTTTTAATAAACTACCAATTAGATATTCGGTAAACCAGAAAAGTTAAGACGTGATAAATTAAGAAAATATAGTACACAAGAATCTACCCCTCACCAAACATCATTCAAGACTTCATTCTTACCCAGTAAAGGTAAAGGAAAAAGAATTTCCGCCTTCTATATTTTTCATTCTCTAGTAAAAAAACCATCATAAATCTCTATGACCATGACTGAACTAATTCCAAGGTTTAGCAAAAACCTCATAACATCTCACCACCAATAACCCTCCTTTTCCAATTTTACAAACAATATCAAGACCTAAAACCCATCCCCATTTCTTACCTACTTCGTCCACCTCCAAACACAATGATAAAATAAATCTTCTAGCAATATTTCTTCTATTCAATCATTTCTCCAAATAAAGAAATGAAAGATTATTCTTCCATCTTCCTATTTTCCCCAATAAGAAACCTTGAAACCAGAAGCTAGATAACTAGATGATGGCAATACGAAACCTTTGTAACAGCGAAGACAGAAATGTAAAAACGGCATGAAATTGATACCTTTATCAGTCGATGACGGCAATGAAGACAGCGAGAAAGGGAGAGACGCAGAAACTCAGGGAGAAAATAGAGTAACAGTCTAATAGAGGTTGAGAGAGAATGAGAAGGGTCGTTTAGGTTAGGGCAAATCTGATGTCGATGGCGATGGCAGTTCTTCACTTCTTCTAGGCCGAACGACTTGCGCATACCCAAGGTTTATCGAAACGACAAGTTGGTACCCAAAAGGTTTTGAAACGACAAATAGATACCTTCCGTCATGTTCTGTTAGTGATTTTTGTTTATTAATAATGAAAAGACTAAAATACCCTTGACAGTTTCTTATTTTAGTTTTTTATAAATTTAAAAATTTCTAAAAAACCCCCTAAGTTTGCTAATTTAACCAAACACCCCTATATATAAAAAGTTTGTTAAATGACAAAAACACCCCCACCACCCGCAGTGCCAGATTCCGGCCACCACCGCCGGAATCTGGCCGGAAAATTGCGTTACGACACAGACCCATTGGATTTGTGTCTTAATGTGTCGATCTGGCCTTTTCCGGCCAGATCCGTGGCTGATCTAGCCGGAAAAGGCTAGATCGACACGTTAAGACACAGATCCGATGGGTCTGTGTCGTAACGCAATTTTTCGGCCAGATTCCGGCGGTGGTGGCCGGAATCTGGCACTGCGGGTGGTGGGGGTGTTTTTGTCATTTAACAAACTTTTTATATATGGGGGTGTTTGGTTAAATTAGCAAACTTAGGGGGTTTTTTGGAAATTTTTAAATTTATAAAAAACTAAAATAATAAACTGTCAAGGGTATTTTAGTCTTTTCACTATTAATAAACAGAAATCACTAACAGAACATGACGGAAGGTACCTATTTGTCGTTTCAAAACCTTTTGGATACCAACTTGTCGTTTCAATAAACCTTGGGTATGTGTAAGTCGTTCTCCCCTTCTTCTAATCTGACTTCTTCTTTTTTCCCCAATTCCTAACCTAATAGACCTTTTTTGATATTGAATTATTGATAAGTCAAATTACAATCGACCCTTCATTGTTTCATTATATTCCGTTCCAAACCGATTCCCACCCTGAGTACCCAAACCTTGGTTCTGGTTCCGATTTCAATTCCCATTCTTAGTTCTCGATTCTTGCATTGCAGGAACAGGAACCAAAACAGAAATCGATCGGTTCCTGATTTCTAGAACCGGAATTGACCTTGTGAGGGCTAGTTTCGGGTAAGGATCGGAATCGAAACCCCGAGTACCCGCCTGTTCCGATTTTGGCCGGTTCCTGTTCTGGCCAGTTCTTTTGCACACCCCTAGACATAGGACAAAATTCTTGTGCTGTACCCTCCATATGTGTATGTACCTTTAGAAGGTCCCTCCTTTACCCTTTTGAAGGCAATTAATCCAAGGGTTCATGTGGTACCTTTTAATTCATCGTTCCTCAACCAAAATTTGCTTGTGTTGTTTATCGATTAAGTTTCTATATCCTCCCCCCTTCTCCATTTTGTAGTTGTTTAATGTCATATCGAAAATTGGCTTCAATATCTAGGAATCCTCAACCCAATCGTTGATTTCAATAAGCAGAGATTGAACAATTAAGGATTGACATTTTCAGTGACGATTGGAGTTGGTAATTCCACCTAAAAAAAAAATTATTAATGTAGTCTAGGTTTTTTTGTTTTAACTTGTATTAATGTTTTTAAATGACTGTTTGTCTGAGCTTATGAAAATTAGGTTAGAAGTATTAGGGTTTTTTGTTTTAACTTGTATTAATGTTTTTAAAGGAGTGTTTGTCTGAGCGAAAATTAGCTTATAAGCCGCTAGTGCTTATACTATAATTTGAGCTTATAAGCATTTAAAATTTAAACAGTTATGAGTTTAGTTAAAATACTTATATGTGATTGATAAGTAGTTGACGCGTTTGGTAAAATGTGGTTTATAAATACATTTTATTATTAAAATGACTAAAAATGGTACCATAGTAACATGACCAGTTTGAAATATAAAAATAAGAGTATATTATGAAATTTTAAAATAAAATATGGATAATGTGGTAATATACTTAGTCAAACTAACTTATAAGCAGAGTGCTTATAAGAAAAGAAAAAAGTACCTTCCCCAAACTTTTTTTTTTTTTTTTTAAGGCTTGTAAGCCCCGTTTATAAGCTCAAAAAAATTATAAACAAATAGGTCAACTTAATTTTAGAGCTTATAAGCTAGTTTGACAAGCTTATAAGCTCAAACAAACACTTCCTAGATTTGACTTCACTTATTTATTTTTTCATATTTTACCTTATTTTATTTTGAATTTATCCCTTTAAAGTTAAAACGTGGGTCACGATGATCTATGGCCTATTATTGTCCCTATGCAAATCGAGATATGTCATAACTCCAATTATTTGAAAGGAAAATGTGTAAAGTAGTGCAAGTTAGCTTGTCACTTTCAGCAAACCTTATGTTCATCAATGTAAATTTCCTAGAAACAAAGTGCCCTACCTGTTAGAACTCAAGCGCAAGAGAGCGCCTAATCCAAAAGACCAGCCTGATAGTTGGGAGAGCCCCTATGCTTAAGTACTACACTTGGTGGGTGTGAGATCCCGATATGGGATTCTAACATTGCACCCCCTTCAAAAGCCGACGTCCACGATAACTTTCACTCTATCGACAGTAACATGACGGTAGCTCTTTCTCCCTTTGGGTGACTTTATTTACCAGTGCCTCCTCCCAAAGAGAGCACACTACACCTTAATATAGCCTATAGGTAGCCCTTTCCGTAGCTCAACTTTTAACGAAAAACACTAATGTTAGAACTCAAGCCTAAGAGAGAGTCCAACCCAAAAGACCGACCTAATAGGTAGAAGAGCCCTTAGACTTAAGTACCACATTTGGTGGGTGTGAGATCCCGATGTGGGATCCTAAATTGCACCCCTTTAAAGAGTCGATGTCCACAACGACTTTCACTCTATCGACATTGACCTGACAGTAGTCTTTTTTCCCTTTGGGCGGCTTCACTCAACTATCAGTCATTCGATGCAACACCCAGTCCCAAGGAGAGCACACTACACCATAATCTAGCCAATAGGTAGCCTTTTTCGTAGCCTAACTCTGAACGAAAGCACTATTGTTAGAACTCAAGCCTAAAGAAGAGAGTCTAACCCAAAAGATCGATCTAATAGGCTGGAAAGCCCCTAGGCTTAAGTATCACACTTGGTGGGTGTGAGATCTCGATGTGGGATCCTAACATTCAAATTGATAGACGAAAGATATTGACTTAGTTCGAGATAGTCAATCTCTAAGAAGATGAATAGAGATAAAAGAGAAATTGAAGAAGAAACTAGTTTTTTCTTTATTGGATGCTTGTAATTACAGTTACAATGAATTATATCCCTATCAAAAACTAACTTCAATTATCTATAACTGAATACAGGTACAACTAATATGTTTGAACTATGGCTAACAAACTCAACTCACTTCTAACATTTTCTTTCTCTTCGAATTACATGAGACTACACATAGTCTTCCAATGGGCTTCTTACTTAGTCTTCTGGTTCTAGGCCGACTTTCCACAAGCTCTTTGACTCTATCATTCTCTTCTCCTTTAAGCACAACCTTACCCTCAAGGTTGAATTGCAGATATAAGCGCTTGAACTGCTCCAGTGACTCCCATGATGTTTCTTCAAGTGACAATCCTAATCATTGCACTAAAATCTCAACAATTGATTGAAAATTAACCTTTCATACCTGGCATGCTACTACTGTTGTAGGTTCAATCACAGGAAATTGTTTTTAAAACAAGTTAAAACCACCTGCATTTGCTAAAGAAAGAATTGTTTTTAAAACAAGTTAAAACCACCTATAAATGTTCTAAATGATCAAATTCATTTTTGCTCTAAACCAAAATGTCATCAAAAAAGACAATCACAAACTTTCTTAGATATGGTTTAAAAAGCAAATTCATGGTTGATTGAAAAGCTGCTAGTGCATTTGTAAGACCACATGGCATCACAACAATTTTGTAGAGTCCATTGTGTGTCCTAAAAGCAATTTTATGGACATCATTGGGGTTCACACAAATTTGGTGATAACCAGCCCTTAAATCAAGTTTAGAAAACACATCAGCTCTTTGGAGTTCATCTAATAACTCATCAACAGTGAGTATTGGGAATTTATCTTTTATTGTAGCTTGATTAAAAGCCCTATAGTCCACACAAAAGCACCAAGTCACATCCTTTTTCTTAACTAGAAGAACTGGAGATGAATATGAACTCTGACTCGGCCTAATTATACTTGTGCTTACATTTCTAAAACCAGCTTTTCAATCTTAGTTTTCTAAAAGTAATGGTAACGATATGGCTTCACATTAATAGGTTTAGTTGCTGGTGCTAAGTGTATGTGATGGTTAATTTCTCTAAATTGGGGTAATTCTTTTGATTCCGAAAAAGCCACAACAAAATCATACAAGAGATAAGAAAGATCATTATTAAGAGTACTTACATTGGTTTCTTAAATTGGATGAGGTAAAGCACCAAGATGAAAATAGCTTGCAACACCATCATTCTAGGTTAGCTTTCTCAATTAGGACATCTAGGTTAGCATTGTAGCAGGGGTTCTCCTTGTAACTTCAGTCTTTCCATGCCATTGAAACTCCATGTATAGTTCCTTGTAGTCCATGATGACTCTTCCAAGAAGCTCGAGCCATTGGACTCCCAAAATAGCATCTGCACCTCCCAAATTCAGAACATAGAAGTCAACTAGGAATTGTTGATCATTTAACTTCAATGGCAGTTGAGAACAATAACCTTCACACTCCAATGTAACGCCATTACCACTCAGTACCTTGAAGTGCTTAGAAAGCACTATAGGAATATTCAAGTACCTTGCCACCCTTTCTTGGATGAAGTTATGAGTACTTTCACCATCGATCAAGACTTGTACATCCATGCCCTGTATAACCCCAATCATTCTTAGTGTTCTTGGACAGTGTTGACCAGCCAATGTGTGTAGACTAATGGTTGGAATATCAATAACCTCCTCTGTAATGGCTAATACCTCGGTGATGATTTCTTCCTCCATAGGCACAGAGTCTTCATCTTCCTCATCAGTTAATAACAACAAAAACATTGTAAGTACCCTTGCATCTATGACCCTTGTGAAATTTTTCATCACAATTATAGCAAAGCCCTTTTTCTCTTTTGACTAAAATCTCACTTGGAGTTAGTCTCTTGATATTAAAATAAGAGGTTTTTGAAGCATCAATAGGGGTTACCTTGATGGAAAAATTCTATTCCCAAAAGTATTACTGATTTAAACTGAGATTTCTCACTCCAAGATTTGTACGCCGACTCTCTATTCTTCAAACTTCTTCTCTTGCATCTTAGGCAAATGCATAACTTGGACCAAGGAATAAGGAACTTGGATCTGTACCTCAGTCTTTATGTGTGTTTTCAATCCAACCACCTAGCGACTAATCAAGGCTCTTTCTAATACACCTTCCACTTTTGTAGCTAGCTTCTCAAACTGACTACAATATTCCCATACTGTCCCAGTCTATGTTAGCTTGGTCAATTTGCCAAAAGCATCTTCATATTGAGAATCCCCAAATCTGTGCTCAATTTATGTCATAAAATCTTGCCAATCCCTCAGTAGATGATTTTTATGCAACCACTAATAATGCTCTAATGTCTTTTCTTCTAAATGAAAAGAAGCAATAGACAATCTTTGATGTAGTAGAGTGTGGTGAAAGTCAAAGAAATTCTAAATTTTCATCAACCATCCTGAAGCACTTTCCTTATTGAATCTTGGAACCTTCACCCTGATTGATTGCATCTGTGGTTGGGTCTCTTGTTGTACATGAATCAAATTCTGAAATTGATGCTCTTGAGGATGAACGGGCGGTTCTTGTAGTCTAAATCTCACTTCAAATGTCATCATTCTTTTGGCAGCATCCTGAAGAGTTTCCTGTAATTCTGCTATATGTTGAGTCTGATTTGCGATCTATGTTATCTGTTGATATTGAAATTCATTGTGAACTCCAAAATCATGACTTAAAGTCGCAACTGGAACTTCCAATCTAGCAACACTAGCTGTTGAGGGATTTGAATTCTAATTGAGATTGAAAAACTGGTTTCAGAAATGTTAAGCACTGGTATAATTAGGCCAAGTTAGAGTTCATATTCATCTCCAATTCTTCTAGTTAAGAAAAAGGATGTGACTTGGCGCTTTTGTGCGCATTATAGGGCTTTAAACCAAGCTACAGTAAAAGATAAATTCCCAATACTCCCTGTTGATGAGTTATTAGATGAACTCCAAAGAGCTAATGTGTTTCTAAACTTGATTTAAGGGTTGGTTATCACCAAAATCATGTGAACCCCAATGATGTCCATAAAACTATTTTTTAGGACACACGATGGACACTAAAAATTTGTTGTGATGCCATTTAGTCTTACAAATGCACCAACAACTTTTCAATCAACCATGAATTCGCTTTTTAAACCATATCTGAGAAAGTTTGTGATTGTCTTTTTGATGATATTTTGGTTTACAGCAAAAATGAATTTGATCATTTAGAGCATTTACATATGGTTTTAACTTGCCTTAAAAATAATTCTTTCTTTGCTAAGATAAGCAAATGTAGTTTTGGTAATGATCAAATTGAGTATCTAGGTCATATAGTGACTGCTTTAGGAGTAAAACCTGATTTTCACAAAATTGAAGCCATACTCAATTGTCTTTTACCTAAAGGACTGAAGCAACTGAAATCATTTTTGGGTCTCACTGGATATTATAGAAAATTTGTCCCAAATTATGCTTCAATTGCAACACCTTTGACCAATCTTCTAAAGAAGGATAACTTCCTATGGACATATAAGGCTAAATGCGCTTTTGAAAAATTAAAGTCTTTACTAATTCAAGCTCCTGTATTAGCTCTATCAAAATTCAAAAAGACTTTTGTCATTCAAACCAATGCCTCAGGGATGGGAATTGGTACTGTCCTTTTACAAGAAAATCACCATATTACATATTTTAGCAAGAGAATGAGTCCTATCTTACAAAAATCCTCAACATATGTCAGAGAAATTTTTGCAATAACAAAGTCGGTGTTGAAATGGTGTCGATAACTACTTAATACATATTTTTATGTACATACTGACCACCAAAGTCTAAGGGATTTGCTCAAACAAGTCATACAAACACCTGATCAACAGAGGTATATGGAGAAGTTAATAAGTTTTTACTTTTAAATTCTATATAACCCAGGAAAACACAATAAAGTTGTTGATGCCCTTTCAAGAGATGCTATTATTGATTCTGACAATGGTCAACTCACCATGTGTGCTACCATATTAGAACCTTTGCAAGATTATCATTTTATGAACATTTCAATACCTATATTTTCATTCTTAGCTGATCTTAAAACTAAAGTTGCTATTGATCTATTCTATCAATCCATAATTTTGGACTTGACTTCCTCTATGGTTTCTCATCCTCATATGGAATTTAAAGATTGCATGTTGTTCTTTAAACATAAATTACTCCTCAATCCAATATCTTCCCTCAAGAAGCCATCTTAAATGAACTTCATTCTTCAACCTGAGCTGATAATCTAGGAGTGAAGAAGAATTTATCTAGAGTTGTTGTTAATTTCTATTGGAATGGTATAGCTAAGGATGTTAAAGAATTTGTCACTAACCGTCATGTGTGTCAAAGCACAAAGTATACTATTGTTTCTCCTACAGGTCTATTATAGCCCCTTCCAATCCCAACTGCTATTTGGGAGGATCTCAGCATGGATTTTATTACTGGATTGCCTAGTTCACAAGGTTATTATGCTATTATGGTGGTAGTGGATCGTTTGAGTATATATGGGCACTTTAGAGCTCTCAAGAAGGTTTTACCGCCACCAAAGTTGTTGAACTATTCACCATCTTAGTCTGCAAACTGCATGTGTTTTCCAAGATTATCATCTCTAATAGAGATCCATTATTTGCAAATTCTTTTTGGCAGGAGTTATTCGCATTATATGGAACCACCTTGCTGATGTCTAGTGCCTATCATCCACAAACTGAGGTCTTAAACAGGTGTCTTGAGCAATACTTAAGGGCTTTTGTTCATCATCAACCCATTGAATGGTATCCTCTTTTACCATGGGCTGAGCTTTGCTATAACACAACCATCAATTCCTCTACAAAAATTTCCCCATATAAAGTTGTTTATGGCAGAACTCCACCTACCCTACCAACATATGTTCTGGGGTCATCAAATAGTGAAGTGGCCGAGTCATTTATGCAACCTAAGGACTTGGCTTTGTCTAAACTGAAGGATAATTTGCATAAAGCTTAGGAAGCCATGAGAGTGCAGGCCAATAAGCACAGGAGAGACTTGGAGTTTAATGTTGGCGATTGGGTGTACCTAAAATTGCATCCTCATAGACAAACATCATTTGCAGGGCATCATTATTCTAAGCTCAATAAGCGTTATTAAGGGCCATTTGAAGTGATTAAAAAGGTGGTAAGGTTGCATATAAGTTGTCTCTACCTCCTACAGCTAAGTTGCATCTTGTTTTTCATATTTCCAACTTAAAAAAGTGTCCTAATCCAACCATTGGGCAAGTACTTGATCTACCTCTAGTCACTACATTATCATTTCATGTGATTGAACCTACAACAGTAGTAGCATCCCTGGTACGAAAGGTTAATTCTCAATCAATTGTTGAGATTTTAGTGCAATGGTTAGGATTTCCCCTTGAAGAAACATCATGGGAGTCATTGGAGTGGTTCAAGTGCTTATATCTGCAATTCAACCATGAGGGCAAGGTTGTTCTTGAAGGGGAAGAGAATGATAGAGTCAACAGGCTTGTGGAAAGTCGGCCTAGAAGACTAAGTAAGAAGCCTAAAGCATTGGAAGACTATGTTTAGTCTCATGTAATTCGAAGAGAAGGAAAATGTTAGAAGTGAGTTGAGTTTGTTAGTCATAGCTCAAATGGATCACCTGTATTCAATTATAGATAATTAAAGTTAGTTTTGATAGGGATATAATTCATTGTAATTGTAATTACAGGCCTCCAATAAAGAAAAAAATTCCTTCTTCAATTTCTCTGCTCCCTTTATTCATCTACTTGGAGATTGACTATCTCCAACCAGTCAATATCTTTCGTCTGTCACTACACATGCAGGTGGTTTGACCTTTGAACTTTGAAATGATCTGTCTTGGTTTCAGCCTAGTCAAGGTTGGAGGCTGGCATATATAATCTATTCAGAAATCAATTGCGTGTACCTTCAGAAACCATAGATTATACAATAAAATCAAACTGCATTACTTAATTGTTGGATTTGGGATTACCGAATCTCAAAAAAGTCATTGTCAAAACATACTGAGATGGGTTTCTTGATTTCATGCCGTTTTATACGACTTTTTTTGAAATAAGATGAGAAAATATGAATTAAAAACTAATGTTTTATGTATTTTTTTAAGATGGTCTGATCTGTAATAGTGAAATAAGTACAAGAAGACATGTTAGTCCATTGAATCTTGACAGTTAGGCAAACAAAATTCAATTGTTAGGCAAACAAAATTCAATTATTATTTGGAGTAAAATTTCACATTATGAGGATCTCAAGTTTTATATTTAAAATATATATATATATATTATTCTACACGAGAGTGAAATCTTAAATACCTTTTAAAATTTTGGACTAGCATTTTTATAATAAGAAATCTATTAAAAAACAAAATTTTAGACAAATTTCCTACATCAAAAATTTTAAAATTGAATATAGTCACGAGAGAGAATAACTAAATATAATCATAACACTTATCAAATGAATTTATCCTTCCTATGTTAGACCATATAGAGACGCATCAATTTGATTATTGATACAATTTGGAAGATTTTTTATTTTTTTTTTTCAAATTACTCTGTTCAAGAAGACTCAAATCCATGGAGCCATATTCATCCTTGAGCTTCCTCATCTCAATCTTCCTCTTGCTATCTCCATTCTTCAATCCTTCAAACTGCCAGCAAACTTACCTGAACAACACACAATTAGACTGCCAAAAAAACCCTTCTATATCAAAAGGCTATCTCTGCAATGGTCTTGAAACTTCATGTCAATCCTTCATAACATTTCGCTCACAGCCACCTTATGATTCCCCCATCAGGATTGCCTATCTTCTAGGCTCGGAAGCCTCTGGTATCACTTCGATCAACAACATATCGTCGAATAACGACACGATCCCGCCTGGGAAATTAGTAATTATTCCTGTTTCTTGTTCCTGTAGTTCAGGTAGCATTTACCAGCACAACACGCCTTATACGATAAAAAGCAATGAGACATATTTGTCAATAGCCAATAACACTTACCAAGGCCTCACTACTTGCCAGGCTCTCATGGGGCAGAATTATTATGATGAACTGAGTCTTGAGCCTGGTTTGCAGCTGACGGTTCCGCTGCGATGCGCCTGTCCGAGCGCGAACCAGACGGCCAATGGCGTTAGCTCGTTGCTGGCTTATATGGTGACATGGGGTGACACTATTGGGTCAATGGCAGATCTGTTTGGGGTTGATGAAAAAAGCATCCTAGAGGCTAACAAATTGTCGCAAGATAGCCTTATTTATCCCTTTACTCCTCTTTTGATTCCATTGAAAAGTGAAAGTTGCTCTAAAAATCCAGAGAAATTCTTTTGTTATTGTCCAGCAGATGGAAGTCTAGACGGTATCAGTTATTGTAAAACTGAAGGCAAAAAATTTCCAGTCAAATTGGTTACTCTGTTAGGTAATTGCTCTCTTAATTTTTTGCCTTTAAAGCTCATCAGTTTCATTGTTGAGTCTTTAAAATACAAGAATTAAATTGCATTGATTGATCTTGTTAATACTCTCTGTGACAAACAAGAGAGCTTATGTTAACATATATTCTTAGGAAAGCGAGAGAGCTTGTCATAATTTTACTTTTCTTAGGATTGCAGGCATTTCATTAGAACCTCTTAACATTTTCACTGTTTATTGTTTCCAAATTACGCAGATCGCCCCATAAAAAATTTGACTTCCAATAAGTTTGAAAGTCTTACATTTTCACCCTGCAGAATCGACATCGTTTTTGTTTGATTCGGTTGGGCTAATCAATTGTAAATGATAAATAGATTTTATGACTAATACATTAGGAGAATACTACCATTGTATAAGATATCGTTAAATAGACTTTTTACGATGGGATTTTTAATACCATCCTACGAAACAATTTAACTTTTTATTTTTTTCAGGTATTGGCATTGGTTTGGGATTGTTATGCATGTTTCTTTTGGGTTACAACTTATACAAATTTCTAAAGAAAAGGAGAAACAGATTGGAAAGAGAGAAATTGTTTAAGCAAAATGGTGGCTTCTTGCTGCAGCAACGATTATCATCCAGTGGTAGTAGTGAAAATGCTAAAATATTTACAGCAGAGGAGCTTCAAATTGCTACAGACAATTACAACCGGAGTCGGTTTCTCGGTCAAGGAGGATTTGGCACTGTATACAAAGGAATGTTACTTGATGGAACCATAGTTGCTGTTAAAAGAGCAAAGGCAATTGATAAAAGCCAGATTCAGCATTTCATTAATGAAGTTGTCATTTTATCTCAAATCAATCATCGAAACATCGTGAAGCTTCTAGGTTGTTGCTTGGAGACTGAGGTACCAGTCCTCGTCTACGAGTTCATCCCTAATGGAACGCTTTCCCATCATATTCATAATCATCAACAGGCACAAGAAGCTTCACTCTCATGGGAGCATCGAGTTCAAATCGCGTGCGAAGTTGCAGGTGCATTAGCTTATATGCATTCTACAGCCTCAATCCCCATTTTTCACCGAGACATTAAATCTTCAAACATACTTCTGGATGAAAAGTATAGCGCAAAAGTTTCAGATTTTGGGACTTCAAAGTCTAATCCAAATGACAAAACTCATATAACCACAGCAGTTCAAGGAACTTTTGGGTATTTGGATCCTGAGTACTTCCAATCAAGTCAATTTACAGAGAAAAGTGATGTGTACAGCTTCGGGGTAGTGCTTGTAGAACTGTTAACCGGTAAAAAACCGATCTCTTTAGATGAAGAAGAGAGAAACGTGGTTTCACACTTCATTTCATTAGCAAAAGAGAACAAAGTGATGGAGATTTTAGATGCTAGAGTAGCTAAAGAAGCAAGTGAAGAAGATATCCAAACTATTGTAGTGCTTGCATTGAGTTGCTTGAGATTGAATGGGAAAAAGAGGCCTACAATGAAGCATGTGGCATTGGAGCTTGAAGGGTTAAGAAGATCTCAAAGATGCGTAGAAATCAAGCAAGAACTTCAAGTTTTGAACGATGAAATATCCATGAATGGAGAAGAATCTATCACAAATAGCTTAGTATTTCCTCTAAAAATGGAGTCTCCATCATTGTAGACATTACCTGGATTTAAAAAAAAAAAACTAAAAAAATTTCCTAGTTTTTTTTTTTTTTTTTTTTTTAAATTCTTACTTCGGGGAATCTTAGAAAGATAGGCTTCGTTTGGTTGCATATTGGGAATACTACTTTTAGTATTCCCAAAAAAGTTAAACAGTAAAATACCCAAAAACTCTGGTTTTTGGGAATACTACTCTCAATATTATTCAATTTTTTTTAAACCCCTTAAATTTGATAATTTAATTTAATACCCCTAAATATTTTTTTTAAAATTACAAAAACATCTCAACAATCCACATTTACCAGATTTCGGCCACCACTGAAGGAATCTGTTAGGATGGCGCACTACCGGCTGAATCTGGTTGGTAGTGCGCCGATCTAGCCTTTTCCGGCCAGCGTTAACCGCCAGATCTTTGGCCGTAACAGTCAATAACGACGGCCAACAAACGGTCGTCGTTGACCATCAATGACAACCGTTTGTTGGCCGTCGTTGACGAGCAAATACGGCCAGATTTGGCCTTTGCCAGTGGATCTGGCCGGAAAAGGTCATATCGACACACAACCGGCAAAATCCAGTCGGTCATGCACCGATACGGCGAATCCGGCCATCCTCCGGTCATGGTGGCTGGCTGTCCGTATTTGAGGGTGGGTTGGGGGTTTTTTTGTTAACTTTTAATGTTTTATTATAGGGGGTGTTTTGTAAATAAACAAACATAGGGGATATTTTATTAATTTGTTAATCCTACATCGTAATACCCACCCAATTCAACTTTTTTTTAACTTTTCTCAAAAACACCCAATTGTGAACCAACGAAGCTATAGAATTGATGTTTTTTTTTCTTGGATGACTAGAGGCGCAGACCAGCTTACGCACACTTTAACTAATCTTTTAGGACCTTAAAAGTTAAAACTATCAATCGGATAAGAATTCCAGTGATTGTCCCTATTAGCAGCCAAGGTTAGACTCGAACTTAAGACCTTTTAAGTAATTCAATTAAGAATCTCTATCGAACTACTTGACTATCCAAAAGTAGTTGAATTGATGTTATTTTTTATGCGTCCATCCAATATTTAGATTCTTATTTTTTGACTATGTATCTTTAAATGATAGAAAAAGGAAAAAAAATGTATTTGCTTTAGTATGTATGATTCTACATAGGAGGAATTTTGTTTTTGAAAGAGGAGTTACATTATGTGAATCGTCACGAGGAAAGGAAGGTTATAAACAAGATAGGCTCAAGTTCAACAAATTTTTTTTTTTTTTTTTATAAATTATTACAAAATTTGGAGTCATTGAATAAAGACGCTTTGAAATGATTGAGATTCAATATAATATGCCTTACCTATGTACCAATGACACAATTGACAATTCCGATGCACACTCAACCATTAATTAATTGCAGATTGATTTTTTATTTTTATTTTTTTTGTTTGATAACATGGTGTCCGTAACAGGATATATATATTTAAATTGAAAAATACTAATTTTATCTGCTTCTTTTACTCATCTTTGTAAAAATGATATATGTTACCCGTATTATATATAAAAATGATATATAGTACCCGTATTATATATATATAGTATATATACTATGTTTTATATTTATAAAAGTGAGTAAAAAAAGTAAGTAAGGCTAACATTACTCATTTCAATTATTCCTCCTACACTGGACTGACTATTGGGGACTCAAATTCAATGGAGATCATATAAACTTAGATTCTTTTTTTATTTTTTACCATCAAACTACCTAATAATGATTAAAAACAAGAGAAATGTTATGTCGAAAATTACATAAAAATATGTAGCTCTTAAGCCTGACATATATATGCATATTTTGATTATTCCTCCTAAACTCGAGATGATTATGGGGACTCAAATTCGAGCCATCATATAAACTTAGATCCCCTTTTGATTTTTTACCATCAAACTATCTAACAATGATTAAAAACAAGAAAAATGTTATGTTGAAAATTGTATAAAAATATGTAGCTCTTAAGCCTGATATATATATGTTGTACAATGCTGATGTGTAATTGATGATATCTTGTTATAAATTATAGGTTAATCACACATTAGATTATACAAAATAATTAAAAAAATTGGCATACACATACTTTGATAGTGGATCAATATACAAATTAATTTTGTATAAAACCTCATCAAAATAAAAATTCTAATCTTAAATTGTTTGTAGTTGAGGGAAGATAGAAGTTATGATTTGGGGGGATTTTAAGCATACTGGATTAGCTTTTCATTAAAATTACATATTCAGTATATATAAAAAATACACCAAAAAAAGAAAAAATTAATGTAAATGATATATCAAAAGCATTAGGGAAGTTTATCAAAACATAATTTACTTTATGTTACTTTTAAAAGAATATATATTTATTTGATTTTTCAGCTATATTGAAAAAATTCTTTTGTAAAATCATATTAGTGAAACGTGAAAAATAAAATAAGATAAAGTTCTTAAATTAACTTTATCATTAACAACATTAATCTCCTTCCGTATTATATATTAATAAAATTTCCTTGAGATTTTCCAAATAACATAAACTTTAATGAGGATGAGTTAAAAAATATTATCAAATTATTATTCCATCTTTTATTTTAATATTTAAATTTTAACGACAAGTAAAATTTTTGTTATTTTAAAATTTTAGGTAAGGGTGAGCAGTTTCGGGTACCCTGTATTTTTCAGGAAACCAAAACCATTTAGTATAGATTATCAAAAAAAAGAATCGAAACCGAAACCCGTTGGTTCTTAAATTCAAGGAACCGGTACATTACCTAGTACCCTATAAAAAATCAATCACCCTTTATTAGTTTAAAAAATGACAAAAATACCTTAAAAATTTACAAATACACCCCTAACAAATTAAGAAAACTTACATTTAGTAGTTTTCAACTTTTGATTACTTATTTATTTGTGTTCAATGTAACTCATAAATCTTCTAATCTCTAAACAACACTTTAATTTAATTAATTTATCACAATTCATATAAAATTTCTCAATCAAAACTAAAACACAAATGGGTTCTAAGTGGTTCCAAGTTGATACCCATTTCAGGTTTTTTTCTTAAGTTCTGGTTTCGGTTTTGGTTCCAAAACATATAGGAATCAAAACCGAAATCGCACAATATCGATTCCAATAAAATAGAGCCAGAACCTATCCACCTGATGTCGGTTTCGGATCTGACTCCAGTTCTACCTGCAATTCTGGTTCTACTTGCTGGCCATACTTAATTAGGGGAATTTTTGTTATTTTATCTTAAATCAGTTAATCCCTTAAATTAAACTTTAATTTTTCCCCTGGAAAAGACCTAAAATTCCATAGTATAAATACAATCCGATTCATCTTCTATCCCCTAGTCTCCAAGCTTCGTCTTCTCACTGCAACTCTCGGCATCACTAACTCTTAGCACTAAACCAAAGCAATTCACTATCCAATTTCCATGGACAAGAATGAAGAAAAAACTCAAGTAGAAGAACAAGAGCAAGATCAAGTAGTGAACCCATGGCAGGTCTCTTCAAAAGGCAAAATTGATTACGACAAACTCATCGACCAATTCGGCTGCCAAAGGCTCGACATCTCCCTCATCGACAGAGTCCAACGCCTCATCGGCCGCCCGTCCCACGTGTTTCTGCGCCGTGGTTTTTTTTTTGCCCACCGGTTCGACCCAGAAGTCTTTTTTGTTGATTCTTTCTGTAATTTGTTTCTGGGTCGATTTTTTGTGATTTTGTGAAATGGGTTTGTGTCAAGCAGGGATTTTGGTGAGATACTGGACGCGTATGAGAGAGGAGAGAATTTTTATTTGTATACGGGACGTGGGCCATCATCTGAAGCTTTGCATTTGGGGCATTTAGTTCCGTTTATGTTTACTAAGTGAGTTCATTTCTTGAATTTTTTTATAATTATTTGATGGGTTTGTTTTATTGAATGATGGAAATTGAAGTAATGTAAGTAAAGTTTTTCATGCGTTGAATTAAACTTCAGCACAAATGTGTTTACTAAGGAAATTATTTTAATTGAATTTTGTGGTGAAGTGCTTGCTTCTATTTTTGTTGTTCTGATGGATGGAATTTAAGTGTGTTGTGTTGGAAAATCGGTGATTTATAAAATTGTTTTGAGATTGGAATTTGGATATGCTATCAATTGAATTGATGTTTTTTTGGGAATCTTCAGTGGCAACCGAACGAATGCTTTTGAGAATGTAGATAACCACAGGAATTTTTATTGGTAATTCTTCAAAACACGAAAATCAATGCTGACTTTTTTTCTTTTTTGGTAGTTTTAATTTTTAAGAATAAGAGCTGCATTTGTATTGATGATTGTTTTAAAATCTTGTTAATTTGCACTTGTTATGGCTAATCAGAAGGGATTGAACTTGTGAAGCCCTTTTAATTGTCTATTTTACTTTAGGTTTTTTTTTTTTTTTTTCTGTGCTACGACCCACAAAGGGAATCTATTATCTTTTTACCTGAACCAACTCTTGCAGTCTCTATTTTTATTTTTTTGCTTCTGACTTATGGTCAATGTGTAATATTGCTTGCAGATATTTGTAAGATGCCTTTAAAGTTCCTCTTGTTATACAACTTACGGATGATGAACAGTGCATGTGGAAAAATCTTTCTATTTAGGAGAGCCAGAGACTTGCCCGGGAGAATGCAAAAGACATTATTGCTTGTGGTTTTGACATAACAAAAACCTTCATCTTCTCAGATTTTGATTATGTTGGTGGGTGAGTGATTGAATGTATGTACGTTTTTCGATGGTTTTGGAATTTATATTTATAATTTTGACCTAGTTGATGACCCAGCAAACTTCAGTCTAAAACTT
Organism: Pistacia vera; assembly: GCF_008641045.1. Taxonomy (NCBI): domain Eukaryota; kingdom Viridiplantae; phylum Streptophyta; class Magnoliopsida; order Sapindales; family Anacardiaceae; genus Pistacia; species Pistacia vera. The sequence continues at coordinate 1,903,315 of NW_022196645.1, forward strand.
AAGATACTAATGTTAGATTTTTTTAGGAGTTTATGACTTTTAGAAATGGCTTAGCCATTTGTGGACAGAAATTTTGAACCAGTATGAGGGTGTGATAACGACTGGAGGATTATTGTCATGTGAAAATGCTAGAGAGTATTGATGGCAACCTGGGTTTGGTAATAAGCTTTTGGCTACATTCAAGTTTAATATTGCCTTCTAAGCTTTCTGTAAACAAGAAATCACCTCGCAACCAAGCCTGCCACCTAAAGGGTTTTGTCTTTTAAGTCTTGTATCTGACTCGGTAATCATATGAAAATGAAATCCTGATTCTTAAGGATGCTATATGGTATGGGAATATACTAGTGCAGGCTGTTAAGTGATACATTATGCTAAGGTAGTGGAGTGCTTGAGTTGGTAGTATATGTACTGAAAATAGGTATTGGAGTATTTTTTCTTGGGAATAGATAGAATGAGGTAGTCTGGATCTCATATTCTAACATTTACGTTTTAGCTAGTGAAACTATTGTATTGAGCTTCAGATTCAATGCTGTTTGTGTGTACATAACTTTTAGATATGGGATTTTTAGAAGGAAAAAAAAAAAAAAAAAAAGATTCAATGCTGTTTGTGTGTACATAACTTTTATATATGGGATTTTTAGGGAAAAAAAAAAATGTGGAAATCAATACTGGTATGTTAAGTCTGTGATTTAAGCGGCAGAATTGAACACCATATCTTGGAATTGAATGGTGAATTATTGCCAGGCATCTTTTACTGGGATAAGTATCCTTGTTAATTTTGCTTAACTGCAAAATTAAAAATCCTATTATTGATCTGTTTGGCTGTTAATTTGGCTTAATATTGCATCAACTCTCGAGCATTTTCCCAAACCTTTCCTGGATTATGCTATCATACTTATTTCATCTTTTTTGTTTCCTTATTGATATTGTACTAAAATTTGTTTTGCAGTGCCTTCTACAAAAACATGGTGAAGGTTGCCAAGTTTGTCACGTATAATAAAGTAATTATGTTTGACATTTCCTTTTTTTTTTCTGCAAAAACCATTTTGTTTTCCAGATTTACTTTTTTTCTTTTGTATGTCCTTTCTGTAATTCCTGTTCTTTTGTGCTATAGTACTAATCAGTCTGCTGCTGTTATTTAGGTTGTTGGCATATTTGGTTTCACTGGTGAAGATCATATTGGAAAAGTTAGTTTTCCGCCTGTGCAGGTATATTGATGCCACTTTACTGGTTACAATTCTTTTCAGTGTCAAATACCACAATTATATACCTCTGTGCTTCATTTCGGATTAGCGCAGGCAGTTCCATCGTTTCCCAGTTCTTTCCCACACCTTTTTTCGGGCAAAGATCACCTTTGTTGCTTAATTCCTTGTGTCATTGACCAGGTAAGAGTCCTATCTTTCAGACTTATTTCTTATTGAATTTACTTTTGATCATATAATTACTCTATATACATTGAACTTGGATCATAATCTAGTTATGTAACAGATAACTCTTTGCTTGATTGTTGCTATAGGAAAATCTTTCCATTAAATTTATATAATCTTCACCATTCATCATGAAATGTCAGTAGTTTTAGTACTCATACCATTTTTCTAGAACATTTGTGGTGAACCATCTTCTTATATAGGGATGAAAGTGTCTGGTACAATTACCATTGGTAATGTTTTTATACATTTATTATATAGCTTGTCTCTTCATTTTTTTTTTTTTTTTTTTTTTATTTGGTTATATGTGTCTTCTATTCTTGCTCGTATTTCATCATATTGTTTTGTTCAGGATCCTTACTTCAGAATTACATGAGATGTTGCTCCCCGGATAGGATATCACAAGCCAGCGTTGATCGAATCATTGTTCTTCCTTGCCTTGCAGGTACTCTTGTGTTTAGATATAGAATTTTTATGGTAATTGATGCAGATTGATCATATATATATATATATACACTGTAGACAGCATGACTTTCCAATTAATGAGCGGTATTTTAAATAAATATTATATGGTGTTTATGGTATTCATAATTTTGTTTTACATAGGGCATATTTGCCCCAGTGCATATATGGAAAATATATTTTGACTCAAGTTTACTGGATCCAATCTTTTTCTTTATATGACATGAATTTTCCTATGTTGTATAACTTAGATTTGCTGTTCTAAAGTCATAGACTCATCTCTTATTTAACTGGATATATGCAGGGGGAAACAGGGAAGATGTCAGCTACTGATGCTAGTTCTGCAATTTATGTGACTGATTCTGGGAAGGTCATTAATGATAAGGTTTAATTCTGAAACCTGATAGCTCATTTTACCCATTCAATGTCATTGGGGTGGGATTAATTCAACTAGTACATGTCTAATTTAAGATAAATGAATATGAACATTGGATCTTAGCTCCATTTCGTTTGTAACATGCAATGTCTCTTTTTACCTTTAATTGATTTTAGATTTTATCCCGAGGAGCCTTTTGGCCTCCACTTTGAGCTCTCTAGGCCGCTCTACATCCATCGCTCTCCATTTTTAGCGAATAGGTTGGACTTCAAGGTCGATGTTGAGCTTGTGACACATGAGTTCGGGGTCTTTTCCTACCATGTCTATGTGTTCCCAAGTGAAGACATCTAGATTTTCCTTAAGGAAGGCGATCAACTCTCCACTTCGAGATTACTCCTGATTCTAAAAGCGCAGATGGGGAATCGTTTGTCAATGGGGATCTCGTGCAATTCTTCAACTGAGCTAGTAGGAGGGTTGTCCTTGTGCATATGTGGATCGAGAGGGTCTCCGACCGATTCGGGTCGAAATGTAGGCTTGGTGGCCATCATGACCAAGAGTTGTGCACCTTTGCTTGGCAGGTGAACCAATTGGTAACGGTGGCAGTTGGCACTGAAATGGGCTTCGATCGAAACTTTCAAGGCTGGAGGCCCTTCTTCTAGCGTCAAAATGTTGATGCGAAATTCCATACTGACTAAAATTTCGAGACTAGAATTCGTATCAACAAGAGATAATCGATTGACCAAGGCAAAAATCGAGTAAGATGGGTGCGTGGCTCTTGAGAATCAATGAAGATGGATTAACCCATGCATGATGATGATCGTGACAATGGTGTGCCTTCTAGAAAATGATATGTGAGAACAATGTATTTTTAAAGTGGTTCAGACTAGAAGATAAACAAAGCGTATGTCCATTGATACTTTATGTAGGTGTATGAGTATGAATCAAATTACACGAGATGGTTCTCTCTTTATTGGATATTTTCTTTTGTGGGCGTTATCTTTTAATCCCCNTTATTTAACTGGATATATGCAGGGGGAAACAGGAAAGATGTCAGCTACTGATGCTAGTTCTGCAATTTATGTGACTGATTCTGGGAAGATAATTAAGGATAAGGTTTAATTCTGAAACCTGATAGCTTATTTTACCCATTCAATGTCATTGGGGTGGGATTAATTCAACTAGTTCTTGTCTAATTTAAGATAAATGAATGTGAACATTGGATCTTAGTTCCATTTCGTTCGTAACATGCGATGTCTCTTTTTACCTTTAATTGATTTTAGATTTTTTTAGTTGTTTCAAGGCTCAAGCTGTGCTAGGCCTTAATAGTTGTTTGGACAAAATATTTTGTAAATTGATGTGAACTTTAGCTTGAAGATTATGCAGCTGGTTGAGAGTATACATGAATGTTGAGAAATTATTCAGATCTAGTAAGCTACAACTGCTAATTGGTTTTGTATATGCATCACTAATAATGATTTGTGCTGATTTCTGTAGGTAAACAAGTATGCATTCTCTGGTGGTCGAGAAACTATTGAGCTACATTGAAAGCTTGGGGCAAATCTTGAGGTACTAAATCTGTTGTTCGTCTTTATTTATTTCTTTATCTTTGTGTGGCATCAGAATTTTAGATATACACGGTGTTACTGGGAAAATAATGGTGGTAATTGTTTATTCTTCACTTCTATTCTTAGTTTGTTTTTCCCATGCTTGTTATAGATTTTACTTATAGTTCATTCACCAGACTGTTGTATTTATTATTAGCAAAAGGACCAAAAGAGGAAAAGGAAAAAATGAAAAAAAAAAAAAAAAAAAAAAAAAAAAAAAAGAGAGATTCTCCTTATCTTTCTGTTTCCTTTTATTTGGCTTTGATAAATGGTGTGTGCTGATTCTGCAATTCCTTGCAATTGTTTGATATGTTACGGAGTTCAATGATATTGTGATTAAACATTAATTTCATTTTTTATATCATCCAGGTTGATATACCAGTTAAATACCTAAGCTTTTTCCTAGATGATGATGCAGAACTCGAACGCATAAAAACGGTGAGATTTTTGTCTCTATTTAATTACTTTAATTCCCTGATGAGGATTTATACTACTTTGTATGAAAGAAAATCTCCCATATATAAAATGTTCATAAGCAACATGGATAAGAACCAAATGCTTGTTCCTCTTTTAGGAATATGGTGCGGGTCGCATGCTAACTGGGGAAGTTAAGCAAATCCTTACTAGAGTTTTAACTGAAATGGTTGAAAGACATCAGAGGGCTCGGGCTGCAGTGACTGATGAGGTAAGCTACTTGGATATGTTAATTGAATGATATTCCGTAATAATAATGTGACCAGGTTTAATATATAGAGGCATTATGTAAATGCATCTAGATGTTGAACCTAGAAGATGATGAATTAATGGAAAGTATGTAAATTGATCGCATTGGTCATAATTTTCTTGGTATTGTCTTTCAGATGGTCGATGCATTCATGGCGGTGAGACCCCTTCCCGATATGTTCAACTAGAGTTGATATGATGAACTTTGCTAGCTCTCAATGAAGCCCATTGCGCAAGAATATTTATTTGGGTCTTTGTGCTCATACATATTCCATTCATCTCTCAACTTGAAGCATGCTTGAAAGGAGTCTAATTGCTGCAATATTGTTCTTTTCTTTTTTGTTTTCTTTTCCATTTAGGATACTTGTCAACTTAAAAATTATAGAATCAATGAAGAGAAGCTTTCAGGAAAACAATGGCTGAAAAGATGCCGAATTGCATAGTACTAATCTTGTAGATTTCATTTAACAAAATTTTGGTTTTCTATTGCTATACGGTTTAAAACTTTAAATTACACTAATGTTTATTCTATGATTGAAGAATCCAAATGTTGGTATGTCTGATCTAAGACGTGATGATATAACAACTGTTGAATTACTAGTCTAGAGAGGTTTCATTTTCCAGTAAGAGCAAGACGGATGCATATGCACCTATCCAATTAGATTATGAATCCAAATTTTGATACCTTTTAGTACTCGTATATGTCAACATTACATTCTGGATTGTTGTGTCTTCAATCCAAGGTCCCTGATTGTAACGACAGCCTGTTTTAATAAACCTTGATAAATCTCAGTAATTCTAGTCAGACTGAATTGAGCAAGCAACAATACTTAATGGAAAATACTCATGCACAATTGACTTTCTTGCCATTCATTATCAAATTACTAGTAAAACCCGGAAAGTAAGAAAGAATAATGCCATTAATAGGGGTGAGCGGTTCTTAGTACCTTATATTTTTCAGGAAAACCAGAACTAGAATCCACAGTGTATATTCTCACAAAAAAGAACCGAATCCGGTTCCTTACTCGGGTACCCTATAAAAAATAATTATCCCTCTATTAATTTAAAAAATGACAAAAATACCTTACAAGTTTACGAATATACTCCTAACAAATTAAGAAAACCTACGTGTAATAGTTTTCAACTTTTGATTACTCATTCATTTGTGTTTAATGTGACTCATAAATCCTCTAATCTCTAGGCAACATTTGAATTTAATCAATTAATCACAATTCACATAAAATTTCTCAATCAAAACCAAAATACAAATAGGTTCAAAGCAGAATAAGCACTTCAAGTTCTTTTTGCCGATTCCGGTTTCGGTTCCAAAACCTATATGAACCGAAATCAGAATCGCACAGTGTCGGTTCCAATAAAATGGAATTGGAACCTACTTGCACAGTATTGGTTCCAGGTAGATTTCGGTTCCAGTTCTATCCATAAGTTCCGGTTCTATCCGTTACCCGTGCTCACCCTTAACCATTAATCAAAAGATTATTTCAGCAAATAACATAAGGCCAATACCATCACAACACTCATTCTAGCAATTTTGCAATGTGAGAGTAAACCAAATAGGATGATCAACTATATCTTTGATAGTCTGCGCCGACAGGAGCCTCCACAGTGAATAATCATTAATATAGAACTGTAAAAGCCAAGATTCGTGTGGTGAATTTTACCAGAGAACAAGGTTAGACAAGCCAACACATCGGATCCAAGTTATGCACATTAAGCCACATCACTCCTGCACATATTTCTGTCCCTCACTTATGACTTTTCGAGCACACCTATGGAGTGAACCTTTTCGCTAGTTCGTCTGCGCTTGCATGTTTATAATCAAAACAGGTCAAATCACCATCCAAAATGGTGTTCTGACGGATAAACCAAAACAGATTTCTCTTACTACTGACTTTGGGGTGTTGAAATCTGTTGAACATCAGATTAGCTGCAAATTACAAGGTAACAGCTCTAATCCATCGTGAACTAAGGGAAGAAAATAGAATTGTGAAAAGTAAAGACAAGTACCACCAACAGCATTACAAGTGAGGATGAGATCTAATCAATTAGGCAGGCTAAAGATAATCTTATCACAAAGAAAGAAACAAGCCTTGAGAAATAGTTGCCTATTCGGCTTGTGCATCACCATATCATCGCTCACTTTCAATGATGGCACCTTAGTTATAGCAAACTGCTGAGACTTATGCTTGCTTGCAACAAGCCTAAAAGCCATATCATAAAACATTCTCTCAATATGCACACCGTTTCTGCCAAAATCCATTTTTCTGAATAGAAAAATAAGATACATGAAAAAGGGTGCATCACCAATAAAAGGCATTAAATTTTGTCAAAATGATAACCATATAATTCTAACCAATGATTATGTTACTAGAAAACAAAAGAAATGATAGCACCTGAATTAAGCTTACATGAATCACTTTGATTGAAAAAATCAGAATTTAAACCTACCCCATCCCATCCTGTCCCTTCAATAGTTAAACTAAGGCCCAGTGGAAAAAGATCGACTTCATATGCCACGTAAGACTCAATGAAAGAACATTAATTTTATAGGTTATGCAACTTCCACCACAGGATCTAACTGGTATACCAAAAGGAACAGAATCAACACAAAACTTAATATAACTTAGTCGCACAACTTGAACAATGCAACTTGGCTAGACACTTCTAAAAGAAATGTTTCTTTTTCATCAAGTCTTTAAACCATATCCAACAAGAATGAATAGCATAAAAATTAATTTTTAATAAGCAAATACTGACATACTGCTATGGACCAACATCTAATAACCAGAATATAGTTCAACTAGGAGAAATAGGGAACAGTACCAACTGAGTGCTGTTGCATTAAAATTGAACAGGAGGTCCTTAATCGTTGCCTGAGCTGTGACTGCATGACTGTCATTTAAGACATGCATAAACATTGAACCTGTCTAAAAAGAAAAGTAAAATTGTTGGTACATCAGACAGCTAATGAAAACTAAATATAATAAGTTTAGGATGCACAAAACCTCACAAAGATCATTCACTCTACCATATTGTTCCACTTCAGAATTCGGAACATGCTTGATTACACTTCTCGCTGGTTCCCATGAGACTACAGATCTACTTCTTGCATGTCAAATCAAATATTTGTCACAGATCAAGCAAGAAACTTAAAGTAGCATTGAAATTAACCAAAAAATAAGAAATTTCTGGAACTTCAATAATCGTCAGGAGACTATTGCCTTAAATAACAAAATGGATGATCAGAAAATTTTCTACAAAGAACTGACAAAAAAAAAAATCACATTTTTTACCCTTCATGATTACGAATATACTGCATACCACAGAAAGATAATAGAAAACAAATTTCTAACGAGATGCAGAGGATTTAATTATGTTTTTGGAGACAGAACAGCAAAACAAAAAACAAGCTGCCACCATATGCACAAGACAAAAAGAGAAACACTATGCCAAAAAGGATGCATCCTTATTTTGCAACTAAATAGTGAAAACATACATTAAGATTACAAACACAACATTGATTCTATTCAAATTTCAAAATAACAAAAAACTAAAGAAAAAAAATCTGGCAATCTAATTTAGTGTCAAATTGGCATTGTGCATTTCTTTTGAGAATGACCTAACAAATGGCAGCGACCACATTGAACAATTCTCTTAGGGCGCTTAAAGTTTTCTACACGGAGAACCTTCTTTTTGGGCCTGCCAGGTGGCCGGCGAGTTTTGGGAGGGCGTATTGAGATATCGAGCTTAGCACCTCCCCCTTCAGCTCCCTCACCCAGCTCTTTCCATCGGCTCTTATCTGGAATGGGATTTATCACCTGTGAATAGGTCTCTCGATAACTTGCAACCGTGAAACAGGGCTCAGCAAATAGATGGACGTTTTGACCACAAGAAAGGAGCGCAGCAGCAGCATGAGCACAAGGTAAACCATAGAGTTGCCAACGGCGACATGAGCACACACGGCTTCGTATATCTACAATATTTGTTCGTTCAGTCGATACAATTTCAAACTCGACTTCATTTGCACGAAGAACTTGATAGCAACGAGCATCGGCAATTGCCTCTAAAATCTGCTTCTCAGTAGATGGTACAAGAATAGAAGCCCACCTCATGCCCATATCACGACGAGCATTAAACCAAGATGCTAACTGATGGCGAATATGTTCCACCATTTGCACAATAGGGAGTTCATGACATTCCAGTGCCCAATGATATAACAACTCCGTGACACCAAGCGTAAAATGTCCATACCGCACCCCTTCAAAATATGCAATAGCCCAAAGTTGAGGAGGGAATTGTTGAAACCATGGTATCACATCTTGGGTGATCTCTACCATCTCAGAGATTTTAGTTTCGAATTCAACTGTTGTAAGTGCATAAACAGCATTCCAGAAGATATTCACCAACTTTGTGTTCTTAAATGTGTCACGAAAATTTTCACTAATATAACGTAGACAAAAACCATGAAAAGCACTTGGAAAATGTGTTTCTACTGCCTCTACCATGCCCCTTTGTCTTTCTGATAGTATTGTTAGTCTAGGCATGTTGTCCGTATTGACTCCAAGAAGTTTTCGCAATTCTGACATGAACCACATCCAATTTTCATCGCTGTCCACATCAACAATAGCAATTGCCAAAGGAAATAATGCATCATCGGCATCAACAGCTGCAGCACAAAGTATTGTACCTAAGTATTTTCCTTTTAGGTGTGCTTTGTCAAGCTCCAAAAGTGGCCTACAAGCATTAATAAACCCATAGATTGATGCGCGAAAAGAAACAAAGAGGCGCTGGAAACAATTGTCTTGTCCAGTAGCAAAAACTGACGCAATGCTTCCTGGGTTGGTTTTCCTTATCTGCTCACAGTATGCAGGCAGAAGGCGATATCCTTCTTCAAAAGTCCCATGAAGTGCAGCCATGCTACGCTCCTTCCCGCGCCAAGCTTGCATATAGGACACAGCAACTCCATGCTGATCACGGATATCTTGCAGGATTTCCTTTGGTTTGTACTGTGGATTATCCCGAATGCGTGCTTCCACTGATCTTGCAACCCAACCCACAGATGCTTGTTGATGATGGAGGTTCCGAACTCCTTCACAGGTATGCTCTCCATGCAGGGTTCTAATTGAAAAGGTTGGAACTCCAGGACATTTTGCCACATGAACACGCCATGGACAACCTTCTTTGGAGCACTTGGCTATAAATCGGCTGCGATCTGATTTAACTATCCGTAGATCGAAATGTAGTGCTATAGCAATATCTTTCAATGTTCTTCTGCAAGTTTCAACATCAGGAAATTCTTGACCAATAGCTAAAGTTTGTTCTGCCAAACTAAATGAAGCATCAGGTACAGTCAAAGCATCGTCAGCCATGAATCCACAAAACGAATGTGCAGCAGTACCACGTTATTCAAAGGGTTGCCCTCATGCTGAATGTAGACTAAAATTTGTTTCAAAAGGTTATACTTGGAAAACAGCAACCACATAAAACTCTAGTCTGAAATAGAAGGGAAGGAAAAGGAAGTTAACGTAAATTACAGGAAGATCAGGTCATTCAAAGAACAGTACCAGAATAATGAATCAACATTAGAATGGAAAGAAATCTATTGTTGCTCTGCATTTAATTAGCCAGCAAAATACTTAAAGCACCTTTGAGAAACAAGGTAGAGCAAAAGCAGAGATTAAAACCCCAAAGACTTAAAATTTAACTACTCCAATCTAAGTACTTTTCCCAGTCCTACCACTACAAATGAAACATAAATTAAATGAATAAAGAAAGCTTTCAATGAAGGACTCCACAGATGCTTATTTCATAAAGTAAAAGATTGAAATGATACACAAGCAGCAACTAGATTGAACAACTATAGATTAAAATAACACACAAGCAGCAACTAAGATTTAACAACTAAGCCATTAACTAAATTCAACATGCAAGTAAAATAAATAAATAATCCAATAGAATTTATGCGTCAGAACCAGTAACTCAGTGTTAAAATAAGTTGTACACCTCAAAATTAATCATTTTAAATATTCTAGAACTTAATCATCCATTAGCTATTTCTGAATTTTCATGGAAATGGGTTCAACTACAAATGCAAATTCAGAAATAATCAACCTCAAAATATCCATTTAAGTTATGCTTGGTTTTGAAGTGTTCACCTAGAGTTAAAAGGAAGAAAAAAAAACTAAGAATTTGTGGGTTATCATGCAACAACGTAAAAACAACTATTGTGCGATGCTGGTTCTAAAGAAATAGCCAAATAAGACATAGTCCCTTCGCATAATGATCTTGAACAGCCATTGCTTAGGACAAGACATTTTACTTGCTCATATACACATGACTCTGTTATATATATATACATACTAACATGCAGAACAATGAGGAATCAACACTTGATTGAAAATTTGAATTACTGTTATCATAGAAATCAACCAAACGTAAAAATAAAAAATTAAATAGACAGTTCTCTTGTATATCAACTCAACAGCATAGGGAGACAACTGATAAAGACGCGGAAAACAAGAAATCGTGAATTAAGCTATTAGGATATGCAGATTTCATGAATCAAAAAAATCACAAACCATTTCTAGCTCAAGGCTGAAGTCCGCAAAGATGTGGAAACCTAAATTATTGCTTACGGAGATGACTTAACAATCAGAAGAAACTCAGGAACCATACAAATGCAAGGAAATTTTAAAAATAAAAGAAAAGAGAATGTTTATGCATATATGCCAGGTTTTTCTCCATCCATTCTCCATGGTTCATTCCACCTAGTAGAATCTACCACAGTCTACATCCCAAAACAAAAATATACAATTGCTAACTTGTTATCAATTTAATCATCCTCTTATGGTAAAACTATTCACTCTACAGTCAATTGCAAATTTATTTCCCAGAACTTTTGATAGCAGATTGTCTGAGTTGAATAATTTATCATAAAGATTTCCTTATCATTTCTTTTTTCCCTTAATTATTTCAGATCCACTTAGTGAAGATGAAGCAACTATAGATTTCCCCACTGCACATGTGATCATCTCATTGTCCAGGTCTCCTGTTTTACATCATACATGCCCATCTAGAAGATCATTCCATTCATCACAGCGAAGATTTTTATTTGCATCCCCATAATTCTAAGCACCTCATTTTCTTCATGCTCACCTAATGCAAATTGACTACAAATTAAGTAGTGTCATTCACCATGACTAGAATTAAGGCTGGCAGCCTCAAACTCAAGTGTAATTTATAAATGTAATTACTGTAAAGTTGCAAAGTACATTTCACTGCCTCATCATTTGCAATGCTTGAAAATGAAAATGTTTTTTTCTAGACTAAAGCACAAAATCCAAATCATCTCTTTGTTGAATACGGATTTCTAAGACTAACACCTAAACTTCCTTTGTCCAAGGGAAACACTTACAATAACTCATAACTGTGAAAGAGTGGCATCCACTGGTGCAAATCCAAGGAATAGCTATTTAAATATCTCAAAAATGCCCAAGATAGTACATATCTCTCTGCCATAAATCTTTGATTAGAGCCAACGATGTTAGGAACTGCTACATATGCTAATTCAAAACCCTAACCTAATCAAACAACAACAAAAGTGTTTTCTTAATTTTTGGTTTGAACACAGTGCTTGAGCTCTAAAGATCCCACCTTTATCTAAACTGGCTTACAAAGACCAAAACCCCAAATTCTAAAAGAAAATATAGAATTGGAAAGCTACAAATTACAAGCTAAGCTCTTCAGTTTTAAACATGGGCAAGTTCAAAATTCTCAGAAACATAATTACTTCAAATAGTTGGTACGCATTTTCGTTAATCACAAGTGTTTTCAAATCACTAGGGCCCTATGCTGAAACTAGCTAAATGCAACTACACTTGATTTCCAAAAACTAAAATACAAAACCCAACAAACAAAATCCCTCACCATTTCACTTTTCATAAAAAAAATTAAACAAAACTCAACATAAACCAGCATCCCAAATAAAGAAAAACACTAAATTCCAAGGAAAACCCACAATTCAACAAGCGGATCCATGGACGAAAACTCAAGAATTCACATAAACAAACCAAACCCACAAATTTTATCCAAAATAAAGTCCAAAAAAGATTAAATTCTTGTACTATGAGACTCATTTCAAGGCCTTAGAACCTTACATTTCAACATTATAAACATAAAAAACATTGAATATAAACATTCATAAGCTTTAAATAATAATTTCTGGGTATTTTGAGAAGAACCTTGCAAGAGGGTATGGCCGTTTCGTGCTGGTTTCTTCAGTCGTTGTAAGCTTTGAAGGTTCGGGCAATTGGGTGTGGACCGAACAGACTTTTTCTTTCTCTGTCTGTGATTGTTTTCTTCGATAATCTACAAAGCCACCATTTTAGATATGCTAGTTTCTTTTATTTTCATTTTTACCCTCAAGGTTTGGTTTTCTTGCGATAGGACCCCTTGAGAGTGAATATAAATATAAACTAATTTACGTCCCCTTTTAGTTGGTAACCAACTTCTTTTTGACATCACATCACTTTTTTGGCCTTTATATATATATATATATAATTAGAGATGTCAAATGTGTTATATGATATTTTCTTATACAGTAAAATGATTATATTATATATAATAAGGAATAAATTAATTTGTTTTAATATTGAAATATGTAAGTAACATTTTATATTATATCACTTATAAGGCAATACATTATTACATATTAATGTCACATAAAAATAAATATAACTTAGGGTATAAAATATTGCATTGTTTATGATAAAAATATATCATATATGTGTTTATTTTCTCTTTTATTATTCTGAACACATACGTGATAACAATGTATTAGATAAAAGTGTGTGTAATCAATAAAAAAACATTTGTCTTGTTCTACTATCTAGCCTTTACAATAATTGACATCTTCTATCAAAATAAAACAAAACATAGATAAGTAATTGTAAATAGATTTTACTTATTTTACTATTCATTATTTAAGCTTTTTAAATAAAGAAATGTATCTCTCTTTTTTTTTCCTCTTTACATATAATGTATGGTGGCTCATTATAGTGTTTTTAGGTGGTAAAATATTAAGTTCAAATAGGGGTTTGCAATAGTGAAGAACCAAAACAAGTCAACTTGTAGTATATTCGTAGCAAGTAGCAAACAAGTCTTTGGAAAGTGAAGGCCGGTGGTTCATGTGGTGGTCAATTTTGGACGGCGGAATCAACCAAAATTTGGCTAGAAAAATCAACCCAATCGCGGCAGCATACGCAAGTCACGGCCAACGAACAAAGGATTACCAAGTGTCGAGGTTAGAGGAGTTTTGTAGAGTGGAAGCGGTGTTTCAGGTGGTGGTGTTGGATTGAATTTTTGTCATTAGAATCAGTCGAAATTTGGCCTAGAAAAGTGTAACCCTAATTATACGATTAGATCATATGGGTGTGTTTGTTGGATTTCAAACTTGTAGGGACTGATGGTATTTTATCAAGAGGCGTGTTTGTTAGATTTCAAACTTGTTAGATCACCAGTTAGATCATCATTTAACATGTCGGACATTTCAACCCAAGAATCGGTACCTTGGCTAGGTGACACCCCAAGTCGGGTTTTAGAACACTGGTTTTGAAGAGGATTGGTATAGAAAAATCTTATGAGTTTGTATCTCCTAAGAAAAATTCATAATTGATTTGTATTTCAGAAAAAGTCATATAGAAGTAGCCTTCTATATTAAGATATAAAAGGGTACTTCTCCATGTCATCTACAGCTAAAAAAAACCTTAAACCTAAAAGAAGAGTGCACAACACAAAACACCAAAGAGTGCGCAAAGTAAACCATAGAGTTGCCAACGGCGACATGAGCACACACGGTTCGTATATCTACAATATTTGTTCGTTCAGTCGATACAATTTCAAACTCGACTTCATTTGCACGAAGAACTTGATAGCAACGAGCATCGGCAATTGCCTCTAAAATCTGTTCTCAGTAGATGGTACAAGAATAGAAGCCCACCTCATGCCCATATCACGACGAGTATTAAACCAAGATGCTAACTGATGGCGAATATGTTCCACCATTTGCACAATAGGGAGTTCATGACATTCCGTGCCCAATGATATAACAACTCCGTGACACCAAGCGTAAAATGTCATACCGCACCCCTTCAAAATATGCAATAGCCCAAAGTTGAGGAGGGAATTGTTGAAACCATGGTATCACATTGGGTGATCTCTACCATCTCAGAGATTTTAGTTTCGAATTCAACTGTTGTAAGTGATAACAGCATTCCAGAAGATATTCAAACTTGTGTGTCTTAAATGTGTCACGAAAATTTTCACTAAATAACGTAGACAAAAACCGAAAAGCACTTGGAAAATGTGTTTCTACTGCCTCTACCATGCCCCTTTGTCTTTCTGATGTATTGTTAGTCTAGGCATGTTGTCCGTATTGATCCAAGAAGTTTCGCAATTCTGACATGAACCACATCCAATTTCATCGCTGTCCACATCAACAATAGCAATTGCCAAAGGAAATAATGCATCATCGGCATCAACAGCTGCAGCACAAAGTATTGTACCTAAGTATTTTCCTTTTAGGTGTGCTTTGTCAGCTCCAAAAGTGGCTACAAGCATTAATAAACCCATAGATTGATGCGGCAAAAGAAACAAAGAGGCTGGAAACAATTGTCTTGTCCAGTAGCAAAAACTGACGCAATGCTTCCTGGGTTGGTTTTCTTATCTGCTCACAGTATGCAGGCAGAAGGCGATATCCTTCTTCAAAAGTCCCATGAAGTGCAGCATGCTACGCTCCTTCCCGCGCCAAGCTTGCATATAGGACACAGCAACTCCATGCTGATCACGGATATCTTGCAGGTTTCCTTTGGTTTGTACTGTGGATTATCCCGAATGCGTGCTTCACTGATCTTGCAACCCAACCACAGATGCTTGTTGATGATGGAGGTTCCGAACTCCTTCACAGGTATGCTCTCCATGCAGGGTTCTAATTGAAAAGGTTGGAACTCCAGGACATTTTGCCACATGAACACGCCATGGACAACCTTCTTTGGAGCACTTGGCTATAAATCGGCTGCGATCTGATTTAACTATCGTAGATCGAAATGTAGTGCTATAGCAATATCTTTCAATGTTCTTCTGCAAGTTTCAACTCAGGAAATTCTTGACAATAGCTAAAGTTTGTTCTGCCAAACTAAATGAAGCATCAGGTACAGTCAAAGCATCGTCAGCCATGAATCCACAAAACGAATGTGCAGCAGTACCACGTTATTCAAAGGGTTGCCCTCATGCTGAATGTAGACTAAATTGTTTCAAAAGGTTATACTTGGAAAACAGCAACCACATAAAACTCTAGTCTGAATAGAAGGGAAGGAAAAGGAAGTTAACGAAATACAGGAAGATCAGGTCATTCAAAGAAAACGTACCAGATAATGAATCAACATTAGAATGGAAAGAAATCTATTGTTGCTCTCATTTAATTAGCCAGCAAAATACTTAAAGCACCTTTGAGAAACAAGGTAGAGCAAAAGCAGAGATTAAAACCCAAAGACTTAAAATTTAACTACTCCAATCTAAGTACTTTCCAGTCTACCACTACAAATGAAACATAAATTAAATGAATAAAGAAAGTTTCAAGAAGGACTCCACAGATGTATTTCATAAAGTAAAAGATTGAAATGATACACAAGCAGCAACTAGATTGAACAACTATAGATTAAAATAACACACAAGCAGCAACTAAGATTTAACAACTAAGCCATTAACTAAATTCAACATGCAAGTAAAATAAATAATAATCCAATAGAATTTATGTGTCAGAACCAGTAACTCAGTGTTAAAATAAGTTGTACACCTCAAAATTAATCATTTTAAATATTCTAGAACTTAATCATCCATTAGCTATTTCTGAATTTTCATGGAAATGGGTTCAACTACAAATGCAAATTCAGAAATAACAACCTCAAAAATCCATTTAAGTTAGCTTGGTTTTGAAGTGTTCACCTAGAGTTAAAAGGAAGAAAAAAAAACTAAGAATTTGTGGGTTATCATGCAACAACGTAAAAAACACTATTGTCGATGCTGGTTCTAAAGAATAGCCAATAAGACATAGTCCCTTCGCATAATGATCTTGAACAGCCATTGCTTAGGACAAGACATTTTACTTGCTCATATACACATGACTCTGTATATATATATATATATATATATATATATACTAACATGCAGAACAATGAGGAATCAACACTTGATTGAAAATTTGAATTAATGTTATCATAGAAATCAACCAAACGTAAAAATAAAAAATAAATAGACAGTTCTCTTGTATATCAATCAACAGCATAGGGAGACAACTGATAAGAGCGGAGAAACAAGAAATCGTGAATTAAGCTATTAGGATATGCAGATTTCAGAATCAAAAAAATCACAAACCATTTCTAGCTCAAGGCTGAAGTCCGCAAAGATGTGGAAACTAAATTATTGCTTACGGATGACTTAACAATCAGAAGAAACTCAGGAACCATACAAATGCAAGGAAATTTTAAAAATAAAGAAAAGAGAATGTTTATGCATTATGCCAGGTTTTTCTCCATCCATTCTCCATGGTCATTCCACCTAGTAGAATCTACCACAGTTACATCCCAAAACAAAAATATACAATTGCTAACTTGTATCATTTAATCATCCTCTTATGGTAAAACTATTCACTCTACAGTCATTGCAAATTTATTTCCAGAACTTTTGATAGCAGATTGTCTGAGTGAAAATTTATCATAAAGATTTCCTTACATTTCTTTTTTCCCTTAATTATTTCAGATCCACTAGTGAAGATGAAGCAACTATAGATTTCCCACTGCACATGTGATCATCTCATTCCAGGTCTTCTGTTTTACACATAACATGCCCATCTAGAAGAAATTCCATTCATCACAGCGAAGATTTTTATTTGCATCCCCATAATTAGCACCTCATTTTCTCATGCTCACCTAATGCAAATTGACTACAAATTAAGTAGTGGTCATTCACCATGACTAGAATTAAGGCTGGCAGCCTAAACTCAAGTGTAATTATAAATGTAATTACTGTAAAGTTGCAAAGTACATTTCACTGCCTCATCATTTGCAATGCTTGAAAATGAAAATGTTTTTTCTAGACTAAAGCACTACCCGTGCTCACCCTTAACCATTAATCAAAAGATTATTTCAGCAAATAACATAAGGCCAATACCATCACAACACTCATTCTAGCAATTTTGCAATGTGAGAGTAAACCAAATAGGATGATCAACTATATCTTTGATAGTCTGCGCCAACAGGAGCCTCCACAGTGAATAATCATTAATATAGAACTGTAAAAGCCAAGATTCGTGTGGTGAATTTTACCAGAGAACAAGGTTAGACAAGCCAACACATCGGATCCAAGTTATGCACATTAAGCCACATCACTCCTGCACATATTTCTGTCCCTCACTTATGACTTTTCGAGCACACCTATGGAGTGAACCTTTTCGCTAGTTCGTCTGCGCTTGCATGTTTATAATCAAAACAGGTCAAATCACCATCCAAAATGGTGTTCTGACGGATAAACCAAAACAGATTTCTCTTACTACTGACTTTGGGGTGTTGAAATCTGTTGAACATCAGATTAGCTGCAAATTACAAGGTAACAGCTCTAATCCATCGTGAACTAAGGGAAGAAAATAGAATTGTGAAAAGTAAAGACAAGTACCACCAACAGCATTACAAGTGAGGATGAGATCTAATCAATTAGGCAGGCTAAAGATAATCTTATCACAAAGAAAGAAACAAGCCTTGAGAAATAGTTGCCTATTCGGCTTGTGCATCACCATATCATCGCTCACTTTCAATGATGGCACCTTAGTTATAGCAAACTGCTGAGACTTATGCTTGCTTGCAACAAGCCTAAAAGCCATATCATAAAACATTCTCTCAATATGCACACCGTTTCTGCCAAAATCCATTTTTCTGAATAGAAAAATAAGATACATGAAAAAGGGTGCATCACCAATAAAAGGCATTAAATTTTGTCAAAATGATAACCATATAATTCTAACCAATGATTATGTTACTAGAAAACAAAAGAAATGATAGCACCTGAATTAAGCTTACATGAATCACTTTGATTGAAAAAATCAGAATTTAAACCTACCCCATCCCATCCTGTCCCTTCAATAGTTAAACTAAGGCCCAGTGGAAAAAGATCGACTTCATATGCCACGTAAGACTCAATGAAAGAACATTAATTTTATAGGTTATGCAACTTCCACCACAGGATCTAACTGGTATACCAAAAGGAACAGAATCAACACAAAACTTAATATAACTTAGTCGCACAACTTGAACAATGCAACTTGGCTAGACACTTCTAAAAGAAATGTTTCTTTTTCATCAAGTCTTTAAACCATATCCAACAAGAATGAATAGCATAAAAATTAATTTTTAATAAGCAAATACTGACATACTGCTATGGACCAACATCTAATAACCAGAATATAGTTCAACTAGGAGAAATAGGGAACAGTACCAACTGAGTGCTGTTGCATTAAAATTGAACAGGAGGTCCTTAATCGTTGCCTGAGCTGTGACTGCATGACTGTCATTTAAGACATGCATAAACATTGAACCTGTCTAAAAAGAAAAGTAAAATTGTTGGTACATCAGACAGCTAATGAAAACTAAATATAATAAGTTTAGGATGCACAAAACCTCACAAAGATCATTCACTCTACCATATTGTTCCACTTCAGAATTCGGAACATGCTTGATTACACTTCTCGCTGGTTCCCATGAGACTACAGATCTACTTCTTGCATGTCAAATCAAATATTTGTCACAGATCAAGCAAGAAACTTAAAGTAGCATTGAAATTAACCAAAAAATAAGAAATTTCTGGAACTTCAATAATCGTCAGGAGACTATTGCCTTAAATAACAAAATGGATGATCAGAAAATTTTCTACAAAGAACTGACAAAAAAAAAAATCACATTTTTTACCCTTCATGATTACGAATATACTGCATACCACAGAAAGATAATAGAAAACAAATTTCTAACGAGATGCAGAGGATTTAATTATGTTTTTGGAGACAGAACAGCAAAACAAAAAACAAGCTGCCACCATATGCACAAGACAAAAAGAGAAACACTATGCCAAAAAGGATGCATCCTTATTTTGCAACTAAATAGTGAAAACATACATTAAGATTACAAACACAACATTGATTCTATTCAAATTTCAAAATAACAAAAAACTAAAGAAAAAAAATCTGGCAATCTAATTTAGTGTCAAATTGGCATTGTGCATTTCTTTTGAGAATGACCTAACAAATGGCAGCGACCACATTGAACAATTCTCTTAGGGCGCTTAAAGTTTTCTACACGGAGAACCTTCTTTTTGGGCCTGCCAGGTGGCCGGCGAGTTTTGGGAGGGCGTATTGAGATATCGAGCTTAGCACCTCCCCCTTCAGCTCCCTCACCCAGCTCTTTCCATCGGCTCTTATCTGGAATGGGATTTATCACCTGTGAATAGGTCTCTCGATAACTTGCAACCGTGAAACAGGGCTCAGCAAATAGATGGACGTTTTGACCACAAGAAAGGAGCGCAGCAGCAGCATGAGCACAAGGTAAACCATAGAGTTGCCAACGGCGACATGAGCACACACGGCTTCGTATATCTACAATATTTGTTCGTTCAGTCGATACAATTTCAAACTCGACTTCATTTGCACGAAGAACTTGATAGCAACGAGCATCGGCAATTGCCTCTAAAATCTGCTTCTCAGTAGATGGTACAAGAATAGAAGCCCACCTCATGCCCATATCACGACGAGCATTAAACCAAGATGCTAACTGATGGCGAATATGTTCCACCATTTGCACAATAGGGAGTTCATGACATTCCAGTGCCCAATGATATAACAACTCCGTGACACCAAGCGTAAAATGTCCATACCGCACCCCTTCAAAATATGCAATAGCCCAAAGTTGAGGAGGGAATTGTTGAAACCATGGTATCACATCTTGGGTGATCTCTACCATCTCAGAGATTTTAGTTTCGAATTCAACTGTTGTAAGTGCATAAACAGCATTCCAGAAGATATTCACCAACTTTGTGTTCTTAAATGTGTCACGAAAATTTTCACTAATATAACGTAGACAAAAACCATGAAAAGCACTTGGAAAATGTGTTTCTACTGCCTCTACCATGCCCCTTTGTCTTTCTGATAGTATTGTTAGTCTAGGCATGTTGTCCGTATTGACTCCAAGAAGTTTTCGCAATTCTGACATGAACCACATCCAATTTTCATCGCTGTCCACATCAACAATAGCAATTGCCAAAGGAAATAATGCATCATCGGCATCAACAGCTGCAGCACAAAGTATTGTACCTAAGTATTTTCCTTTTAGGTGTGCTTTGTCAAGCTCCAAAAGTGGCCTACAAGCATTAATAAACCCATAGATTGATGCGCGAAAAGAAACAAAGAGGCGCTGGAAACAATTGTCTTGTCCAGTAGCAAAAACTGACGCAATGCTTCCTGGGTTGGTTTTCCTTATCTGCTCACAGTATGCAGGCAGAAGGCGATATCCTTCTTCAAAAGTCCCATGAAGTGCAGCCATGCTACGCTCCTTCCCGCGCCAAGCTTGCATATAGGACACAGCAACTCCATGCTGATCACGGATATCTTGCAGGATTTCCTTTGGTTTGTACTGTGGATTATCCCGAATGCGTGCTTCCACTGATCTTGCAACCCAACCCACAGATGCTTGTTGATGATGGAGGTTCCGAACTCCTTCACAGGTATGCTCTCCATGCAGGGTTCTAATTGAAAAGGTTGGAACTCCAGGACATTTTGCCACATGAACACGCCATGGACAACCTTCTTTGGAGCACTTGGCTATAAATCGGCTGCGATCTGATTTAACTATCCGTAGATCGAAATGTAGTGCTATAGCAATATCTTTCAATGTTCTTCTGCAAGTTTCAACATCAGGAAATTCTTGACCAATAGCTAAAGTTTGTTCTGCCAAACTAAATGAAGCATCAGGTACAGTCAAAGCATCGTCAGCCATGAATCCACAAAACGAATGTGCAGCAGTACCACGTTATTCAAAGGGTTGCCCTCATGCTGAATGTAGACTAAAATTTGTTTCAAAAGGTTATACTTGGAAAACAGCAACCACATAAAACTCTAGTCTGAAATAGAAGGGAAGGAAAAGGAAGTTAACGTAAATTACAGGAAGATCAGGTCATTCAAAGAACAGTACCAGAATAATGAATCAACATTAGAATGGAAAGAAATCTATTGTTGCTCTGCATTTAATTAGCCAGCAAAATACTTAAAGCACCTTTGAGAAACAAGGTAGAGCAAAAGCAGAGATTAAAACCCCAAAGACTTAAAATTTAACTACTCCAATCTAAGTACTTTTCCCAGTCCTACCACTACAAATGAAACATAAATTAAATGAATAAAGAAAGCTTTCAATGAAGGACTCCACAGATGCTTATTTCATAAAGTAAAAGATTGAAATGATACACAAGCAGCAACTAGATTGAACAACTATAGATTAAAATAACACACAAGCAGCAACTAAGATTTAACAACTAAGCCATTAACTAAATTCAACATGCAAGTAAAATAAATAAATAATCCAATAGAATTTATGCGTCAGAACCAGTAACTCAGTGTTAAAATAAGTTGTACACCTCAAAATTAATCATTTTAAATATTCTAGAACTTAATCATCCATTAGCTATTTCTGAATTTTCATGGAAATGGGTTCAACTACAAATGCAAATTCAGAAATAATCAACCTCAAAATATCCATTTAAGTTATGCTTGGTTTTGAAGTGTTCACCTAGAGTTAAAAGGAAGAAAAAAAAACTAAGAATTTGTGGGTTATCATGCAACAACGTAAAAACAACTATTGTGCGATGCTGGTTCTAAAGAAATAGCCAAATAAGACATAGTCCCTTCGCATAATGATCTTGAACAGCCATTGCTTAGGACAAGACATTTTACTTGCTCATATACACATGACTCTGTTATATATATATACATACTAACATGCAGAACAATGAGGAATCAACACTTGATTGAAAATTTGAATTACTGTTATCATAGAAATCAACCAAACGTAAAAATAAAAAATTAAATAGACAGTTCTCTTGTATATCAACTCAACAGCATAGGGAGACAACTGATAAAGACGCGGAAAACAAGAAATCGTGAATTAAGCTATTAGGATATGCAGATTTCATGAATCAAAAAAATCACAAACCATTTCTAGCTCAAGGCTGAAGTCCGCAAAGATGTGGAAACCTAAATTATTGCTTACGGAGATGACTTAACAATCAGAAGAAACTCAGGAACCATACAAATGCAAGGAAATTTTAAAAATAAAAGAAAAGAGAATGTTTATGCATATATGCCAGGTTTTTCTCCATCCATTCTCCATGGTTCATTCCACCTAGTAGAATCTACCACAGTCTACATCCCAAAACAAAAATATACAATTGCTAACTTGTTATCAATTTAATCATCCTCTTATGGTAAAACTATTCACTCTACAGTCAATTGCAAATTTATTTCCCAGAACTTTTGATAGCAGATTGTCTGAGTTGAATAATTTATCATAAAGATTTCCTTATCATTTCTTTTTTCCCTTAATTATTTCAGATCCACTTAGTGAAGATGAAGCAACTATAGATTTCCCCACTGCACATGTGATCATCTCATTGTCCAGGTCTCCTGTTTTACATCATACATGCCCATCTAGAAGATCATTCCATTCATCACAGCGAAGATTTTTATTTGCATCCCCATAATTCTAAGCACCTCATTTTCTTCATGCTCACCTAATGCAAATTGACTACAAATTAAGTAGTGTCATTCACCATGACTAGAATTAAGGCTGGCAGCCTCAAACTCAAGTGTAATTTATAAATGTAATTACTGTAAAGTTGCAAAGTACATTTCACTGCCTCATCATTTGCAATGCTTGAAAATGAAAATGTTTTTTTCTAGACTAAAGCACAAAATCCAAATCATCTCTTTGTTGAATACGGATTTCTAAGACTAACACCTAAACTTCCTTTGTCCAAGGGAAACACTTACAATAACTCATAACTGTGAAAGAGTGGCATCCACTGGTGCAAATCCAAGGAATAGCTATTTAAATATCTCAAAAATGCCCAAGATAGTACATATCTCTCTGCCATAAATCTTTGATTAGAGCCAACGATGTTAGGAACTGCTACATATGCTAATTCAAAACCCTAACCTAATCAAACAACAACAAAAGTGTTTTCTTAATTTTTGGTTTGAACACAGTGCTTGAGCTCTAAAGATCCCACCTTTATCTAAACTGGCTTACAAAGACCAAAACCCCAAATTCTAAAAGAAAATATAGAATTGGAAAGCTACAAATTACAAGCTAAGCTCTTCAGTTTTAAACATGGGCAAGTTCAAAATTCTCAGAAACATAATTACTTCAAATAGTTGGTACGCATTTTCGTTAATCACAAGTGTTTTCAAATCACTAGGGCCCTATGCTGAAACTAGCTAAATGCAACTACACTTGATTTCCAAAAACTAAAATACAAAACCCAACAAACAAAATCCCTCACCATTTCACTTTTCATAAAAAAAATTAAACAAAACTCAACATAAACCAGCATCCCAAATAAAGAAAAACACTAAATTCCAAGGAAAACCCACAATTCAACAAGCGGATCCATGGACGAAAACTCAAGAATTCACATAAACAAACCAAACCCACAAATTTTATCCAAAATAAAGTCCAAAAAAGATTAAATTCTTGTACTATGAGACTCATTTCAAGGCCTTAGAACCTTACATTTCAACATTATAAACATAAAAAACATTGAATATAAACATTCATAAGCTTTAAATAATAATTTCTGGGTATTTTGAGAAGAACCTTGCAAGAGGGTATGGCCGTTTCGTGCTGGTTTCTTCAGTCGTTGTAAGCTTTGAAGGTTCGGGCAATTGGGTGTGGACCGAACAGACTTTTTCTTTCTCTGTCTGTGATTGTTTTCTTCGATAATCTACAAAGCCACCATTTTAGATATGCTAGTTTCTTTTATTTTCATTTTTACCCTCAAGGTTTGGTTTTCTTGCGATAGGACCCCTTGAGAGTGAATATAAATATAAACTAATTTACGTCTCCTTTTAGTTGGTAACCAACTTCTTTTTGACATCACATCACTTTTTTGGCCTTTATATATATATATATATAATTAGAGATGTCAAATGTGTTATATGATATTTTCTTATACAGTAAAATGATTATATTATATATAATAAGGAATAAATTAATTTGTTTTAATATTGAAATATGTAAGTAACATTTTATATTATATCACTTATAAGTCAATACATTATTACATATTAATGTCACATAAAAATAAATATAACTTAGGGTATAAAATATTGCATTGTTTATGATAAAAAATTAAAAATATATCATATATGTGTTTATTTTCTCTTTTATTATTCTGAACACATACGTGATAACGATCAAGATTTGGGTGGAAAAATAAACTCAATCGCAACGGTCTACACGAGTCACGGTCGACGAATGGGGGGCCACCAAGTGCCAGGGTTAGAGGAGTCGGAATCAACCAAAATTTGGCTAGAAAAATCAACCCAATTGCGGCAGCATACACAAGTCACGGCCAGCGAACAAAGGGTTACCAAGTGTCGAGATTAGAGGGGTTTTGTAGAGTGGAAGCGGTGTTTCAGGTGGCGGTGTTGGATTGAATTTTTGTCATTAGAATCAGCCGAAATTTGGCCCAGAAAAGTGTAACCCTAACTATACGATTAGATCATAGGGGTGTGTTTGTTGGATTTCAAACTTGTAGGGACTGATGGTATTTATCAAGAGGCGTGTTTGTTAGATTTCAAACTTGTTAGATCACTAGTTAGATCATCATTTAACCTGTCGGACATTTCAATCCAAAAATTGGTACCTTGGCTGGGTGACACCCCGAGTTGGGTTTTAGAACACTGGTTTTGAAGAGGATTGGTATAGAAAAATCTTATGAGTTTGTATCTCCTAAGAAAAGTTCATAATTGATTTGTATTTCAGAAAAAGTCATATAGAAGTAGCCTTCTATATTAAGATATAAAAGGGTACTTCTCCATGTCATCTACAACTAAAAAAAACCTTAAACCTAAAAGAAGAGTGTACAACACAAAACACCAAAGAGAGAATTCTCCACAAAGGCAAACGATAAAAATTTAATGAATGATACTATATGTACAAACTCACTCATACAAACAAATATATTTTAATGAGATTTAATTATTTTAAATTAATGATAATTTAAACAAATTAGAGGAGATAATATGTATAAGATTGTCACATTAGTTTGTAAGCAATAGTTTGTATATATAGCATTACTCAAATTTAATATATATGATCTTATTTATACACACCAACTAAAATATATAGGTATTTTTATTTTCAATTAAATTATCCTTTGTTCATAATATGCGGTGTCAAAAATATTTGTAAAAAGTAAGAAATTAAAATGAATTTTAATTATTTAATATAGGGTTAAATTTATCATTTTGAAATTTATTAAAAAATAAATAAATTAACAAGTTTTTTTAATCTATTAGTAGAGTGCTAATAGATGTACTCTTATTTTTCTTTTCTCGGATAAGTTTTACAAATCTTTGACTCCATTTGGTTCACAATTTTATGTTTTTGGGAAAAGTTTTTTGAAAAAAGTTAAAAAAAGTTGAATTGGGCGGGTATTATGATGTAGGATTTACAAATTATAAAATGCTCCCTATGTTTATTTTTTTACAAAATACCCCTTATAATAAAACATTAAAAGTTAACTCCCCAACCCACCCTCAAATACGAACAGCCGGCCACCACCACCGGAGGGTGGCTGGAGTACCCGTATCGGCGCATGACTGGCTAGATCTTGCCGGTCGTGCATCGATATGGCCTTTTCTGGCTAGATCCATGGTGGACTGGCTGGCAAAGGTCAAATCTACGGCTAGATCTAGCCATTGACGGCCAGATCTGGCCGTATTTGCTATTTAATGATGGCCAACAAACGGTCGTCGTTGATGGTTAACGACAACCGTTTGTTGGCCGTCGTTACCGACTGGTTACGGCAAGAGACCTGATCGTCAACGGCCAAATCTTTGGCCTTAGATCTGGCCTTTTCCGGCCAGATCCACCGTGGATCTGGCTAGAAAAGGCTAGATCGACGCACTACCATCCAGATTCAGCTGGTAGTGCGCCATCTTATCAAATTCCGGCCATTTTTCGACAGTGGTGGCCGGAATCTGATAAATGTGGATTGTTGGGGTGTTTTTACAATTTTGTTAAAAAATATTTAGGGGTATTTAAATAAATTAACAAATTTAGGGAGTTTAAAAAAAATTGAATAATATTGTGAGTTTTTTTGTATTATAGTGTTTAACTTTTTTGAGAATACTAAAGTAGTATTCTCAAAATGCAACCAAACGAAGCCTTTATCTTTTAAGTTTTAATTCGCTCCATCAAAGATAGGAGGGCTAAATGGCTTGATGGGCCTCACGGCCCATTGCTAACCTAGCTCTTGTCAAAAATTTTTTTTTTTTTTCAAAAAAAGGAATAATATTAGAGAAAAATGGTAAACTACTATTTATTATTTGACCATAAATAGACATTATTTTTGTTGAATAAATTACTTTAAGTTTTTTAATGCAACATAATTAATGGTCAATTATTTTATATAAATCCTACATTTGTTTAGTAAATTTCATTTTCATATGAAGAAAAAGATAATATCCATCTTATAAGGGGTTTGGATATAAATACCCAGATAATCATTATTTTCTAAAATGAAAGGTTTTAAGTAAATGAAAATTTTAGTCATAAATTCTAATGATTTTACAATTATACCCTTAATATAATAATATAAGATATATTTTTTTTAACTTATAACACTAGGCCGTTCATATAAAAAACCGGAAATAGCAATTGACCCGTTTCCACCCACAGTTGAACCGGTTTTTTTGTGATGAACTGTTAGTCCAACTAGTATAAATCGGGTCAGCTACAGTAAAATATAAAAAAATAATTAAAATTTTAAAATAATAAAATTAAAACTTAAAAGTAACCCTTTTCACTTTCAGCTTTTTTCTTCGCCCTTTCCCAATTTTATTATTCGAAACACCCAACACCAGAGAGAAGAAAAATTAAAAAAACCCATTACCAAAAAAGAAATCAGCTTCTATGATCTTGGGCTTCTTTGATTCTGATTTCAATCATCAAAATCTTCAACTAATCTTCAATCTTCGGGCCTTGGACAACTTCTAAATCTCTAATTTTCCAGATTCGGTTTTGATAACTTCTTCTTCTTCTTTGATCTTCGATCTTCGACAGCTCCCACAAGGTATGTGTATTTCATTATTGTTAACTTGTCATTGTTATTGTTCTTTGTAACTTTGATTTTTGTTTTGCTGTGAGATTGTTTGAGATAGAGTCATAGAGATTGTTTGATATAATGATATTAAAGAAGTGGGTTTGAAACTTAATATTGAAAAGGTGATTGTTTGTATTTGAAAATTGAAGTGTGTAAAAATGGTTGGTTTGATTGGTTATGTGCAGTGTGTAAAAACGGACTGTAGTGTGCATTTTAACACTCTGCTTTTGCACACTGTAGTATGCGAAATTGCACATTGCAGTGTGCAATTTGCACACTACAGTGGGTGTTATTTAATTTAGTTTGTTAAATTTTATATTACATTAGTCCATTTGGTTTACAATCAAAACATTTAACTAATAATTTATTTTTGCTTGCAATTTTTTGTAGATGCTAGTTATGCTGATGATGACAATGACGAGGACAACGACGAAGATGATCTTGATATAAGTAATTTTGCTTCTGGATCTGGTGTCCAAAGTCAGCCTTGACTTGAATTAAATGGAAATGTAGGATGTTGGTTTCATTTTGATTATGTTGTTTTAATTTAATTTTAAACTACTTGTTAGTTGTTACTTTATAATTTATACTTCATAAGTTGGTATGTTGTAGACTTGTAGTTTTAATTTCATTTTAGATTTGAATATATTTGTTACAGGGAATTTTTTATTATCAATGTTAAAAATTAAAATCTACAATTTTTTTAAATTTTTTTTGTTTTTTGCAGACATCATGTTGAGATCAGCATGATGACGTCACGGCCCGACCCGTAGTCGGACCGTTCGACCCGTCAAACTCATGACCCGATGGCTTGGTCGGGTTGGTCCTCGAGTCGAGATTTAAAACCTTGCTCATTCCAATGACTTTTGTCCTTTGTCATTTTTTGTTGAGGATTCAATTATGTAACATTATGACAAAATCTATCTTTTAAACAAAAACCTTGACATTTTGAAAATTAAAATTAGTAAAATGTAGGAATTTTTCTTTTTACAAACTTTTAGTAGAATAGAATGTTTGGCCAAAAGCAATGGCTAGGTCAAAAGTATCTCTAAGGGCACAATTGATTGATGCTACCATATTCTAAAATTTAGTATAACAAAATCTGTAAACAAAAGCAATGACTAAAGCAAATCTCAAGCTACCAAAGAGGCTTTCTGCAAGATTCCGAGCCTGCAAATCCATGCACAAACCATGGTATCATCTTAAAGGTGCAATGGTAGCACAAATGTAGATTAGTTTTATAAATGAACACAAGGTATCGATTTGACGGTTTCTAAGGACCAGTAATGTTGTCGCCAATGCCTTGACTAGTCTCGAACCATTGGATTACATTCAGAAAAGATTCAATGGTCCCTGAGCATGGTAACGTTGCCAGCCGATACCTTAGCTAATAGTTAAACCCAGCTCCAATAATCTAAATGTCTCCCTTTAAAAACAAATTCAGGGATTTATTATACTTCTTGCTAATGCCAACACACAAAACAAAATATAACTTATTGGAAAACAAGATCACAACAAACTTCAACCTCTGATTCTTCACTCTTCCGCAACAATAGGCTACC
The DNA here is from genome assembly GCF_008641045.1 of Pistacia vera. Classification (NCBI taxonomy): domain Eukaryota; kingdom Viridiplantae; phylum Streptophyta; class Magnoliopsida; order Sapindales; family Anacardiaceae; genus Pistacia; species Pistacia vera. The sequence goes on from NW_022196645.1 coordinate 1,932,959, forward strand.
TTAGCATCCAAATGCTTTCTTTTTGTTTCGAGGATATTGCAAGCTCCGCCGTCGCTTCCTCTTTCACAAATTATATGACGAGATCCCATTCACTTTTCAATTTTCAGCACATGATAATAATAACTATTGTACTACAATGAAATCAATCGATCTAAATATGTCATCAAAATCTGCCCGATACAAAGATTCCATAAAATATATCACCAACATCTGCCTGATAAATGGACTCTTACTCGAAAGCAAGCTGAGAAAAGAATGATCTCAAAGACACTTCAATTGGCACAAAAGCTCAAATTAATCCCAATGCACAAGCAAATTACCATATCACTAAAGGGAACATCACATGCTAAACAAAAGTAAATACACAAAAACAAGGTTTTGACACAAGAGACAGACTGTAGTACTAATAAATGCCATTATTATTATGTCAATGGCAATACTTAAGGAAGAAGATCACCTACTTATCTACCCTGCTTTGGCCTTATCTCGATTCCTTGAACAATGAGGCCACTCTTCCAGTGGCCAGGCGTCACCGCCAAAATATTCATTTCTAATTCACCATCTTCATCTCCTGCATTGTAAAAGTCACCCAACTTGACCTCAAGCCACCTGTCTCCTCTCTCCTTGGGATGATGGCCATCATTCTCTCTCGGCAGAGATGCCTGCCCTCTCACTGCATCCAAATAGACAGTTCGTTTTTGGCTTTCACTTCCCACAAGTCCAACATGAACCTCTACAGCAAGACCTTTAAACCCATAAGACTCTGCCGTCAGCTTGAACACGAGATAGGCCAGCGTATCTGTCCCTGGGGACAGAATGCAAGTACTAATCTTTCCACGTATCTCAAGCCACACACATCTATAAGCTCAGCAACCTCTTGGAACCTGTAAAATTGTCAATAAACTTAAGCTCATCCAGAAACAGTTCGGGAAACTAAAAGCGACAAGAAAAAGCCGTGATATAAACCTCGCGCCAGGAAGAGAAGTCCATCTCCAATATGGGAGTATCACCCCCACAATGATAGGTCCCTACAGATATCATGTAACATTTCTTCCCACTCTGCTTATCCAAGAAAAGGCCTGTTCAATGTCAATAACACAATTAGATACATAATACATTACGCCAAAGACGAAGGGATAATTTGATAAACCCCTAAAGTTGGAGAAAAGACAATTAGAGCGAATATGTTTTGAATTGTAAGGCCATTAATTAGCTTAAAATTTTCATCTTCAATTATTTCATTAGGGTTTTAGAATGATTAAATGGCCATGAAGTTTGAAATTCTTATTAAATAACATTACTTATAAGCTTTTGCTTAACGTTTATAGCTTTTATCTTTTAATTATGTTGTTAAATGGTTTAAGCGAAATTCATAACTATTTATGTATTTTATGGCCAGCCCCCATCAAAGTTTCCCCAAATTGAAAAACCAGAACACAAAATAACGAAAACCAACCTTTTTCCCATCATCAATGAAATCGGTTGTCACAGAGGCTGAGAAGCCTCCTTCTTCGAGGCAAACACAGCAAAGAAGACGAGAGACGACGACGACGGGCAGGGAAGACTAAAGGATGGACGGGTACTCGGGGGCAAGAAGCGCTCCCAAACGGCGTCGAATTCAGCGGCGGACTTGAAATGAAAGAACCAAAGACAAGCGCAGGCGTCACGGGGGGTGTTGCAGGATGAACGTGGCGATGCGCCTTCTGGTAATAAGCTCATGGGGCTTTCTGGTTCGCGTTGTTGTTGCGGGTGGTCAGTGTTCGTTGGAGGTATCTTGCCATGAAGTATGATGGTGTGAATCTTGGTGGGTTTATATAAAGAAGGAGAGTCAATCGAAAGCTTAGCGGCTAAGGCTTGCCATATTTTGGATGTTGTCTGGAAGGATCTTTCTTAGAAAAAAATTAGGTTAATTATTTTGATAAAATATTTGTTGGACTGACATATTTTGAAAAGTTAATTACAAATATTTATTAAATTACAATGAGTAAAAAGACATTTACCCGCCAAGATTTTGCAAATCCCGTTTCACCCATAATTTCATAAATGGCTTCCCGCTAATTTTAAACCTGCCTACGTAAATTTTGCTTTGACCAGGTTTGACGAGTCAAATATTTTTTTCCCGGTTATAATAAATAGTAAATTAGTAAATTCTTTATAATCCTGAAATTTATAGAATTAGCAAAATAACCATCTTCTTTCAAATTTATTTCATAACACACCATATTCTTCAAACCATCCTCTCTACGGCGGCCAGATCTTCTCTCCTCTCTCTCTCTCTCTCTCTCTCCACATCTTTCTTCTCTCTTTTTCCTATCCTCTTCTCGTAGCGGCAGATTGGTACACACATGCGCCGGCCACCTCTTTCTTTCTCACCTTCACGTAACCTTCTCCACCTCTCTCTCTCTTCTCTTTTTCTCCTTCTCTTTCTCCTTTCCTCTTCTCGGCGTAGCCAGATCTGCCACCATGGTGTTGTGTTTGTTGTTAGTGGTGGAGTTGGAGTTGGAGGCAGAAAGCAAGGTTTGATGTGAGAAATTTTTAAATGTGGGGTTTATTTCAAATTTTACTAATTTGGTGGAGTGATAGAGTTAGGTTTACTATTGTTTGAATAAAGACCTAATCACCCTTTTAATTCTTAAAATTAACATTTGAAATTTAAAATTGCTATGCATTCAAATTTATGAAACCACAAGAGGAACGGTAGATTTCAAACCGTGGTTAGTGAATATCTTTTATTCAATTAGAATAATGTCTACAACTTATGAGATAAAATATCCGTTATTTGTTAATTTTAGGTATTCAAATAACAACATGAGATCAATTAAATGAATATTTATTAGTGATATAGTTTAGCGACTAACTAACATATAGAGATTTTTATCATTTCAAAATTTTTTAAAGACATTTTATTATTAATTATTTTTGATGTATTTGTCCAACACTTATATTATCTACTTGTAAGTTTGATTTCGGTGGCGTGGATTGTTATATCATACATGTTTATGTGCATATAATTGTAAATATTGAAATATACTGTTTTATTGAAAAAAAAATTATAATTAATATCTACATATTCATACGATACATGTATACATGACGTGATTGACGTGACTTACAATAGTTAAACGAATAACGTATTTGCTAGTTTTCATAACTATGTCGAAGAAGCTCAAGTTTGAACTTAAGATTGAAATCTTCGTTTTGGTGAAATCCTTCCCAAACTCAATTAACTTGGTAGAACTTTTCCCCATTTTACACCAAAGCCTCAAATCAAGATTCGTATTCCTCTCTAGACTTCTTGAATTCACCATTCCTATAACCCATCAACAGAAGCATCAATTTCAACCTTCTTCGGTCCATGTCTAAAATACCCAAATCAAAATTTAGAAACATCATATCATAGACGGTGACTTGCTCCAAAACCTGAATGGTTATCAGAAGAATCACCAAAGATTCAAGCCCCTTTATACTAATCCACTATCCACCTCTTCTTGTTCCTACTATATCCCTGAAACAGATGAAAACTTGGTGGAGAAAAAAGATTATAGTTCAGAGATGAATCTCGAGGAGCCACGATTACCAAGAATAAGCGAGCGGTAGAGTCATTGTCTTCGAGAGATGAATAGCGGTAGGTCGGGGGTGACAAAGATTAGAATTTAGGGTTTGATATTCGAATTGAATGGGATACAGCATCCCTTTGACTAATGTGAAGGCAAAATGGTAAATTACATGCATCCCCCTAATAGTTGAAAAACTTGCATATATCCCCTGTTAGCTCGGGTAAGCTCGCGAGCTGCTCGAGCTGAGTATCGAGAAGCTTGAACTTGATTCGACTCGGCATGGGAGCTTGCAAGTGACTCGACTCGCTTGACACCCCTATCCGAACAAGTACAAACAGTTTTTGGCTATATGTTAATATGACATCCCCCTAATAGTTGCAAAACTTGCATATGTCCCCTATTGAGCTCGAGTAAGCTTGCGAGCTACTCAACTGAGATTGGAACTTGAACTCAATTCGACTCAACTGCGAGCTGCTCGCAAGCGACTCACTCGCTTGACACCCCTATTCCGAACAAGTAGCAAACAGTTTTGGCTATAGTGACTATTGCAAATAAGTAGTGAATTTCCATAACTATCCTGTTTCATAATATGGGTTTCAAAATATTTGTAAAAGTAAGAAATTAAAATGAATTTAATTATTTAATATGGTTAAATTTATCATTTAATTTATTAAAAAAATAGATAAATAGTTTTTAATATATAGTAGAGTGCTAATAGATGTTTATTTTTTCTTTTTTCGGATAGTTTTACGAATCTCTATCTTTTAATCCGCTCCTCAAAGATAGGAGGGCTAAATGGCATGATGGCCTCACGGCCCATGGTTACCTAGCTCTTGTCAAAAATTTTTTTTTTCCCAAAAAAGGAATAATATAGAGAAAATGGTAAACTACTATTTATTATTTGACCATGAATAGACATTATTTTTGTTGAATAAATTACTTTAAGTTTTTTAATGCGACATAATATGGTAAATTATTTCATATAAATCCTACATTTGTAAGTATTCATTTCATGTGAAGAAAAAGATATATCCATCTTATAAGGGTTTTGGATATACATACCTAGATAATCAATTTTCTAAAATGAAGTTTTAATAAATGAAAAATTTAGTCATAAATTCATATTTTACAATTCCCTTATATAAAAATAAGATTTTTTTTTATATATACACTAGAATTATAATACAAGAAACAAGATTAGATATCAAACATTTAACAATATATTTAATAGTCTAATTAAAGGGACACTAAATCATGCTAGATTACTTAAAACTTATTCCAATGACTTTTGTCCTTTGTCATTTTTTTTTGTGAGGATTCAATTATGTAAACATTATGACAAAATCTACCTTTTAAACAAACCCTTGACATTTTGAAAATCAAATTATTAAAATGTAGGAATTTCTCTTTTTAAAAACTTTTTGTAGAATAGAATGTTTGGCCAAAAGCAATGGCTAGGCAAAAGTATCTCTAAGGGCACAATTATTATGCTACATATTCAAATTTGTATACAAAATCTGCAAACAAAAGCAATGACTAAAGCAAATCTCAAGCTACCAAAGAGGCTTTCTACAAGATTCCGAGCCTGCAAACCATGCGCAAACCATGGTATCAACTTAGGGTGCAATGGTAGCACAAATGCAGATTAGTTTATAAATGAACACAAAGTCGATTTGACGTTTTCTGAGGACAGGAAATGTTATCGCCAATGCCTTGACTAGTCTCAAGCCTCAAACCATTGGATTACATCAGAAAGATTCATGGTCCCGAGCACGGTAACATTGCCAGCCGATACCTTAGCTAATAGTTAAACCCAGCTCCAATAATCTAAATGTCCCCTTTAAACACAAATTCAGGGATATTATATCTTGCTAATGCAAACACACAACAAAATGAATTATTGGAGAACAAAATCATAACAAACTTCAACCTCTGATTCTTCTCTCTTCCACAACAAAGGCTACCTTAGCATTCAACTGCTTTCTTTTTGTTTCTGGATATTGCAAGCTCCACCATCGCTTCCTCTTTCGCAATTATATACGAGATGCATCACTTCTCAATTTTCAGCACATGATAATAATAACCTATTGACTACCATGAAATCAATCGATCTAAATATGTCATCAGAATCTGCCCGATACAAATATTCCAAGAAATCAATCAATCTAATATATCACCAAGATCTGCCTGATAAATGGACTCTACCGAAAGCAAGCTGAGAAAAGAATGATCTCAAAGAAACTTCAATTAGCACAAAAGCTCAAATTATCAATGCCACAAGCAAATTACCATATCACTAAAGGGAACCATCACATGCTAACAAAAGTAAATACACAACACAAGGTTTTGACACAACAGACAAGCTGTGGTACTATAAGTAAAATGCCATTATTATTATGCCAATGGCAATACTTAAAGAAGATCACTTATTTTATCAACCTGCTTCGCCTTATCTCGATTCCTTGAACAAGCGGCACTCGTCCAGTGAAGACTTTTAGTCTCCCAATTCTCATTTCTAATACACCATCTTCAACTCCTGCATTGTAAAGTCACTCCTCGACCTCAAGCCACCTGTCTCCTCTCTCCTTGGGATGATGGCCATCATTCTGTCTGGCAAAGATGCCTCCATCCCAAACTGCCGCTGCGATTAAATAGACCAGCACCCTCCCAAACTGATATTGCATTCTCTGCCCTTCACTGCATCCAAATAGACAGATCGTTTTTGGCTTCGCTTCCCACATCCAATATGGACCTCTACAGCAAGACCTTTAAACCCATAAGACTCTGCCGTCAGCTTGAACCACGAGATAGGCTGTGTAATCTGTCCCTGGGGACAGAATGCAAGTACTAATCTTTCCACGTATCTCAAGCCAACACACATCTATAAGCTCAGCAACCTCTTGGAACCTGTAAATTGCAATACAACTTAAGCTCATCCAGAAACAGTTCGGAGAAAACTAAACCACAAGAAAAAACCGAGATATAAACCTCGCGCCAGGAAGAGACGTCCATGTCCAATATTCGGGAGTATCACCCCATGCAATCATGAGGTCCCTACAGATATCATGTAACATTTCTTCCACTCCGCTTATCCAGAAAAAGGCCTATTCAAGTTCAATAACAAATTAGATATATTACTGCCAAAGAGGAAAAGATAATATAAATAAACCCCAAAGTTTGGAGAAAGACAAATGTTTTGATTGTAAGTGAACCTCCTTCAAGGCCTTAATTAGCTTAAAATTTTGGCCAAACAACTTACGCATACCCAAGGTTTGCCGTAACGACAAGTGGTACCTAAAGGTTTGGAACGACAAACAGGTACCTTCCGTCATGTTCTGTTAGTGATTTCTGTTTTTTAATAGTAAAAGACAAAATGCCCTGAAAGTTTATATTTTAGTTTTTTATAAATTTAAAAATTTCCCTAGGTTTGCTAATTTAACTAAACACCCCCATATATAAAAAGTTTGTTAAATGATAACACTCCCCACCACCGCAGTGCCAGATTCTGGCCACCACCGCCGAATCTGGCAGGAAATTGCATTACAACCCGTCGATCTGGCCTTTTCGACCAATCCGTGGCTGATCTTGCCATCAACGCCGCAGATGGAGTTTGCGGTCTCGAGGGTCAGATCTAGCCATAGATCTGGCCTTTTTGGCCAGATCAGATCTGATCGTTAGGCCGCAAAACTCCATCTGTTCTCGATGGCAATCGAAACGTTACGACACAGATCCGACGGGTCTGTGTCGTAATGCAATTTCCCAGCCAATTCCAACGGTGGTGGCCGAATCTGGCCCTGCGGGTGATGAGAGTGTTTTTGTTATTTAACAAACTTTTTATATATGGGGATGTTTAGTTAAATTAGCAAACCTAGAGGGTTTTTTAGAAATTTTTAAATTTATAAAAAACTAAAATATCAAACTTTCAAGGGCATTTTAGTCTTTTCACTATTAACAAACAGAAATCACTAGGTACCTGTTTGTCGTTTTCAAACCTTTTAGGTACCACTTTATCGTTACGGCAAACCTTGGGTATGAACAAGTCGCTCAGCCTAAAATTTTCATCTTCAATTATGTCAATTAGGGTTTAGGGATCTAATTGACACTTCCCCAACCTCACGGAGGCGCTGTGCAAAGAAATTCCAACTCACTAATCTAATTGACAAATTTTTTCCCACACTAAACAAATAAGTAATTTAAAAAAAAAAAAAAAGCCCAATTCAGATCCCATCCAAAACATATTAGAAATTCCGAATCAAAATCTCGTAGAATTGAAAACCCAGACACAAAATCACGAAAATAAACCTTTTTCCCATCATCAATGAGAATCGGGTGGTCACAGAGGCTGAGAAAGAGCTCCTTCTTCGAAGGCAAACACAGCAAAGAAGACGGAGAAGACGACGACGACGGGCAAGGGGAAGACTTAGAAATGATGGACTGATACTCGAGGGGCAAGAAGCGCTCCCAAACGGCGTCGGATTCGGCGGCGGACTTGAAAATGGAAGAAACCAAGGACAAGCGGCAGGCGTCACGGGGGGTGGTGCAGGTGATGACGGCGGCGATGCAGCCTTCTGGTAATAAGCTCGTGGGGCTTTCTGGTTCGCGTTGTTGTTGTGTGTTGTCAGCGGTTCGTTGGAGGTGTCTTGCCATGGAAGTAATGATGGTGATGAATCTTGGTGGGGTTTTATAAAGAAGGAGAGAGATTCAATCGAAAGCTTAGCGGTTAAGGCTTGCTATATTTTGGATGTTGTCCGGAAGGATCTTTCATAGAAAAATTAATATTAATTATTTATTTGATAAAATAATATTGGACCCACATAATTTGAAAAGTTAATTACAAATATCAATAATTCAACACTAACAGTTCTTTTTCATCAATTTTCTTTTATAAGCTTAATGTGGCACTTCGTAATTGATCAGTTCATAAGAAATCCCATATAAATCTCGTATGAGTCTCACTAATTAATTACAAACTCATCAATTGTGAGCTGCGTAAGAGTTATGAGAGAAAATTTGTAAGAAAGAGTTGGTGTAGTATTACTCTTACAAATATTTATTAAATTAGAATGAGTAAAAAGACATTTACCCGCCCAAGGTTTTGCAAAAGCAGTTTTCCACCCATAATTTCATAAATTGCTTCCCGTCCAATTTTAAACTTGTATACGTAAATTTTGCTTTCACCAGGTTTGACGAGTCAAATATCTTTTCTGTCCCTGGTTATAATAAATAGTAAACTAGTAAATAACTTTATAATCCTGAAATTTATAGAATTAGCAAAATAATCATCTTTTATTCAAATTTATTTCAATACCACGATATTCATCAAACCATCCTCTTCTCTACGGCAGCTAGATCTTCTCTCTCTCTCTCATTATCTCTTCTCCACATCTTTCTTTCTTCTCTTTTTCCTGTCATCTTCTTGGTAACCACACATGGCTGTTGTCGCCTCTTTCTTTCTCACTTTTGCCGTAACTCTTCTCTGCCTCTCTCTCTCTTCTCTTTTCTTTTTCTCTTTCTCTTTCTCCTTTCCTCTTCTCCGCGGTAGCCAAATCTGGTCACCAATGGTGTTGGTGGTAGTGGTGGAGTTGGACGCGGAGAGCAAGGTTTGAGTTGTGAGAAAATTTTTAAATGTGGAGGTTTATTTTAAAATTTTACTAATTTGGGGGAGTAGAGAGATAAGGTTTACTATTGTTTGAATAAAAAGACCTAAGCATCCTTTTAATTATTAAATTTAACATTTGAAATTTAAAATTGGGTGAGAATTCACAATTTATGAAACCACGGGTGGGAACAGTAGATTTGTCAAACCTTGGGTAGGTAAATGTGTTTTATTCGATTAAAATAATGTCTACAACTTTATGAGATAAAATATTCGTTATTCGTTAAATTTTAGGTGTTCAAATAAACAATATGAGATCAATTAAATAAATATTTATTAGTGATATAAGTTTAGCGACTAACTAACATAATAGAGATTTTTATCATTTCAAAATTTTTTAAAGAAATTTTTATTAATTAATTATATTTGATGCATTAACCTTAATTAAGAAGTAAAATGTATTTGTCCAAACACTTTATCTACTTGTAAGTTTGATTTATGGTGGAGTGGATTGTTATATCATACATGTTTATGTGGCATATAATTGTTAAATGATTGAATATATACTTGTTTTATTGAAAAAAAAATTATAATTAATATCTACATATTCATACGATATCATGTATACATGACGTGATTGACGATGACTTACAATAGTTAAACGAATAACGTATTTGCTAGTTTTCATAACTAATGTCGAAGAAGCTCAAGTTTGAACTTAAGATTGAAATCTTCTGTTTTGGTGAAATCCTATTTTCAATTTTCAGCACATGATAATAAAACTATTGTACTACAATGAAATCAATCGATCTAAATATTCATCAAATCTGCCCGATACAAAGATTCCTAAAAATATCACAAAAATGTGCCCGATAAATGACTCTCCTCGAAAGCAAGCTGAGAAAAGAATCATCTCAAAGACACTTCAATTGGCACAAAAGCTCAAATTAATCCCAATGCACAAGCAAATTACCATATCACTAAAGGGAACATCACAGCTAAACAAGTAAATACACAAAAAACAAGGTTTTGACACAAGAGACAGACTGTAGTACTAATAAATGCCTTATTATATGTCAATGTCAATACTTAAGGAAGAAGATCACCTACTTATCTACCCTGCTTTGGCCTTATCTCGATTCCTTGAACAATGAGGCCACTCTTCCAGTGGCCAGGCGTCACCGCCAAAATATTCATTTCAATTCACCATCTTCATCTCCTGCTGTAAAGTCACCCAACTCGACCTCAAGCCACCTGTCTCCCTCTCCTTGGGTGATGGCCATCATTCTCTCTCGGCAGAGATGCCTGCCCTCTCACTGCTCCAAATAGACAGTTCGTTTTTGGCTTTCTTCCCACAAGTCCACATGAACCTCTACAGCAAGACTTTTAAACCCATAAGACTCTGCCGTCAGCTTGAACACGAGATAGGCCGCGTAATCTGCCCTGGGGACAGAATGCAAGTACTACTCTTCCACTATCTCAAGCCAACACACATCTATAAGCTCAGCAACCTCTTGGAACCTGTAAAATTGTCAATAAACTTAAGCTCATCCAGAAACAGTTTCGGAGAAACTAAAAGCGACAAGAAAAAGCCGTGTATAAACCTCGCGCCAGGAAGAGAAGTCCATCTCCAATATGTGGAGTATCACCCCACACAATGATGAGTCCCTAGCAGATATCATGTAACATTTCTTCCCTCTGCTTATCCAGGAAAAGGCCTGTTCAATGTCAAACACAATTAGATACTAATACATTACCGCCAAAGACGAAGGGATAATTTGAATAAACCCCTAATTAGAAGAAAAAGACAATTAGAGCGATATGTTTTGAATTGTAAGGCCATTAATTAGCTAAATTTTCATCTTCATTATTTCAATTAGGGTTTTAGAATGAATTAAATGGCCATGAAGTTTGAAATTCTTATTAAATAACATTACTATAAGCTATTGCTTAAGCGTTTATAAGCTTTATCTTTTAAATATATGTGTTAATGGTTTAAGCGAAATTCATAACTATTTATGTATTTTACCAGCCCCATCAAAGTTTCCCCATTGAAAACCAGAAACAAAATCACGAAAACCACCCTTTTTCCCATCATCAATGAGAATCGGTTGTCACAGAGGCTGAGAAAGAGCTCCTTCTTCGAAGGCAAACACAGCAAAGAAGACGGAGAAACGACGACGAAGGGGGAAGGGGAAGACTTAAATGATGGACTGGTACTCGGGGGCAAGAAGCGCTCCCAAACGCGTAATTCAGCGGCGGACTTGAAAGGGAAGAAACCAAGAACAACGGCAGGCGTCACGGGGGGTGGTGCAGGAGATGACGGTGGCGATGCAGCCTTCTGGTAGCTCATGGGGCTTTCTGGTTCCGTGTGTTGCGGTGGTCAGTGTTCGTTGGAGGTATCTTGCCATGGATATGATGGTGGTGAATCTTGGTGGGGTTTTATAAAGAGAAGGAGAGAGATTCAATCGAAGCTTAGGCGCTAAGGCTTGCCATATTTTGGATGTTGTCTGAAGGATCTTTCTTAGAAAAATTAATGTATTATTTACTTGATAAATATTTGTTGACTGACTATTTTTTAAAGAGTTTTACAATTTTATATAATTACAATGAGTAAAAGACATTTACCCGCCCAGATTTTGCAAATCCCGTTTCCACCCATAATTTCATAATGCTTCCCGCTCAATTTAAACCTGCCTACGTAAATTTTGCTTTGACCAGTTTTACGAGTCAATATTTTTTTATCGCCGGTTATAATAAATAGTAAATTAGTAATTTCTTTATAACCTGAAATTTATAGAATTAGCAAAATACCCATCTTTCTTTCAAATTTATTTCAATAACACCATATTCTTCAACCATCCTCTTCTCTACGGCGGCCAGATCTTCTCTCTCTCTCTCTCTCTCATTATCTTCTCCACACTCTTTCTTTCTTCTCTTTTCCTATCCTCTTCTCGTAGCGGCCAGATTGGTACCCACACATGCCGCTGCCCCTCTTTCTTTCTCACCTTCACCGTAATCTTCTCCACCTCCTCTCCTCTTCTCTTTTCTCCTTCTCTTTCTCCTTTCCTCTTCTCGGCGGTAGCCAGATCTGCCACCAGGGTGTTGTGTGGTGGTAGTGGTGGAGTTGGGTTGGAGGCAGAAAGCAAGGTTTGAGTTGTGAGAAAATTTTTAAATGTGGGGTTTTATCAAATTTTACTAATTTGGTGGAGTGATAGAGTTAAGGTTTACTATTGTTTGAATAAAAAGACCTAATCACCCTTTAATTCTTAAATTAACATTTGAAATTTAAAATTGGCTTCACATTCATAATTTATGAAACCACAGGAGGGAACGGTAGATTCAAACCGTGGGTAGGTAAATATCTTTTATTCATATAATAATGTCTACAACTTTATGAGATAAAATATCCGTTTTGTTAAATTTTAGGTATCAAATAAACAACATGAGATCAATTAAATGAATATTTATTAGTGATATAAGTTTAGCGACTAACTAACATAATAGAGATTTTTATCATTTCAAAATTTTAAAGACTTTTTTATTAATTAATTATATTTGATGTATTTGTCCAACACTATATATCTACTTGTAATTTTGATTTACGGTGGCGTGGATTTTTTATATCATAATGTTTATGTGGCTATAATTTTTAAATGATTGAATATATACTTGTTTTATTGAAAAAAAATTATAATTAATATCTACATATTCATACGATATCATGTATACATGACTGATTACGAGACTTCAATAGTTAAACGAATAACGTATTTGCTAGTTTCATAACTAATGTCGAAGAAGCTCAAGTTTGAACTTAAGATTGAAATCTTCTGTTTTGGTGAAATCCTTCCCAAACTCAATTAACTTGGTAGAACTTTTCCCCAATTTTACACCATAGTCCTCAAATCAAGATTCATATTCCTCTCTAACTTCTGAATTCACCATTCCTAATTAACCCATCAACAGCATCAGATTTCAACCTTCTTCGGTCATTCTAAAATACCCAAAATCAAAATATTAGAAACATCAATATCAATAGACGGTGACTTAGCTCCAAAACCATGAATGGTTATCAGAAGAATCACCAAAAGAATTCAAGCCCCCTTATAACTAGAATCCCTACATATCACCCTTCTTGTTCCTACTATATCCCTGAAACAGATGAAAACTTGGTAGGGAAAAAAAAATTATAGTTCAGAGATGAAGCGATCGCAGAGCCACGATTACCGAGAGATGAAGCGAGCGGTAGAGTCATTGTCTTCGAGAGATGAAATGAGCGGTAGAGTCGTGGTGACAAAGAGAATTAGAATTTAGGTGTTTGATATTCGAATTGAAATGGGATACAAGCTCACTTTGACATAATGTGAAGGCAAAATGGTAATTACATGCATCCCCCTAATAGTTGAAAAACTTGCATATATCCCTTTTGAGCTCGGGTAAGCTCGCGAGCTGCTCGACTGAGTATCGAGAAGCTTGAACTTGATTCGACTAGGCATGGGAGCTTGCAAGTGACTCACTCGCTTGACACCCCTATTCCGAACAGTAGCAAACAAGTTTTGGCTATATGTTAAATTATGACATCCCCCTAATAGTTGCAAAACTTGCATATGTCCCCTATTGACTGATATAGCTTGCGAGCTACTCAAGCTGAGTATTGGGAAGCTTGAACTCAATTCGACTCAGCATGCGAGCTGCTCGCAAGCGACTCACTCCTTGACACCCCTTTCCGAACAAGTACAAACAGTTTTTGGCTATAGTGAACTATTAGCAAATAGTAGTGAATTTTCCATAACATCCTTTGTTCATAATAGGGTTGTCAAAAATTTTGTAAAAAGTAAGAAATTAAAATGAATTTAATATTTATATGGGTTAAATTATCATTTAATTTATTAAAAAAAAATAAACAGTTTTTTTATATATTAGTAGAGTGCTAATAGATGTATTATTTTTCTTTTTTCGGATAAGTTTTACAATCTCTATCTTTTAATCCCTCCATCAAGATAGAGGCCTAATGGCATGAGGGGCCTCACGGCCCTGGTTAACCTAGCTCTTGTCACAATTTTTTTTTTTTTTCCCAAAAAAGGATAATATTAGAGAAAAATGGTAAACTACTATTTATTATTTGACCATAAATAGACATTATTTTTGTTGAATAAATTACTTTATTTTTAATGCGACATAATTAAGGTAAATTATTTTCATATAATCCTACTTTGTTAAGTAAATTCATTTCATGTGAAGAAAAAGATAATTCCATCTTACAAGGGGTTTGGATATACATACCTAGATATCATTATTTTCTAAAATGAAAGATTTTAATAAATGAAAAAATTTAGTCATAAATTCTAATAATTTTACAATTATACCCTTAATAATATAATATAGTTTTTTTTTTTAATATATAACACAGATTATACAAGATTGATATCGAACATTTAACAATATAATTTAATAGTCTAATTAAGGACACTAATCATGCGATTACTTAAAACTTATTCCAATGACTTTTGTCCTTGTCATTTTTTTTTGTTGAGGATTCATTATTGAACATTATGACAAAATCTACCTTTTAAACAAACCTTGACATATTGAAAATCAAAATTAGTAAAATTAGGAATTTTCTCTTTTAAAAACTTTTTGTAGAATAGAATGTTTGGCCAAAAGCAATGGCTAGGTCAAAGTATCTCTAAGGGCACAATTGATTGATGCTACCATATTCTAAAATTTAGTATACAAAATCTGCAAACAAAGCAATGACTAAAGCAAATCTCAAGCTACCAAAGAGGCTTTCTACAAGATTCCGAGCCTGCAAATCCATGCGCAAACCACTGGTATCAACTTAGGTGCAATGGTAGCAAATGCAGATTAGTTTTATAATGAACACAAAGTATCGATTTGACGGTTTCTGAGGCCAGGAAATGTTATCGCCAATGCCTTGACTAGTCTCAAGACTCAAACCATTGGATTACATTCAGAAAAGATTCTGGTCCCGAGCACGGTAACATTGCCAGCCGATACCTTAGCTAATAGTTAAACCCAGCTCCAATAATCTAAATGTCTCCCTTTAAACACAATTCAGGGATTTATTATACTTCTTGCTAATGACACACACCAAACAAAAATGAATTATTGAGAAACAAAATCATAACAAACTTCAACCTCTGATTCTTCTCTCTTCCACAACAAAAGGCTACCTTAGCATTCAACTGCTTTCTTTTGTTTCTGGGATATTGCAAGCTCCACCATCGCTTCCTCTTCGCAGATTATATGACAGATGCCATTCACTTCTCAATTTTCAGCACATGATAATAATAACCTATTGTACTACCATGAAATCAATCGATCTAATATGTCATCAGAATCTGCCCGATACAATATTCCAAGAAATCAATCAATCTAATATATCACCAAGATCTGCCTGATAAATGGACTCTTACTCGAAAGCAAGCTGAGAAAAGAATGATCTCAAAGAAACTTCAATTAGCACAAAGCTCAAATTAATCCCAAGCACAGCAAATTACCATATCACTAAGGGAACCATCACATGCTAACAAAAGTAAATACACAAACACAAGGTTTTGACACAGAGCAAGCTGTGGTACTAATAAGTAATAAATGCCATTATTATTATGCCAATGGCAATACTTAAGAAGAAGATCACTTATTTATTCACCTGCTTCGGCCTTATCTCGATTCCTTGAACAACGAGGCCACGCTTCCAGTGAAGACGTTTAGTCTCCAAATTCTCATTTCTAATACACCATCTTCAACTCCTGCATTGTAAAAGTCACCTAACTCGACCCTCAAGCCACCTGTCTCCTCTCTCCTTGGGAGATGGCCATCATTCTGTCTCGGCAAAGATGCCTGCCATCCCAAACGCCGCTGCGATTAAATAGACCACACGCCTCCCAAACTGAATTGCATTCTCTGCCTTTCACTGCATCCAAATAGACAGATCGTTTTTGGCTTTCGCTTCCCACAAGTCCATATGACCTCTACAGCAAGACCTTTAACCCATGACTCTGCCGTCAGCTTGAACACGAGATAGGATGTGAATCTGTCCCTGGGGACAGAATGCAAGTACTAATCTTTCCACGTATCTCAAGCCAACACACATCTATAAGCTCAGCAACCTCTTGGAACCTGTAATTGGCAATACAACTTAAGCTCATCCAGAAACAGTTCGGAGAAAACTAAAAGCCACAAGAAAAAACCGGATATAAACCTCGCGCCAGGAAGAGACGTCCATGTCCATATTCGGGAGTATCACCCATGCAATCATGAGGTCCCTAGCAGATATCATGTAACATTTCTTCCCACTCCGCTTATCCAAGAAAAAGGCCTATTCAAAGTCAATAACAAAATTAGATATATTACTGCCAAAGAGGAAAAGATAATATAATAAACCCCAAAGTTTGGAGAAAAGACAAATTTTTTGAATTGTAAGTGAACCTCCCTTCAAGGCCATTAATTAGCTTAAATTTTGGCCAAACAACTTACGCATACCCAAGGTTTGTCGTAACGACAGTGGTACCTAAAGGTTTGGAAACGACAAACAGGTACCTTCCGCATGCTGTTAGTGATTTCTGTTTTTTAATAATAAAGACTAAAATGCCCTTGAAAGTTTGATATTTTAGTTTTTATAAATTTAAAAATTTCCCTAGTGTTGCTAATTTAACTAAACACCCCCATAATAAAAAGTTGTTAAATGATAAAACATTCCCACCCCACCTGCTTGCCGATTCGGCCACCACCGCCGAATCTGGCAGGAAATTGCATTACAACGCGTCGATCTGCCTTTTCCGACAATCCGTGGCTGATCTTGCCATCGACGCCGCAGATGGAGTTTGCGGTCTCGAGGGTCAGATCTAGCCATAGATCTGGCCTTTTTTGGCCAGATCAGATCTGGTCGTTGAGGCCGCAAAACTCCACTGTTGCCTCGATGGCCAATCGAAACGTTACGACACAGATCCGACGGGTCTGTGTCGTAATGCAATTTCCCAGCCAGATTCCAACGGTTGGTGGCCGGAATCTGGCACTGCGGGTGAGAGAGTGTTTTTGTTATTTAACAAACTTTTTATATTGGGAATGTTTAGTTAAATTAGCAAACCTAGAGGGTTTTTAGAAATTTTTAAATTTATAAAAACTACTTAGAGAAAAATGGTAAACTACTATTTATTATTTGACCATAAATAGACATTATTTTTGTTGAATAAATTACTTTAAGTTTTTAAATGCAACATAATTAATGGTCAATTATTTTATATAAATCCTACATTTGTTAAGTAAATTTCATTTTCATATGAAGAAAAAGATAATATCCATCTTATAAGGGGTTTGGATATAAATACCCAGATAATCATTATTTTCTAAAATGAAAGGTTTTAAGTAAATGAAAATTTTAGTCATAAATTCTAATGATTTTACAATTATACCCTTAATATAATAATATAAGATATATTTTTTTTAACTTATAACACTAGGCCGTTCATATAAAAAACCGGAAATAGCAATTGACCCGTTTCCACCCACAGTTGAACCGGTTTTTTTGTGATGAACTGTTAGTCCAACTAGTATAAATCGGGTCAGCTACAGTAAAATATAAAAAAATAATTAAAATTTTAAAATAATAAAATTAAAACTTAAAAGTAACCCTTTTCACTTTCAGCTTTTTTCTTCGCCCTTTCCCAATTTTATTATTCGAAACACCCAACACCAGAGAGAAGAAAAATTAAAAAAACCCATTACCAAAAAAGAAATCAGCTTCTATGATCTTGGGCTTCTTTGATTCTGATTTCAATCATCAAAATCTTCAACTAATCTTCAATCTTCGGGCCTTGGACAACTTCTAAATCTCTAATTTTCCAGATTCGGTTTTGATAACTTCTTCTTCTTCTTTGATCTTCGATCTTCGACAGCTCCCACAAGGTATGTGTATTTCATTATTGTTAACTTGTCATTGTTATTGTTCTTTGTAACTTTGATTTTTGTTTTGCTGTGAGATTGTTTGAGATAGAGTCATAGAGATTGTTTGATATAATGATATTAAAGAAGTGGGTTTGAAACTTAATATTGAAAAGGTGATTGTTTGTATTTGAAAATTGAAGTGTGTAAAAATGGTTGGTTTGATTGGTTATGTGCAGTGTGTAAAAACGGACTGTAGTGTGCATTTTAACACTCTGCTTTTGCACACTGTAGTATGCGAAATTGCACATTGCAGTGTGCAATTTGCACACTACAGTGGGTGTTATTTAATTTAGTTTGTTAAATTTTATATTACATTAGTCCATTTGGTTTACAATCAAAACATTTAACTAATAATTTATTTTTGCTTGCAATTTTTTGTAGATGCTAGTTATGCTGATGATGACAATGACGAGGACAACGACGAAGATGATCTTGATATAAGTAATTTTGCTTCTGGATCTGGTGTCCAAAGTCAGCCTTGACTTGAATTAAATGGAAATGTAGGATGTTGGTTTCATTTTGATTATGTTGTTTTAATTTAATTTTAAACTACTTGTTAGTTGTTACTTTATAATTTATACTTCATAAGTTGGTATGTTGTAGACTTGTAGTTTTAATTTCATTTTAGATTTGAATATATTTGTTACAGGGAATTTTTTATTATCAATGTTAAAAATTAAAATCTACAATTTTTTTAAATTTTTTTTGTTTTTTGCAGACATCATGTTGAGATCAGCATGATGACGTCACGGCCCGACCCGTAGTCGGACCGTTCGACCCGTCAAACTCATGACCCGATGGCTTGGTCGGGTTGGTCCTCGAGTCGAGATTTAAAACCTTGCTCATTCCAATGACTTTTGTCCTTTGTCATTTTTTGTTGAGGATTCAATTATGTAACATTATGACAAAATCTATCTTTTAAACAAAAACCTTGACATTTTGAAAATTAAAATTATTAAAATGTAGGAATTTTTCTTTTTACAAACTTTTAGTAGAATAGAATGTTTGGCCAAAAGCAATGGCTAGGTCAAAAGTATCTCTAAGGGCACAATTGATTGATGCTACCATATTCTAAAATTTAGTATAACAAAATCTGCAAACAAAAGCAATGACTAAAGCAAATCTCAAGCTACCAAAGAGGCTTTCTACAAGATTCCGAGCCTGCAAATCCATGCGCAAACCATGGTATCAACTTAAAGGTGCAATGGTAGCACAAATGCAGATTAGTTTTATAAATGAACACAAAGTATCGATTTGACGGTTTCTGAGGACAGGAAATGTTATCGCCAATGCCTTGACTAGTCTCAAAGACTCAAACCATTGGATTACATTCAGAAAAGATTCAATGGTCCCGAGCACGGTAACATTGCCAGCCGATACCTTAGCTAATAGTTAAACCCAGCTCCAATAATCTAAATGTCTCCCTTTAAACACAAATTCAGGGATTTATTATACTTCTTGCTAATGCAAACACACAAAACAAAATGAATTATTGGAGAACAAAATCATAACAAACTTCAACCTCTGATTCTTCTCTCTTCCACAACAAAAGGCTACCTTAGCATTCAACTGCTTTCTTTTTGTTTCTGGGATATTGCAAGCTCCACCATCGCTTCCTCTTTCGCAGATTATATGACGAGATGCCATTCACTTCTCAATTTTCAGCACATGATAATAATAACCTATTGTACTACCATGAAATCAATCGATCTAAATATGTCATCAGAATCTGCCCGATACAAATATTCCAAGAAATCAATCAATCTAAATATATCACCAAGATCTGCCTGATAAATGGACTCTTACTCGAAAGCAAGCTGAGAAAAGAATGATCTCAAAGAAACTTCAATTAGCACAAAAGCTCAAATTAATCCCAATGCACAAGCAAATTACCATATCACTAAAGGGAACCATCACATGCTAAACAAAAGTAAATACACAAACACAAGGTTTTGACACAACAGACAAGCTGTGGTACTAATAAGTAATAAATGCCATTATTATTATGCCAATGGCAATACTTAAGAAGAAGATCACTTATTTATTCAACCTGCTTCGGCCTTATCTCGATTCCTTGAACAACGAGGCCACGCTTCCAGTGAAGACGTTTAGTCTCCCAAATTCTCATTTTAATACACCATCTTCAACTCCTGCATTGTAAAAGTCACCTAACTCGACCTCAAGCCACCTGTCTCCTCTTCCTTGGGATGATGGCCATCATTCTGTCCGGCAAAGATGCCTGCCATAAACTGCCGCTGCGATTAAATAGACCAGCACGCCTCCCAAACTGATATTGCTTCTTGCCCTCCACTGCATCCAAATAGACAGATCGTTTTTGGCTTTCGCTTCCACAAGTCCATAGGACCTCTACAGCAAGACCTTTAAACCATAAGACTCTGCCGTCAGCTTGAACACGAGATAGGCTGTGTAATCTGTCCCTGGGGACAGAATGCAAGTACTAATCTTTCCACGTATCTCAAGCCAACACACATCTATAAGCTCAGCAACCTCTTGGAACCTGTAAATTGGCAATACAACTTAAGCTCATCCGAAACAGTCGGAGAAAACTAAAAGCCACAAGAAAAAACCGAGATATAAACCTCGCGCAGGAAGAGACGTCCATGTCCAATATTCGGGGAGTATCACCCCATGCAATCATGAGGTCCCTAGCAGATATCATGTAACATTTCTTCCCACTCCGCTTATCCAAGAAAAAGGCCTATTCAAAGTCAATAACAAAATTAGATATATTACTGCCAAAGAGGAAAAGATAATATAAAAAACCCCAAAGTTGGAGAAAAGACAAATGTTTTGAGTTGTAAGGAACCTCCTTCAAGGCCATTAATTAGCTTAAAATTTTGGCCAAACAACTTACGCATACCCAAGGTTTGCCGTAACGACAAGTGGTACTAAAAGGTTTGGAAACGACAAACAGGTACCTTCGTCAGTACTGTTAGTGATTTCTGTTTTTTAATAGTAAAAGACTAAAATGCCCTGAAAGTTTGATATTTTAGTTTTTTATAAATTTAAAAATTTCCCTAGGTTTGCTAATTTAACTAAAACCCCCATATTATAAAAAGTGTTGAAATGATTAAAACATCTCCACCACCTGCAGTGCCAGATTCTGGCCACCACCGCCGGAATCTGGCAGGAAATGCATTACAAAACTCGCGATCTGGCCTTTTTCGACCAGATCGTGGCTGATCTTGCCACAACGCCGCAGATGGAGTTTGCGGTCTCGAGGGTCAGATCTAGCCATAGATCTGGCCTGTTTTGGCCAGATCAGATCTGATCGTTGAGGCCGCAAAAACTCCATCTGTTGCTCGATGGCCAGATCGAAACGTTACGACACAGATCCGAGGGTCTGTGTCGTAATGCAATTTCCCAGCCAGATTCCAACGGTGGTGGCCGGAATCTGGCACTGCGGGTGATGAGAGTGTTTTTGTTATTTAACAAACTTTTTATATAGGGGAGTGTTAGTTAAATTAGCAAACCTAGGGGTTTTTTAGAAATTTTTAAATTTATAAAAAACTAAAATATCAAACTTTCAAGGGCATTTTAGTCTTTCACTATTAACAAAAACAAGAAATCACTAGGTACCTGTTTGTCTTTTCAAACCTTTTAGGTACCACTGTTCGTTACGGCAAACCTTGGGTATGAACAAGCGCTCAGCCTAAAATTTCATTTCAATTATGTCAATTAGGGTTTAGGGATCTAATCACTTCCCCAACCTCACGGAGGCGCTGTGCAAAGAAATTCCAACTCACTAATCTAATTGACAAATTTTTCCACACTAAAAAAATAAGTAATTTAAAAAAAAAAAAAAAAAAAGCCCCATTCAGATCCCATCCAAACATATTAGAAATTCCGAATCAAAATCTGTAGAATTGAAAAAAACCAGACACAAAATCACGAAAATAAACCTTTTCCATCATCAATGAGAATCGGGTGGTCACAGAGGCTGAGAAAGAGTCCTTCTTCGAAGGCAAACACAGCAAAGAAGACGGAGAAGACGACGACGACGGGCAAGGGGAAGACTTAGAAATGATGGACTGATACTCGAGGGGCAAGAAGCGCTCCAAAGGCGTCGGATTCGGCGGCGGACTTGAAAATGGAAGAAACCAAGGACAAGCGGAGGCGTCACGGGGGGTGGTGCAGGTGATGACGGCGGCGATTGCAGCCTTCTGGTAATAAGCTCGTGGGGCTTTCTGGTTCGCGTTTGTTGTGTGTTGTCAGTGGTTCGTTGGAGGTGTCTTGCCATGGAAGTAATGATGGTGATGAATCTTGGGGGGTTTTATAAAGAAGGAGAGAGATTCAATCGAAAGCTTAGCGGTTAGGCTTGCTATATTTTGGATGTTGTCGGAAGGATCTTTCATAGAAAAATTAATATAATTATTATTTGATAAAATAATATTGGACCACAATTTGAAAAGTTAATTACAAATATCAATAATTCAACACTAACAGTTCTTTTCATAAATTTTCTTTATAAGCTAATGTGGCACTTCGTAATGATCAGTTCATAAGAAAACCCATATAAATCTCGTATGAGTCTCCTAATTAATTACAAACTCACAATTGTGAGCTGCGTAAGAGTTATGAGAGAAAATTTGTAAGAAAGAGTTGGTGTAGTATTACTCTTACAAATATTTATTAAATTAGAATGAGTAAAAGACATTTACCCGCCCAAGGTTTTGCAAAAGCGGGTTTCCACCCATAATTCATAAATTGCTTCCCGTCCAATTTTAAACTTGTTACGTAAATTTGCTTTCACCAGGTTTGACGAGTCAAATATCTTTTCGTCCGGTTATAATAATAGTAAATAGTAAATAACTTTATAATCCTGAAATTTATAGAATTAGCAAAATAATCTCTTTTATTCAAATTTATTTCAATACCACGATATTCTCAAACCCATCCTCTTCTTACGGCAGCTAGATCTTTCTCTCTCTCCTTAACTCTTCTCACATCTTTCTTCTTCTCTTTTTCATGTCATTCTGGTAACCACACATGGTCGTGGTCGCCTCTTTCTTTCTCACTTTTGCCGTAACTCTTTCTCTCTTCTCTCTTCTCTTTCTTTTTCTCTTTCTCTTTTCCTTTCCTTCCCGCGGTAGCCAAATCTGGTCACAATGGTGTTGGTGGTAGTGGTGGAGTTGGACGCGGAGAGCAAGGTTTGAGTTGTGAGAAAATTTTAAATGTGGAGGTTTATTTAAAATTTTACTAATTTGGGGGAGTAGAGAGATAAGGTTTACTATTGTTTGAATAAAAAGACCTAAGCATCCTTTAATTATTAATTTAAAATTTGAAATTTAAAATTGGGTGAGAATTCACAATTTATGAAACCACGGGTGGGAACAGTAGATTTGTAAAACTTGGGTAGGTAAATGTGTTTTTTCGATTAAAATAATGTCTACAACTTTATGAGATAAAATATTCGTTATTCGTTAAATTTAGTGTTCAAATAAACAATATGAGATCAATAAATAAATATTTATTAGTGATATAAGTTTAGCGACTAACTAACATAATAGAGTTTTTATCTTTCAAAATTTTTTAAAGAAAATTATAATTAATTATATTGATGCATTAACCTTAATTAAGAAGTAAAATGTATTTGTCCAAACCTTTATCTACTTGTAAGTTTGATTTATGGTGGAGTGGATGTTATATCATACATGTTTATGTGGACATATAGTTGTTAAATGAGTGAATATAACTTGTTTTATTGAAAAAAATATAATAATCTACATATTCATATGATATCATGTATACATGACGTGATTGATGATGACTTACAATAGTTAAACGAATAAATTATTCGCTAGTTTCATAACAATGTCGAAGAAGCTTAAGTTTGAACTCAGATGTGAAATCTTTGTTTTGGTGAAATCCTTCCCAAATCAATTAACTTGGTAGAACTTTCCCCAATTTTACACCACAGACCTCAAACGAGATTCATATTCCTCTCTAGACTTCTGAATCACCATTCCTATTAACCCATCAACCGAAGCATCGAATTCAACCTTCTTCAGGGATGTCTAAAATACCCAAAATCAAAATTTCAGAAAACACATATCAATAGGCGGTGACTAGCTTCCAAAACCAATGAATGGTTATCAGAAGAACACCAAAGAATTCAAGCCCCTTTTATAACTAGAATCCCTGACAACATCATTAAAACTATCCACTCTTCTTGTTCCTACTCTCTCCCGAAACAAAAAAAACTTGGTAGGGAGAAAAAAAGATTATAGTTCAGGATGATGAAGCGATCGGCAGAGTCGCGATTACCGAGAGATGAAGCGAGCGGTGAGTCATTGTCTTCGAGAGATGAATGATCGAGACATGAGCAGAGTCATGGTGACAAAGAGATTTAGAATTAGGGTTTGATGTTCGAATTGAAATGGGATACAAACATCATTTTGACATAATTTAGAAGGCAAAATGGTAAATTACATAGATCCCCCTAATAGTTGAAAAACTTGCATAAATCCCTGTTGAGCTCAGGTAAGCTCGCGAGCCCTCGAGCCGAGTATTAGGAAGCTTGAACTCGATTCGACTCAGCATGGGAGCTGCAAGGACTCGACTTGCTTGACACCCCTATTCTGAACAAGTAGTATACAAGTTTTTGGATTATTGCTAAATTATGACATCCCCCTAATATTTGCAAAACTTGCATATGTCCCCTATTGAGCTGAGTAAGCTTGTGAGCTGCTCAAGCCGAGTATTGAGAAGCTTGAACTCAATTCGACTCGCATGTGAGTTGCTCGCAAGCGATCGACTCGCTTGAGCCCTATCCGAACAAGTAGCAAACAAGTTTTTGGCTATAGTGAACTATTAGCAAATAAGTAGTGAATTTCATTAAACTATCCTTTGCATAATATGGGGTTGTCAAAAACATTTGTAAAAAGTAAGAAATTAAAATGAATTTAATTATTAATATGGGGTTAAATTTATCATTTTGAAATTATAAAAAATAAATAAATAAACAAGTTTTTTTTTAATCTATATGTAGAGTGCTAATAGATGATGTACTCTTTTTTTTCTTTTTCGAATAAGTTTTACGAATCTTTATCTTTTAATCCGCTCCATCAAGATAGGAGGGCTAAATGGCTTGATGGGCCTCACGGCCCATGTTAACCTAGCTCTTATCAAAAATTGTTTTTTTTCAAAAAAAGAAGGAATAATATTAGAGAAAAATGGTAAACTACTATTTTATTTGACCCTAAATAGACATATTTTTGTTGATAAATTACTTTAAGTTTTTATGCAACATAATTAATGGTCAATTATTTTATATAAATCCTACATTTGTTAGTAAATTCCATTTTCATATGAAGAAAAAGACAATATCCATCTATAAGGGGTTTGGATATATATAACCGATAATCATTATTTCTAAAATAAAAGGTTTTAATAAATGACAAATTTAGTCCTAAATTCCATAACTTTACAATTATACCCTTATAAGATTTTTTTTTTTTTAATATATAACACTAGATTATCAAGATTAGATAATCAAACATTAACAATATAATTTAATAGTCTAATTAAAGGCACAATAAATCATGCGATTACAAAAACATATCCAACGACTTTGTCCTTCGTCATTTTTTTGGGAGGATTCAATTATGTAACATTATGACAAAATGATCTTTAAACAAAAAACCTGACATTTTGAAAATCAAAATTAGTAAAATGTAGGAATTTCTCTTTTTGAAAACTTTTTGTAGAATATAATGTTTGGCCAAAAGCAATGGCAGGTCAAAAGTATCTCTAAGGGCACAATTGATTGATGCTACCATATTCTAAAATCTGCAAACAAAAGCAATGACTAAAGCAAATCTCAAGCTACCAAAGAGGCTTTCAACAAGATTCCGAGTCTGCAAATCCAGCGCAAACCATGGTATCAACTTAAAGGTGCAAATGGTAGACACAATGTAGATTTGTTTATAAATGAACACAAGGTATTGATGACGGTTTCAAGGACGGTAATGTTATCGCCAATGCCTTGACTAGTCTCAAACCATTGGATTACATTCAGAAAAGATTCAATGGGCCCCGGCACAGTACATTGCCAGCCGATACCTTAGGGCTTAGCAATAGTTAAAGCCTTCTCCAATAATCTAAAAGTCTCCCTTTAAACACAAATTCAGGATTATTATACTTCTTGCTATTTGCGAACACACAAACAAAATGACTTATTGGAGAACAAAACCATAAACAAACTTCAAACTCTGATTCTTCTTTCTTCCACAACAAAGGCTACCTTAGCATTCAACTACTTTCTTTTTGTTTCTGGGATATTGCAAGGCCACCATCGCTTCCCTTTTGCAGATTATATGACGCGATCCCATTCACTTTCAATTTTCAGCACATGATAATAATAACCTATTGTACTACATGGAATAATCAACCTAAATATGTCATCAGAATCTGCCGATACAAAGATTCCATGAAATCAATGAATCTAAATATATCACCATCTGCCTGATAAATGGACTCTTACTTGAAAGCAAGCTGAGAAAAAGAAGATCTCAAAGAAACTTCAATTAGCACAAAGCTCAAATTAATCCCAATGCACAAACAAATTACATATTCATAAAGGGAACATCACATGCTAAACAAAAGTAATACACAAACAGAAGGTTTGAACAAGAGACAAGCTGTAGTACTAATAAATGCCATTATATTATGTCAATGGCAATACTTAAGGAAGAAGATCACTATTTATTTACCCTGCTTTGGCCTTATCTCGATTCCTTGAACAATAAGGCCACGCTTCCAGTTACCAGCCCTCACCTCCAAAATACTCATTTCTAATTCACCATCTTCATTCCTGCATTGTAAAAGTCACCTATCTCGACCCAAGCCACCTGTCTCTCTCTCCTTGGGATGATGGCCATCATTCTGGCTCGGCAAAGATGCCTGCCATCCTAAACTGCGGCTGCGATATTAATAGACCAGCACGCCTCCCTAACCGATATGCATTCTCGCCCTCTCACTGCATCCAAATAGACAAATTGTTTGGCTTCACTTCCCACAAGTCAATATGCACCTACAGGTAGACATTCAAACCATAAGACCCTTCCGTCAGCTTGAACCGAGATAGGTCGTGTAATCTGTCCCTGGGGACAGAATGCAAGTACTAATCTTTCCAATATCTCAAGCCAACACACATCTCTAAGCTCAGCAACCTCTTGGAACCTGTAAATTGTCAATAAACTAAAGCTCATCCGGAAACAGTTAGGAGAAAACTAAAGAGACAAGAAAAAGCCTTGATATAAACCTCGCGCCAGGAAGAGAAGTCCATCCAATATGCGGAGTATCAACCCCCACAATCATGAGATCCCTAGCAGATATCATGTAACATTCTTCCCACTCTGCTTATCCAAGGAAAAAGCCTGTTCAAAGTCAATAAACAATTAGATACATCACTGCCAAAGAGGAAAGGATAATATAATAAAACCCCAAAGTTTGAGAAAAGACAATGAGGGCCAAAATGCTTTCAATTGTAAGAGAACCTCCCTTCAAGGCCATTAATTAGCTTAAAATTTTTCATTTCAATTATGTCAATCGGGTTTAGGGATCTAAATGAACTTCCCAAACCTCAGGAGGCGCTGTGCACAGAAATTCCAATAACTGATCTAATTGAAAAATTATATTCCCACACCAAACAAATATATAATTAAAAAAAAAAACCCAATTCAGATCCATCCAAAAAATAATAGAAATCGAATCAAAATCTCCTGAAATTGAAAAACAGAAACAAAATCACGAAAATAACCTTTTTCCCATCACAATGAGAATCGGGTGGTCACAAAGGCTGAGAAAAGAGCTCTTCTCGAAGGCAAAACACACAAAGAAGACGGAGAAGACGACGACGGGGGGCAAGGGGAAGACATAGAAATGATGGACTGGTACTCGGGGGCCGAAGCGCTCCCAAACGGCGTCGGACTCGGCGGCGGAATTGAAAATGGAAGAAACCAAAGACAAGCGGCGGCGTCAGGGGGGGGTGCAGGAGATGACGGCGGCGATGCAGCCTTCGATAAAAAGCTCATGGGGCGTCTGGTTCACGTTTTGTTGAGGGTGGTCAGTGGTTCGCTGGAGGTGTGTCGCCATGGAAGTGATGATGGTGATGTATATTGGTAGGGTTTTATAAACAAGAGAAAGAGAGATCAGTCGAAAGCTAGAGGTTAAGTCTACGCGAGGAAGTTTAAAACTGATATTTGCCTTCCCAGTTTCGAAGTAGAATATATCCTTGAGAAGGTTTTTGAAAAAAAATCTGACATGGCACAGCAAAGCGTAATTAAAGCAGGACAAAAAGAAGAAAGTTTGGATGAAAAGATTTAAACATTGTAGGTTAAATATAATAATAAGAAGTTGATTTAAAATTTGAAAGACAAAACACATTTATTTCAGTTTCTCTTTCTCAAAACATGATTCAAAACTCTTCTCTCTCTCGTTTTTTCTTCTAATTTTCTACCATTTCTCAATGTCTTTACTCTTGCATTTTTGCCATTCCGGTTAAGTTATAATGGTTGAGATCCTCAAAGAAACCGAAAAAAAACCATCCACTCTCCAAATTGTAGGCACCATTGGGTTTACCAAAAATGGAAAGAAGAGGTTGTGGTGAGCAACTTCTGATGACCGACGTTGCTCCATCGGCAGAGGACACCCCATCGGTAAAGGAGACGGCATTGGCAGAAGACATCCGTCGGCAGAAAGAAGGGACGACAAGATTCGAAATTGAAAATGAAGAGGAGGACGCCAGCACAATTCCAGCAAGGAGGTGGAAGAAGGGAAGAATAGGGAATAATCATATATTTTATGAAATTATTGCTTGTTGGTGCCAATTTAAGGAATTGGTTGGTGTTTGTTGTTAAGTTCATTTTTACATTTTGTCGAGTAGTTGGAAAGCATCAGAGGAGTGGGTGTTTTGGGCTTCAGAGGACCGGGGAAGGAAGCAAGCAAGGCCCTAGGGAGGTTGTTTATGGTAGGTTGGATGGCTTTTATTGGCAAATAGAGCGGAGTAAGGGGGCTGGGGCTTGCCTGCATATTATAGGGCTGTCCACGCGCAGTCAGCCCTGCATGGCTTGCTTTATCATCTTCTGTATATTATGCCAGCAAGAAACAAGAAACGTCAAGCAAACAAGAGTACATTTTCTACCTGTTTATTTTAGTCATTTATTACATTTTTGGTTGATTGTGCAGGGCTATTGTAGAAGTACATAATTCAATTTTCCACGGTCGATTATTGCATGTAATGCTAGCAAGAAACAAGAACTGTCAAGCAAACAAGAGTTATGCATACTCTTTCCAAGCCTCATGGTTCATGTCTTTTTTGTCTATTATGATGAAGAATTTGACATTGCTTTTTCGCAGGTCTTGCGATTTGTCTATTAATGGTTTAAAAACTTTGAAGCAACGAAGGAGGAAGGAAGGAAGGCATTGAAGCTATGGGAGATACAAGCTTGGAGTAGATTTAGCTGTGTTTTTGAGTAGCAGAAAGTGTATTTAGTTAGATAGGGCTGGTTGGATCTATTGAATCTTAGAGTAGGGACTAAAGTGTATTTAGTTGAGACAATGCATGTTTTGGTAAGTTGTTATTTTGGGAACTGCTAGAACTGCTAGAACTATCATTTTCCAGATTTCTTTATGTATTTGCTTCTGTTAATCAATATAATTTCCTTAATTTTTCCCTTAATCAATGTTTGGTGAGTGAGATCGGTTGATATCAATTATGCAATCGTGTACTTAAGGATTGTATAGACACAAATCAGCTAAGCGATCAAGGCTTATATAATTGGATGCTTAAGCAAGAGCTGCATCGCTTAAGCGATGTGTACTTGAGGATTATTAGACACAAATAGTCTGTTGCTTAAGCGATGTGGCTATCGCTTAAGCAATCAAGGCTTATCATGTTGGATCGCTTAAGCAAGAGTTGACATTGCTTAGGCAATCGTGTACTTAAGGATTATTTAGACACAAATTAGTCTTGGTCGCTTAAGCGATGTGAGCTATCGCTAAGCAATCAAGACTACATATACGCGCTTAAATGAGAGTTACATCACTTAAGCGATCGTATACTTGAGGATTACTGACACAAATTAGCCCTGGTCAATCAAGCGATGTGGGTTGCGCTTAAGCGATCGAGGCTTATTATGCTTGATCGCTTAAGCGAGAGCTAACATCGCTTAAGCGATCGTGTACTTGAGGATTGTTAGACACAAATTAGCCTTGGTCACATTAAGCGATGGGCTATCGCTTAAGCGATCAAGGCTTATATATGCTGGATCCCTTAAGCGATCGTGTACTTAAGGATATTTAGACACAAATTAGCCTCGGTCATTTAAGCGATGTCAGTTATCGCTTAAGCGATCAAGACTTATTTATGTTGGATTTTTAAGCGAGAGTGACATCGTTTAAGCGACTGTGTACTTGAGGATTATTTAGACACAAATTAGCCTTGGTTGCTTAAGCGATGTGGGCTATCGCTTAAGCGACAAGGCTATAATTAGATCGCTTAAGCGAGAGCTGCTTCACTTAAGCGATCATGTACTTAAGGGTTATTTAGACACAAATTAGCCTTGGTTGCTAAGCGATGTGGGTTATCGCTAAGCAATCAAGGCTTATATATATTGGATAGCTTAAAGAGAGAGCATTGCTTAAGTAATCTTGTTTTTATTGGATTATTTAACAACCCCATATTAAGTAACGTTAATGTTAACTTGGGACGTTCACAACATCACAGATTCGGGAGAAATAAAAAGCAAATTAGCCTTGATCGCTTAAGCGAAATCGGTTATTAAAACATATTAAGGCCATTTTGGAGGATTTTTGACAACCTAATCTTCAACTCAATTAAGGCATTTAAGAAGATTATTTGTTAATTAAACCTCGGACGTTCACAACATCAAAAATAATAGTACGATATGTGACTAACAACCTTATGAATATGGGAAAATGTCATAGCACACTAGTGTGACAGTTAGTAGAAAATATTCATTTCACAAATATGTATTTGAGAAGGATATAATTTCACTCATTCCACATTATGGAATATAATTTCTCACGCAAAACATTCATAGTATCAAAAGATTGAGAAGAAAGAAGCAAATTAGCCTTAGTGCTTAAGCGACATAAGCTATCGCTTAAGTGATCACGACTTATCTATACTGGATCGCTTAAGTGAGAGCTGACATCGCTTAAGCAATTGTGTTTGAGAAGGATTATTCTAAGTACGAAAGCAAATTACCCTTAATCGCTTAAGCGATGTAGCTCTTACTTAAGCGATCCTATACAGATAAGTCGTGATCGCTTAAGCGATAGCCTATGTCGCTTAAGCAACCAAGGCCAATTTTCTTTGTACTTGACTATTCCTTCTCAAAAAGATCGCTTAAGCGATATTAGTTCTTGTTTAAGCGATCCTATACAGATAAACCGTGATGCTTAAGCGATAGCCGACATCACTTGAGTGACCAAGGCCATTTTCTTTGTACTGGACTATTCCTTCTCAAATTCAAGATTGCTTAAGCAATGCCAGCTCTCGCTTAAGCGATCCTGTACAGATAAGCCGTGATTGTTTAAGCGATAGCCAACGTCGTTAAGTGACCAAGGCTAATTTTTTGTACTTGACATTTCCTTCTCAAATTCAAGAAAATTAGCTTAAGCGATGTCATTGCTGCTTAAGCAATCATATTGATAACATCTCAATGTGAATGAATTTATATTCACAATAACATCTCAATATTGAATTAATTTAGTAGCACAATAGCAACTCAATATTGAATGAATTTAGTAGTACAATAAGAGCAACAATTAAGTAACTAGAAGCATCCTTGCTATTATCTATTCAAAACTTCAAACAAAAAGATATCCAATTGTTAACATAAAAAAATTGAAAAGAACAAGCATTCATAACAAGTCCATGAGACGAAAAAGATAATCTCATAAAGTACTCATCAAAACCATTAAAATTATTTTATGATTCACACATAAGCCTTCAACGGTTGGCCTTGGCAACTCTCTCAATTTATCATTCTTCTTGATGGCATAGTTAAAAATACAAGGATATAAATCAGTTTAATGCACACAAAGGATTAAACACAGCCAGAGAAACTAGTGAACAAGTAACGGAAAGAATCTAGCCACTCACCAAAATATTCAATGCCCAAAAACAACTTGTCCCAGTCTAATAATCGCCAAGTGCCTATGCAAGAAAAAAGAATATTAACCAATACATTAAGGGTTGACAGATTTAAAAAATCTATAAAGTCGCATAAGTGATCTAGTGTATCACTTAAGCAATCTACTGCTATAACCCGATCACTTAAGCAATTTGTTGCCATTTACGAGACTTATACCAGATCACTTAAGAGATATACTAGATCGCTTAAGCAATTGCTGCCATATACGAGACTTTACTAGATCACTTAAGAGATATAGTAGATTGCTTAAGCGACTGTTGATATACCAGACTTACACCAGATTGCTTAAGTGATCCCTTAGCTCCAAAATAATTTTCAGTCATCTTCACCTATAATCAGTGCTACCACCCCCAGCTATCCACAATGTAAGAAAATCATCAACAAATCACACTCCTTTCAACTGCATTACATCAAACACAACGCAAGAACCTAAACCACTAAATCGAAATCATAACCCAAAACCAATCCATCATTAAATCTTAAATAGAAATAAATGCAAAGAGGAGATACACATACCTAGACAAAATGTCAAGAGGAGGAAGAGGCGGATCTTTGGCGGAGAAGATGTTAATGGCGGAGGACGAAGAAAGTTTTAATGGCAGATGAAGAAGAAAAGTGTAAATGGCGGAGGAAGAAGAAGATGTAGAAGAAGAGGAAGAAGATGTAAACGAAGCTTAGAAGAAACAACGAACAGGGGAGGGATGTGTTAATGGCGGGAGGAAAAAGAAGAAGGTGTTTGGGTTGTTTGCAAGAATTTCGATTCTTTGGGAACATGTTATAATTTTTAAAAGATTACACATACTTCATTAATCCTAATTAACCACTAATCATATTTAATAACCTTAATCAATAATAAGGCTATTACTTAACACACTTCAAACTAGATGACCTTTTAATTAAATTTGAATTTGATTTGGCCTTTTAAGAAATGTCCCAAGCTACCGCGGTAAAAAAATAAATGAAAACCGAAAACGAACCCAAAAACCGAACCGAAAAATCGGATTTTTGGTTTAAAAAATCTCTAATCGGTTTTTGGGTTCAAAAAATCTGAAAAATTGGTCACTAAACTAGTTTTTATTAAAAATCCTAAATTATAAAGTATGAGTAATTTCAACCTAAATCCTAACTTTCAAATTTCAATTTTAATCTGCCCCTCTTTTAACATTTTTGGGGGCAAATAATTAAAATGCCATATGGCTTTGAATTTAACTAAAAGGCCATCTAGTTTTTTAGTCTTTACTAAAAACCTATTTTTATTAAAACAACCTAATGACAATAAACACTAATCATGGCTAATTAGAACTAATGAAGTATGTGTAATTTTTAAAAATTATAATATGTCCCAGAGACCTGAAATTCTTGCAAACAAAAACCAAACATAACATTTCTTGTTCTACCTCCGCCATAACACATCCCACCTCTGGTTGCTGTTTATTCTAAGTCGTCTACCTCTTCTTCTTCCTCTTCAGACATCTTCTTCTTCCGCCATTAACACTATCTTCTTCCTCCGCCATTAACATCTTCTGCCCTAGATCTTTCCTCTCCTCCTCCTCTCCTCTCCTGACATTTCGTCAGGTATGTGTATCTCCCTTTCCTTTATATTTCGATTTACAAAGATTTAATGATGGATTGGGTTTGAGTTATGATTTGATTTAGTTGGTTAGGTGTGGGTTGTGTTTGATGTAATGCAAGTTGAAAAGAGTGAAATTTATTGAATATTGTGGGTAGCTGGGGGTGGTAGCACCGATTGGAGGTGGAAATAACTGAAATGAAATGTGTTTGGATATGATGGATCGCTTAAGTGATCTAGTATGTCTGGTATAATGCAGTAGATTGTAGATGCTTATGCGATCAGCTATATAGCAAAAGCGTTTAAGCGATCTGCTATAAGTCTGGTATATGGCAGCAAATTGCTTAAGTGATAGGCTTATTTATACCAGGTCGCTTAGGCAATCATTCATCGCTTAAGAAATCACGTCAGGATATACCAGATTGCTTAAGCGAAACACCAGATCGCTCAAATGACTCTGCAGATGCTTTTTAAAATCTTTCAATTCTTAATACATCAATTAATAATTTTTGTTTTCTTGCATTTAGGTACTTGGCTATTATTAGACAGAGATAAGTGTTTTTGGGTGTTGAATATTTGGTGAGTGGGTGGAGGAAGAAAGTTGCCAGAAGTGGATTAGGAAGAGCAAAGAAGTTATATCAATGTGTGGAGCCAGAGGTTAGTTTTGATGAGTTGATTTATGAAATAATTAGAAGAGGTGATTTGAGTTGCTCACGTAGTGATATAGTTGTGAAGTATGTTTTAAGCAGAGTTCCTAAACATTATAAGGTACCTTCTACTATATTAAAGTTGGATAAATGTGTGAAGTTATATATAATTATGTGGGCATAATGGTTCAAGGCCGTTTTAAGGGTTTCTTTTGTAGATAAACCTTGGAAGTTGGTTCAAAAGAAGGGGATAACGAGGAAACTAGTGAGAAAATGCTGGTTTTAATTTGAAATATGAGGGCATTGATTTCTTAGTTCGAGGTGGCAATTACAGGTAGTAGTGATTCCTTTAAATACAGATTATGCAAAAGGTGTGTTTGTGAGAAAGAGAACATTAAGGTCCTTTAAGTAGGTTCAGAGGTGGCAATTGCAGGTAGTAGTGAATCAGCTCATGTTTTACTGATGGATTGGACTTGCGCATAGGATATTTATTGACAACAAAGAGAAAGTGGTGAGGAAGCTAAAACTTGTTGGTGAGAGGTAATTTGAGTTCATCACAAAAAGTCTAATTCATCAGTAGTGACAGTTGCATGTTGGACCGAAAGTGCAAGTGGCGGGTTTATTATAAAAGGTTGACGGGGTTCGAAAAATTTATGTTAGCACGTATACCCGTGAGCACATGTGTGGTTGTGGACATATTTCAAGTGAGCATCGACAAGCCTCTATTGATGTTAGGACAATTTGTCAAAAGTCAGTTCATTAGGGAAAAGTCCATCTCCTAAGGACATTTAGATACTTGTGCACACAGAGTTGGGAGCACTGTTAGTTACTGAAAATGCTGGAAGGGAGACAACAGTACAAGATTTTATGAGGGGCATGTTGGAGCACAGTACGCAGTATTAGAAGCATACAGTTATATGCTTTAGTTGACAAACCAAGGTAGCATGATGACCTTGAAGTGGGACAAGAATATAGGTTTAAATATTTTTTTGTTGCTTACGGTGTGTGCTATAAGGGGTTTTGTAAACATGAGAAAGGTGTTGGTTGGTGATGGTCTTTTTGACAGGAAGTATAGAGATACATTGTTAGTAGCCACTACAGGACAACAAGAACACACATATCTCGTTGCATAGTGTGTGGTTGACTCTGAGAACGACAAGTTGTGGACTGATTTTTTCAGCAATTACGTACGATAGTGCCTGACAGCGATGAGTTTGCATAATATCTGATAGGCAAACTCTATAAAAGAGGAGATTGCCACTATTTACCCTCAAGCACATCACGGATTCTGTATGAGACACCTTGGTGAGAACATAAAACAAATTTAAATATGCTGGCCTCCTTCAGACATACTCAAGGAGCATTCTGCTAAATCTGAATCAAGGAAGATAGAATTGCTAAGTATCTTGAACATGATGTGGTTTCGAGCAATGGAATAGAGCTTACTTCTTGGAAGAAGGTTTGATGTCATGACACAAACATAGTCGAGTCCATAAAGTAGAAGTTGTTAATAGAAAGAGAGTTTCCAATAGTTGCCTTTTTCAGTGCAATCCAAGGGACATTATCATGGTGGTTCTATAAGCGTGTACGGAGTTAGATAATTTTACCACAACCGTTTAGTCAGCTAAAAATTATTGCGAGAATGTATAGAACCGTCAAATGCACTGTTTGCCTATCCTCTAATGCTCAAGAGTTCACCGTGGCTATGGTCTGGATGCCCTAGTTAACCTTCTAAGTAAAACTTGCAGTATAAAGTGCTTGACATTCAAATTTACCTTTTCTCATGCACTAGCAGCATTGAAACAACAGTAGCCATATTTTTGTTCAAGAATTTACATAGAACTTTGCTCCCCTCTCTATATGGCAAATCACTACATGTTAGCTTATTTGGAAACGATATATCCAGTTCCTCCAAAAGAGCAATGGGTGGTGCCAGCAGAGTTGGTTGACATTATCATCCATCCACCATTCAAGAAGATAGAAAAGAGGAGAAAAAGAGTTAAGTGTATTCCATCAACCTGTGAGGTTCCTTGGAGCATGAATAAATGTCAATTTGCAAGCAACCTGGCTATAAGAGAAGTAGTTGCTAGAATTGACCACATGCAGATCTAGAAAATTAGGTTCAAAATGACAGTAGCCAGAAACAAGCAATTTGCAGATAAGATCGATCGCTTAAGAGATCGACTGTATCTGTAGATCTGAATAGTAGATAGTTTAAGCGATCAAGAAGAAGGATGAAATCGAGAGAGTTGCCAAGGCCAACCATGAAGAGTTGTTGTTTTCAATTTTTTATGTTTTAAATTTATTGTACCTTGAATAAATCATCCTTATAACGTATTAAATCAAATTAATTATATTTCATTTATTCAACTTTAAAAAGGGTTTAAGTTAGTAAAATTTCGATATTACCTCTGTACGACACTGATTGCTGCCCAAAGAAGTAAGACACGCAAAATAATATTATCAACATATTGTTGATCAAGACAATCAATCAATCAATCAATCAATTTACTGAATTAATCACGAGTGGGACGTTAGTAGAAACGTACCTCATTTCACAAATATGGATGGTTATGATTGATATAGAGCTCACTACAATACATAATATAATTTCTCACTGAAAAGTGCACAATATCAAAAGATCGGCGAGATAAGAAGCAAAATGTCCTTGGTCGCTCAAGCAATTAGAATCGTATAGCGACCAAGGCCAAAAGTGAAGAATCGCTTAAGTGATATTGATTCTGCCTTAGACATGGTTGCTTAAGCGACCATATCCTTAAGTGCCAAGGGTAAAAGTGAGAATTGCTTAAGTGACATGTAACTAGGGTGACTTGATTTCCTTGCACATGATCGCTGAGCGACCAAAGGTAAAAGTGAATATCACTTAATGATCTGCTCACTTGTACGTGATCGCTTAAGCGACTAGACATGATCTTAAGAGATAAGCGAGCATACAAGATAGCTTAGAGGACCTAGGATTGCTTAGCTATCCAGTATAGTTGGATGACCTTTATTCAGCCTTGACAAGATATTATCACTTAAGTGACCAAAGCTAAATAGATAGGATCCAAGCGACACCATATATCGCTTAAGCGATTAAAGGTAATTTACTTTGGTACTTTAAAAGCATTC
This sequence comes from Pistacia vera, assembly GCF_008641045.1. Lineage (NCBI taxonomy): Eukaryota > Viridiplantae > Streptophyta > Magnoliopsida > Sapindales > Anacardiaceae > Pistacia > Pistacia vera. The sequence goes on from NW_022196645.1 coordinate 1,970,638, forward strand.
TATACTTATTTCTTTTCTATGTTATGTACAACGTGAAAAGAATTAATTTAATTAAAATATAATTTTGAAAAAAAAATCGATTAAGTGGTATAATAATCAAATCAATTGACACAAGATAGATCATTGTCCACTGAACTAATCGTACAGTCAAAATTGAAGGTTATTTCAATCTAATCATTCTCAAATACATCATCCATATTTATGAAATCAAGTACGTTTACTAATGTGTCACACTAGTGTGCTATGACATTCATCCATTTATCATATGGTTGTAACCTTAATATGTGTTGATGGAATTAGGTTGCAAATAATCCTTCTTAATCGGCATTAATAAGTGTTACTAACTGATGTCGCTTAACAGTAACATTAATAATCATGTATGTTGTGAATGTCTGAAGTTCACATTAATGTCACTTAATATGGGGTTGTAATCTATTCCAAAAAAAATAAAAGGAATCGCTTATCATCGCTTAAGCGATTAAGTGTTTATAAGCTTTCATGCTTAAGCGATAATGTTAATGCTAAGCGATCTTGTGAAAGGCATAAAAAAATAACCCAAATACATCGAATCGCTTAAGAGATCATTTCTCACTTAAGCGATTTGTGTTTTAACCTTAGTCGCTTAAGTGATCTATACTTAGTCGTTTAAGCGATTCGTACAAGCAGAATCAAGATACATTAAGCGATGCTTCACTTTTACCCTTGGTTGCTTAAGCGATCATGTCAAGGCAGAATCAATATCTGCCTAATGCATGATCACTTAAGCGATTTACTGTCTTGCTTAAGCGATTCTTCGCTTTTTCCCTTAGTTGCTAAGTGATCCAGTCCGAGGCAGAATGAAGATCTGCAGATGCACAATCGCTTTAGGATTTACTGTCTCCTTAAGTGATTCTTCCTTTTACCTTTGGTCGCTTAAGCGATTTGGGATTGTTTAAGCAATAAGTCTGAAGTAGAATGAAGATCTGCCAGATGCATGATCGCTTAAGCGATTTACTGTCTCACTTAAGGATTCTTTGCTTTACCCTTGATCGCTTAAGCGATTTGGTGATCAAGTCTGTAGTAGATCAATATTTCCCAGATACATGCTCGCTTAAGCAATTTACTGTCTCGCTTAAGTGATTCTTCGCTTTTACCCTTGGTTGCTTAAGCGATTTGGGATCGCTTAAGTGATCAAGTCCGTGGCAGAATCAAAATCATCCCTGATCACGATCGCTAAGTGATTATTTGTCTCACTTAAGTGATTCTTCGCTTTTACCCTTGGTTGCTTAAGTAGTTTTGGATACTTAAGCGATCAAATTCGAGGCAGAGTCAACATTTCCCAGATACGCGACGTTTAAGGATTTATGGTCTCGCTTAATCGATCTTCGCTTTTACCTTGGTCATTTAAGCGATTTGGTATCGCTTAAGCGATCAAGTCCATGGCAGAATCAAGTCTACTCAGATGCACAAAGCTTAAGCGATATGCTCTTGTTTAAGCGATTCTCAATTACCCTTGGTCGCCTAAGCGATTTTGGATCATTAAGCCATCAAGTTCGAGGCAAAATCAATATTGCCAGATGCACGATCGTTTAAGCGATTTACTGTCTGTTAAGAGATTTGGGATTGCTAAGCGATCAAGTATGAGGTAGAATCAACATCTGCCTAGATGCACGATCATTTAAGCAATTATGGTCTCGCTTAAGCGATTCTTCACTTTTACCCTTGATGCTAAGCAATTTGGTATCCTTAAGCGATCAAGTCCATGGCAGAATAAAGTTCTGCCAGATGCACGATTGCTTAAGCGATTTATTGTCTCGCTTAGCAATCCTTTATAGAAAACACCCTGGTACTTATGATATATGTAGTCGCTTATATAGCTTAGTGATCATGGGCATTACATATTTTTTCTAGCTTTTCACTTGAATTTTGACAAACTAAAATCACCCACACATATTAATTCCATATTTTCTCCTGAATTTGATAACCTAATTGCATCAAAACATCAATGCCATGTAACAAGAATACTAAATAAACTCAAACTCAAAGAAGGAAATAAATACTGAATTGCTTTTGTACAAATCTGAAATGTGTCAATTACATTAAATTACAACATTATATACAACAAATAATGTCCATATACACCCAAAACAAAAGCAAGGCGGCAGCCTCCATCCCCCTCCCATCATTTCTTTAGCCACTTCCTACCTCCAAATATCCAGTATACCTCAGCACCACAACCCAAGTATCAATAGCCTGACCTAACAACACTAACTGATCCAATTCAAGACAATCCAATTATTCAAGACAACCCAATAAGACAGCATCATAAACTATAAAATTCTAAGTCCAACTTCTACCTTTTGATGACAGCCAACAATGACTTGGATTGGGTTATGGTCAGTCAAAAGGGATCCATATGCTATAGAAGCACTCAACAGCCAAGCGCTCCTGACAATTGCTTATTGTTTCATCATTCAAGCCGTTCATGGGTGTTGGTCATGTCAACTCAATAAATTTTAGTGCATAAGCTGCAATCAGTACTACAATAAGAGGAAGACATTAACTTAGAATCAGCTTATAGAACAATTATATTATGTAAGTTTTATACAAAATTACCTTGAGTCATTTGTAGGGACGGGAAGGCAATTGAGTGACAACTTTCCCGTCAGTAGTCATCACCCAAGTGCTAAAACATCCCCCATCGTGCAACAGTCGTAGGACAATACACATTATGGCTACAACTATTCTACAACTATCTCTCCAATAAATATTAGGTTGTAGTTAAGGATCTGCAGCAAGCCCTCCTTTGATAGTGCAACGATGGTTATCCATGCATATCCTTGATGTTCATAATGCAGTATAATCTTTTAATGTTTTCCCAACGTTGCCATATTTGGGTCTTTCCCCGTACAATATACATCATCCTATCATTAAATTGAAATCATCAAGGACACCGTCGAAGTCATCTGTGGCCAATCTTTTCCATTTGCTCCCCTTGTTGCACTGCCATTGGCCTTTTTCATTAAAGTGTCATATGTAGTTACTAGCGTTTGGCTAAAGGCCACATCGGTGATGGCACAATGCGAATACAAATATCACCATTACTGCTATGTCATAGTTTATAGTGCCAATACCTCATGATGTGCTGCATCAAATAAAAACAACATGATAAGTATATATACCTCAAAAAACATAAGCAAAAATAAGGGAAATAACTATTGAGTCATCGAGCCACTACCTATCGTTAACATCTTTTCAAACCGCTTCTGGGAATAATCCCCAATCTTGCACTTCATATGCCTATCTTCTAGAATCATTGTAATAGGCATATAAGAATTTTTTCTTTTTCTCATCTATTAGCCTATACAATCGACATTTAACTCCTCCGTTTTCACTTGCCCACTCCTCTACCTTCCTCCTCCATTTTCACCTCCCCACTGTCTCGTCTTCCTTCTTACCCTCTCCTCCATTTTTGCTTCTCCACTTTCCCGGACTTCCTCATTTTTTTTCTTCGTTTTCCTCTTTTTTCCATGCGTTATTGCCATGTAAGGAGAAATTACAGCTTACTCTTTCGGCTCTCTCTTTATGCTCAGGTTGAACTTTAACCGTTGAGCTTCAACCACTTTAAATACCCTACCAACTTCCTCCTCCACCTATTAACTTTCTCTGCCACCCTATCAACTTTCTCCCCACTTTTTCATCCTCTTCCATCCTCCAAACCTCTATAAACGACTATTGTAAAACTCTCAAACAGACTGTTTATGAGGTCACCACCTCATTCTTGACCTAGATGCCACTGCAAAACGATACATGTTAGCGGTTTGGCAATTGGGTGGAGGTGGACAAACCTCTTCATCCTCTTTCCTTCCCTCCCGTCGATTGAGCTTCATCATCTTCGGCGTCAACAACATTCTCAAGCAGTGGCCCTGTAACTGCATTCACATGCGTGACCCTTTCTAGGTCCCACATTAGGTGGTCTACCTTCATCTGTTGCATCTCTATGCTTTGAATGATGTAACATACTCTTCTCCACTTCACTCCTAGTAACAGTGAGGAAGGGATGGGACTCCGCAATAAGAAAAAAAAATTAATCAAATTAGCTACATTTAAAAGCAAGTGCATATTCAAAAGATTAATAATTTAATCTTACTCAAGCCGCTTGAATTTTCATGTCTATTTGTCGCAATCCCAATGGGTACACTTCTCGATGTGCCACTGCAAACACTAGGAAATTGCGGTTGCTCATCCAAAGTCTTCATCCTCCCCCCGCCTTAGCCAGGTAGGGACGACCTCATACATCTAAGCCTACATCGTAAAAAATAATCTATATCATAATTAAAACACATATAATATAAAAAATTAATAAAAAAGCTATTAATATTTACTTGCATTACCCATGGGAAGCCAAATAATGTACGTGCTCGGTCTATTCTTCTCGACAGATTGGGGTACCCTTAACGCCATGTCTTTTCCTGTAGGGAGCCATGGTTAGCTGAAATGATACCCGTCCTCATGGAAGCATTAAAGAGGTCCATGTTGCTTGCAAACTTCACCCAATCATATTAACGACTTTTGTTGAGTCCAAAGCAATTAGGATCAAATGCACGAACCGTACCAGGCACATCTTAAACCTTTCTGAAGAGGTATACCCACCTTCTCTAACCTCCTCTAAATCGTGTCTTGTAATGGAGGCCTTCCCCCCAAAACCTTTGTAGCCAAGTTATCAGCTGCCGACTCTTCTTATTCTCCATTGCTCTTTTGCATTTGGAAATGCCCCACATCTTAAGCCTATCATTAGGGCATATTCTAGCATCCCAAAAAGTAGTGGCTTCCTATCCACCACGAACTAAATTTCATTTTTTTTTGGCTAACTGAGTGCAGCAACATATAATGCTCTCCTTGTCCCCAGACACATTTTTTTAAATTTTCTCCAATGTTCACAAAATGACTGAAAAAACTTTCTTTGAATCGGCCATACCCTCTTTATGTTCCTGTAAAATCTCCATTATTCTTGTAAAAAATTATCAACTTGACCTAACTGTCACCCTTATGGGGAAGTACGGTAACTTATCGCTTACAACCTCTAACCCATAGTCTTTATAATTTACGCTTAAGAAATTTTGCACAATTGATATAAAAAAAAATATCAGCAAAAAAAAAAAAAAAAAAAAAAAAAGAAACCAAAACAACCAATAGGCTGCCAATTTGGGGATATGGGCTTTGAGGGCATCAGGGAGTGGGTGTTTTTGGCTCGAGAGGATCGGGGAAGCCAACGCAAGCCTACAGAGGGGTTGTGGTAGGTTCCATGAGATTGGAGGGCTAAGGATGGCAGAGGTGGCGGAATAGGGGGGGCTAGAAGGCTACTGCATATTGCAGAGCTGGCCACGCACACCGCGTGTTGTGCATGGCAAGCTTACAATATGTAGGGCAGCTCTCCTGAGCGTGGCCAGCTCTGCAATATGCGGGTAGCCTTCCAGCCTCCTTATTCCGCTACATCCTACATCCCTTAGCCCTCAACATCACACAAACAACCTCCCTACGGTCTCTCTTGCCTTCCCCTATCCTTTGGAACCTAAACAAAGCCACTCCTCCAATGTTGCCAATTGCTCGACAAAATGCCACAACCACCATAACAATAAAACCCACTACATATCCCCCAAATTCACACAAATCAATCAATTTCTCATCAAATTAAAAAAAAAAAAAAAAAAGTAAAAACCATACTCTTTCCTCATTGGCTTCCTTCTTCTCGCTTGAATTCTTGCCAGTGTCCTCCTCTTTAGAACCGTTTTCTGATTCTTCTCTCTATTCTTATGTTGTTGTTGTCTCCTCTACCTCTGGACCATCTTCACTCATCGGATGATCCACCGGAGCATCTTCTTCGACAGCCATTGAACTACCACCGCAGTCACTGGAGTCTAAGATTTGGATTAGGGTTGTATTTTCCTCCTATTTATGAGTATCAACCATGATTTTGTGTAAGGAAGCTTTAGGATCGAATATTTGCCGAAATAGGGCACTGCCAGAAATGACAGAGAAATCAAAGGTGTTCGATAGTCGTTTTTTAGGTATTTGGCTCGATTAAGCGATTTTGAAGGGTGGGGCTCGTTTTTAACTTTCAAAATTTAAACAAACTTCTGTTAATTATAATATTACCCACATATGTTTAAATCTTTTTAGTTTATTTACATGTTTAATGAATCCTAAGTGTGCCATGTCAGTTTTTCTAAATTAAAAAAAAAAAAAATTGCAAAATATTTTTAGGGTCATTTTTTTAAATGCGAACTTGGAGGTCCGGGGAGTTAAATTTCCTCCTATTTTTTCCTACTGCCTTGCTTTCTTCCTTTCAACTTTCACAACCAGCCACCGTCGCCGCCCACCGGTCCATCGAAGTCTACGACGGTCTTCACTCATTCAATCATCAGCTTTTTCACAATTTATGCCTTACGTTGTCTGTGATTAGTCCCTTCATAAATCTCTTTAGGATTCAATACAAAAAGGTAAGAAAATACCATAAAGAACAATTGTGTAAACTTGTTGTGTACAATTGCTCATCTTTGTGAAGAAGAAAAGGAAACAACTTTGGAATAAGAAGATCGTTCAAGTAAAATGTAAAGGAAAAGCAATGAATGGCAAAACTTGTAAATATAACAACAAGAAATGGTTTTTATTATGATGACATGATGTAAATAAGAAAAGCAAGCATGAAAAGATACAGCCCTTGTTTATTATACTATTCTGGATCATTATTTTGTTATCCTATTTGAATTAAAAAATAGAATATGTGTTTGTTTACTTATTAGAATCATTATTTTTAAAATTAATCGAAATCAAATAACATTTTTTTGTCTAAAAATGAAAAGAGGTAGGGACTTGTTTTTAGATTATTCTACTCTATTCAACTTAAAACATTTCTCTATCCAACTCTCTTCGACTCAAAACATTTTTTTTTTCTCTCCTCATTTTTCTTTCCTTCCAATTTGAAAATTAATCCACCAAAGACGATTACCCCCTACCAGCAACCACCGTCAGTCAACATGCCCGGAACAGTGCATGACCAGCTGGATTTGGCCAATCTAGCCATTTTTGGCCAGATCCATATCGACGCATGACCAGCCAGATCTAGCCGGTCATGCGCTGTTTTAGCGACTATCAGCTGCCATCAGACAGTGGAGGCCAATAGCCGGCTATCCTCTTAGGTGGTTGTGGTGCTTTTGTTAATTTTTAAACTTTTATTATGGGGTGTTTGACTAAATTAACACATATAAGGAGCAAAAAAACAATAATAAATATTTTCAAAAAATGTACCAAACAACTATTTTGTCTTAAAAACCTTTTTCAAAAAATGTACCAAACAACTATTCCAGTATTTTATCCAACTCTGATATAATTTTCAAATATTTTACCAAACACATTTTCAAAATTTGATTCTATTGGATTTAATCCAATTCAACTCAACTTAAAACACTTTTTAGAATAACAATTTTCAAATAATCTACCAAACAAATCCTACGCTTTTAGTTTGCAGGCTTTCAAGTAAGAGATTGTCCACATGTCTTAAGCACAAGAGCGATTGAGCAAGAGAGTAGGAAATCGAGTGACCCTAGTACTGTTCTAATCAAACATACCCTTCCTAATCAAATCGGTTTAAAACCAATTAATCAAACCAAAAATTTGGTTTGGTTAGTTACTGGTTCAAGTGAAAAATCGATTTGATTTTAGGTCGGTTTTCCACTCAAACCGGATTGTGGTTCAGTTAACTGGATTTCGCCACCCCTAGTTAAGGCTTGCTAAAATTTTGGATGTTGTTTGGAAGGATCTTTTTTAGAAAAATGAATATTAATTATTTTTTGATAAAATGTTTGTGGGACCCATATATTTTAAAAGAGTTAATTACAATAATTTGCTCAAGTGTTTATTAAATTAGAATGAGTAAAAAAACTTTACCCACCCAAGGTTTGGCAAATCTATAGTTTCCACCCGTGGTTTCATAAATTGAAATTCCTACCCAATTTAAAACCTGTTTAGATGAAGTTTTCTTGACTAGGTTTGATGAGTCAAATACCCTTTTCATCCCTTGTTATAATAATAAGTAAATTAATAAATTACTTTTTAACCCTCAAATTAATAGAATTAACAAAATAACCATCTTTCTTTCAAATTTATTTCAATAACACCAGATTCTTCAAACCTTCATCTTCCAGATTGCCAGATCTCGACAGCCAGATCTGGCTACTAGGATCCTCTCTCTCTCTCTCTCTCTCTCCACCTCTTTCTTCCCTTTTATCCCTCTTCCTCCTTTCCTCTTCTTCATAGTGGCCCGATCTTAGTAGCTACATATGGCTGCCGCTGCCTCTTTCTTTCTCTCTTTCTCCTTATCTCTTCTCTACCTCTCTCTCTTTTCTTTTCTCTTTCTCCTTTCTTCTTCAATGCGATGGCCAAATCTGGCTGTCGATGGTGTTGGTGTTGGTGGTGGTGGAGGAGTTGGAGGCAGAGAGCAAGGGTTTAGTTGTGAGAAAAAAAATTTTAAATGTGGAGGGTTATTTAAAATTTTACTAATTTGGGGGAGTGAGAGAGATTAGGGTTTACTATTATTTGAATAAAAAGACCTAAATACCATTTTAACTGTTAAATGTAATGTTTAAAATTAAAAATTGGGTGGGAATTTGCAATTTATGAAACCACGGGTGGGAATAGTAGATTCATCAAACCTTGGGTGCGTAAATTTCTTTTATTCAAACTAGAACAATGTCTACAACTTTACGAGATAAAAAATCTGTTAAATTTTAGGTGTTCAAATAAACAGAATGAGATCAATCAAATAAATATATATTAGTGATATAAGTTTAGCGACTAACTAACAGAATAGAGATTTTTATCATTTCAAAATTTTTAAAGAAATTTTTATTAATTAATTATATTGATGCATTAATCTTAACTAAGAAGTAAAATGTATTTGTCCAAACACTTATATTATCTACTTGTAAGTTTGATTTACGGTGGAGTGGATTGTTATATCATACTTGTTTATGTGACATATAACTGTTAAATGAGTGAATATAAACTTGTTTTATTGAATTTTTTTTTTATAATTAATATCTAAATATTCATGCGATAACATGTATACATGACGTGTGTTGGCATGACTTATAATAGTTAAACGAATAAGTATTTAGTTTTCATAACTAATGTCGAATAAGCTCGAGTTTGAACTCAAGATTGAAATCTTCTGTTTTGGTCAAATCCTTCCCAAACTCAATTAATTTGGTAGAACTTTCCCCCATTTTACACCACAGTCCTCAAATCGAGATTCGTATTCCTCTCTAGACTTCTTGAATTCACCATTCCTAATAAACCGATCAACAGAAGCATCATATTTCAACCTTCTTCGGTCCACGTCTAAAATACCCGGCCAAAATCAAAATTATTAGAAGCATCAATATCAACAGATTTAGACTTTTCATGTCTTGCTTTCTTCATTTCCACAAACTCATTACAATGCAAGACATCATTCACACCATTCTTCCCAATAATTTTCATATGAATAGACAAGGACTTAGCTTCCAAAACTATTGAATGGTTATCAGAATAATCACCAAAAGAATTCAAGCCTTTTTTATAACTAGAATCCCTGGACAACATCATTAAACACATATCCACCTCTTCTTGTTCCTACTCTATCCCTAAAACAGATGAAAACTTGGTAGGGAGAAAAAAAGATTATAGTTTGGAGATGAAGTGAGCGGCGGAGTTGCAATCGCCGAGAGATGAAGTGAGCAGTAGAGTCATCGTCTTCGAGAGATGAAGCGAGCAGCAGAGTCGTGGTGACGAAGAGAATTAGAATTTAGAGTTTGATATTCAAATTGAAATGGGATGCAAACGTCACTTTGACATAATTTAGAAGGCAAAATGGTAAATTACGACATCCCCCTAATAGTTGAAAAACTTGCATATATCCCCTATTGAGCTCGAGTAAGCTCGCAAGTGGCTCAACTCCCTTGACACCCCTATTCCGAACAAGTAGCAAACAAGTTTTTGGCTATATGTTAAATTATGACATCCCCCTAATAGTTGCAAAACTTGCATATGTCCCCTATTGAGTTTGAGTAAGCTCGCGAGCAGCTCAAGCCAAGTATTGGGAAGCTTGAACTTGATTCGACTCAGCATGTGAGTTGCTCAAGCTGCTTGCAAGCGACTCGACTCACTTGACACCCTTATTCCGAACAAGTAGCAAAAAAGTTTTTGGCTATAGTGAACTATTAGCAAATAAGTTGTGAATTATGCTATAACTAGTTATATTCACTTTTCAATTTTGGTTGCCAATTCATCGTAGCAAAACAAGCTTTGCCATAGCAAGGGTTCATTAGAATATGATATTTGCCAATTTTAAAGGGATCTTTTCCCCAGTTTTGGAGAGGGTTGGTTTAGGAAGAATTTCATGAATTTCTATCTCCTAAGGAAAGTTCCCAATGGATTTATATTTTAGAAAAGTCAGATTAAAGGAGGAAAACAATTAACACAAAGAAAGCTAATTCTCCATATAATCTACAACTAGAATAAAAAAAAAAAAAAAATGAAAAACCTTAAACCTAAAAGAAGCGTGTAAGGCACAAAACACCAAAGAGAAAATTCTCCGTAAAGGTGAGCGATTACAATTTAATGAATAATATTATGACGGCGTTTGGTTAAGGGAATGTTGGATTATTGGAAAGTTAGATTATCTTAAAGATTACTAGGAATCTTTAAGAAAATATGTTTGGTTAATTGGTGGGTATGTTATATTAATATGTTTAGTTGGAAGGAATAAATTGGTGGGTATGTTTTTTTAAATTATTGAATTGTCCTCTAATTAAATATTATTATTATATTATTTTTTAATATTGACTATTAGTTGGATTACATAACCCCTTACATTTAAAAACTTAGCAAAAACAACCCCATAATAAAATTTTGGAAAATCAACCAAACACCCCCATCAACCCACCAAATATAATTAAAAAAAAAAAACCCAATTCAGATCCATCCAAAAAATAATAGAAATTCCGAATCAAATCTCCTGAAATTGAAACCCAGAAACAAAACACGAAAATAACCTTTTTCCCATCATCAATGAGAATCGGGTGGTCACAAAGGCTGAGAAAGAGCCCTTCTTCGAAGGCAAACACAGCAAAGAAGACGGAGAAGACGACGACGGGGGCAGGAAGACATAGAATGATGGACTGGTACTCGGGGGGCAAGAAGCGCTCCACACGGCGTCGGACTCGGCGGCGGACTTGAAAATGGAAGAAACCAAAGACAAGCGGCAGGCGTCATGGGGGGTGGTGCAGGAATACGGCGGCGATGCAGCCTTCGGATAATAAGCTCATGGGGCTGTCTGTTCACGTTTTTGTTGAGGGTGGTCAGTGGTTCGCTGGAGTGTGGTCGCCATGAAGTGATGATGGTGATGTATCTTGGTAGGTTTTTATAACAATAAAGAGAGATTCAGTCGAAAGCTAAGGTTAGTTCTACGCGAGGAAGTTTAACTGATATTTGCCTTCCCAGTTTCGAATTGGAGATATATCCTTGAGAAGGTTTGTATAAAAAATCTGACCTGGCCAGCAAAGCGTGATAAGCAGGAAAAAAAGAGGCTCCGTTTGGTTCACAATTTTATGTTTTTGGGAAAAGTTTTTTGAAAATAGTAAAAAAAAGTTGAATTGGGCGGGTATAACGAGGTATATTTACAAATTGATAAAATACTCCCTATGTTTGTTTTTTTACAAAACACCCCTTATAATAAAACTTAAAAGTTACACAAAAACACCCTATTCACCCTCAAATACGGACAGCTGGCCACCACCCGCCGGAGGGTGCCGGGTCGCCGTAACAAAAACATTAAAAATATTTAGGGTATTAATTGAATTAACAAATTTAGGGGGTTTAAAAAATGTTGAATAATATTGTGAGTTTTTTGGTATTTTACTGTTTAACTTTTTTGAGAATACTAAAAGTAGTATTCCCAAAATTCAACCAAACGCAGCCAAAAGTTTGGAATGAAAAGATTAAACATTGTAGGTTAAAATATAATAATAAGAAGTTGATTTAAAATTTGAAAGACAAAACACATTTATTTCAGTTTCTCTTTCTCAAAACATGATTCAAACATCTTCCTCTCTCTCGTTTTTTCTTTTAATTTTCTACCATTTCTCAATGTCTTTACTCTTGCATTTTTGCCATTCCCTTTAGTTATAATGGTTGAGATCCTCAAAGAAACCGAAAAAAACCCATCCACTCTCCAAATTGTAGGCACCATTGGGTTTACCAAAAATGGAAAAAGAGGTTGTGGTGGAGCAACTTCTGATGACCGACGTTGCTCCATCGGCAGAGGACACCCCATCGGTAAAGGAGACGGCATTGGCAGAAGACATCCCTCGGCAGAAGAAGGGACGACAAGATTCGAAATGAAAATGAGAGGAGGACCAGCGCAAATTCCAGCAAGGAGGTGGAAGAAGAGGAAGAATAGGGAATAATCTATATATTTTATGAAATTATTGCTTGTTGGTGCCAATTTAAGGATATTTGGTTGGGTTTGTTGTTAAGTTCATTTTTACATTTTGTCGAGCAGTTGGAAAGCATCAGAGGAGTGGGTGTTTTGGGCTTCCAGAGGACCGGGGAAGCAAAGCAAGGCCCTAGGGAGGTTGTTTATGGTAGGTTGGATGGCTTTTATTGGCAATAGAGCGGAGTAAGGGGGCTGGGGGCTTGCCTGCATATATAGGGCTGTCCACGCCAGTCAGCCCTGGCTTGCCTTTCATCATCTCTCTTGTATATTATGCCAGCAAGAAACAAGAATCTGTCAAGCAAACAAGAGTACATTTTCTACCTGTTTATTTTAGTCATTTATTAACATTTTGGTTGATTGTGCAGGGCTATTGTAGAAGTACATAATTCAATTTTCCAGGTCGATTATTGCATGTAATGCTAGCAAGAAACAAAACTTGTCAAGCAAACAAGAGTTAGTTGCATACTCTTTCCAAGCCTCATGGTTCATGTCTTTTTTTGTCTATTATGATGAGGAATTTGACATTGCTTTTTCTGCAGGTCTGGCGATTTGTCTATTAATGGTTTAAAACTTTGAAGCAACGAAGGGAGGAAGGAAGGAAGGCATTTGAAGCTAGTGGAGATACAAAAGCTTGGATAATTTAGCTGTGTTTTTTGAGTCAGAAGTGTATTTAGTTAGATAGGGCTGGTTGGATCTATTGAATCTTTAGAGTAGGCACTAAAGTGTATTTAGTTGAGACAAAATGCATGTTTTGGTAAGTTGTTATTTTGGAACTGCTAGAACTGCTAAACTATCATTTTCCAGATTTCTTTATGTATTTGCTTCTTGTTAATAATAATTTCCTTAATTTTTCCCTTAATCAATTGTTTAGTGAGTGAGATCTTGGTTGATATCACTTATGCAATCGTGTACTTAATTGTATAGACACAAATCAGCTAAGCGATCAAGGCTTATATATTTGGATCGCTTAAGCAAGAGCTGCATCGCTTAAGCGATCGTGTACTTGAGGATTATTTAGACACAAATTAGTCTTGGTTGCTTAAGCGATGTGGGCTATCGCTTAAGCAATCAAGGCTATCTATGTTGGATCGCTTAGCAAGAGTTGACTGCTTAGGCAATCGTGTACTTAAGGATTATTTAGACACAAATTAGTCTTGGTCGCTTAAGCGATGTGAGCTATCGCTTAAGCATCAAGACTTACATATACGGTATCGCTTAAATGAGAGTTACTCACTTAAGCGATCGTATACTTGAGGATTACTGACACAAATTAGCCCTGGTCAATCAAGCGATGTGGTTGTCGCTTAAGCGATCGAGGCTTATCTATGCTTGATCGCTTAAGCGAGAGCTAACATCGCTTAAGCGATCGTGTACTTGAGGATTGTTTGACCAAATTAGCCTTGGTCACTTAAGCGATGTGCTATCGCTTAAGCGATCAAGGCTTATATATGCTGGATCACTTAAGCGATCGTGTACAAAGGATTATTTAGACACAAATTAGCCTCGGTCATTTAAGCGATGTCAGTTATCGCTTAAGCGATCAAGACTTATTTATGTTGGATCGTTTAAGCGAGAGCTGACATCGTTTAAGCGACTGTGTACTTGAGGATTATTTAGACACAAATTAGCCTTGGTTGCTTAAGCGATGTGGGCTATCGCTTACGCACAAGGCTTATACATTAGATCGCTTAGCGAGAGCTGCTTCACTAAGCGATCATGTACTTAAGGGTTATTTAGACACAAATTAGCCTTGGTTCTTAAGCGATGTGGGTTATCGCTTAAGCAATCAAGGCTTAATATTTGGATAGCTTAAATGAGAGATGCATTGCTTAAGTAATCTGTTTTTTATATGATTATTTAACAACCCCATATTAAGTAACGTTAATGTTAACTTGGGACGTTCACAACATCACAAGATTCGGGAGAAAATAAGCAAATTAGCCTTGATCGCTTAAGCGACATCGGTTATAACACTATAAGGCCATTATGGAGGATTATTGACAACCTAATTCCTTCACACATTATTAAGGCCATTTAAGAAGATTATTATTGTTAATTTAAACCTCGGACGTTCACATATCAAAATTAATAGCTACGATATGTGACTAACAACCTTATGATATATGGAAAAATGTCATAGCACACTAGTGTGACACGTTAGTAGAAACATATCTCATTTCACAAATATTATTTGAGAAGGATATAATTTCACTCATTCCACATTATGAATATATTTCTCCACCAAACATTCATAGTATCAAAAGATTGAGGAGAAAAGAAGCAAATTAGCCTTAGTCGCTTAAGCGACATAAGCTATCGCTTAAGTGATCACGACTTATCTATACTGGATCGCTTAAGTGAGAGCTGACATCGCTTAAGCAATTGTGTTTTGAGAAGGATTATTCTAATACGAAAGCAAATTACCCTTAATCGCTTAAGCGATGTCAGCTCTCACTTAAGCGATCCATACAGATAAGTCGGATCGCTTAAGCGATAGCCTATGTCGCTTAAGCAACCAAGGCCAATTTTCTTTGTACTTGACTATTCCTTCTCAAATTCAAGATCGCTTAAGCGATATTAGTTCTTGCTTAAGCGACCTATACAGATAAACCGTGATCGCTTAAGCGATAGCCGACATCACTTGAGTGACCAAGCCAATTTTCTTTGTACTGACTATTCCTTCTCAAATTCAAGATTGCTTAAGCAATGCCAGCTCTCGCTTAAGCGATCCTGTACAGATAAGCCGTGATTGTTTAAGCGATAGCCACGTCGCTTAAGTGACCAAGGCTAATTTATTTGTACTTGACATTTCCTTCTCAAATTCAAGAATTAGCTTAGCGATGTCATTGCTGCTTAAGCAATCCTATATGATAACATCTCAATGTTGATGAATTTATATTCACAAAACATCTCAATATTGAATTAATTTAGTAGCACAATAGCAACTCAATATTGAATGAATTTAGTAGTACAATAAGAGCAACAATTAAGTAACTAGAAGCATCCTTGCTATTATCTATTCAAAACTTCAAACAAAAGATATCCAATTGTTACATAAAAAATTGAAAAGACAAAGCATTCATAACAAGTCCATGAGACGAAAAGATAATCTCATAAAGTACTCATCAAAACCATTAAAATTATTTTATGATTCACACTAAGCCTTCAACGGTTGGCCTTGGCAACTCTCCATTTTATCATTCTCTTGATGGCATAGTTGAAAATACAAGGATATAAATCAGTTTAATGCACCACGAAGGATTAACACACCAGCCAGAGAACAAGTGAACAAGTAAACGGAACAGAATCTAGCCACTCACCAAAATTTCAATGCCCAAAACAACTTGTCCCATGTCTAATAATCGCCAAGTGCCTATAATGCAAGAAAAGAATATAACCAATACATTAGGGTTGACAGATTTTAAAAAATATCTATAAAGTCGCATAAGTGATCTAGTGTATCACTAAGCAATCTACCTCATATACCCGATCACTTAAGCAATTTGTTGCCATTTACGAGACTTAACCAGATCACTTAAGATATATACTAGATCGCTTAAGCAATTTGCTGCCATACGGACTTATACTAGATCACTTAAGAGTATAGTAGATCGCTTAAGCGATCTGTGTATACCAGACTTACACCAGATTGCTTAAGGATCCCTACGTCCAAATCATTTTCTCATCTTCACCTATAATCAGTGCTACCACCCCCAGCTATCCACAATGTAAGAAAACATCAACAAATCACACTCCTTTCAACTTGCATTACATCAAACACAACGCAAGAACCTAAACCACTAAATCGAAATCATAACCCAAACCCAATCCATCATTAATCTTAAATAAATGCAAGAGGAGATACACATACCTAGACAAATGTCAAGAGGAGGAAGAGGCGATCTTGGCAGAGAAGATGTTAATGGCGAGGACGAAGAAAGTTTTAATGCAGATGAAGAAAATGTAAATGGCGGAGGAAGAAGAAGATGTAGAAGAAGAGAAGAAATGTAAACGAAGCTTAGAAGAAACAACGACCAGGGAGGATGTGTTAATGGCGGGAGGAAAAGAAGAAGGTGTTGGGTTGTTGCAAGAATTTCGATCTTTGGGAACATGTTATAATTTTAAAAGATTACACAATACTTCATTATCCTAATTAACCACTAATCATATTAATTCCTTAATCAATAATAGGCTATTTACTTAACACTTTCAAACTAGATGACCTTTTAATTAAATGAATTTGATTTGGCCTTTAAGAAAATGTCCCAAGCTACGCGGGGTAAAAAAAACTGAAAACCGAAACGAACCCAAAAACCGAACCGAAAAATCGGATTTTTGGTTTAAAAAATTCTCTAATCGGTTTTTTGGGTTAAAAATCTGAAAAATTGGTCACTAAACTAGTTTTTATTAAAAATCCTAAATTATAAAGTATGTAATTTCAACCTAAATCCTAACTTTCAAATTTCAATTTTATATCTGCCCTCTTTTAACTATTTTTGGGGGCAAATAATTAAAATGCCATATGGCTTTGAATTTAACTAAAGGCCATCTAGTTTTTTAGTCTTACTAATGACCTTATTTTTTATTAAAACAACCTAATGACATTAAACACTAATCATGGCTAATTAGAACTAATGAAGTATTGTGTAATTTTTAAAAATTATAATATGTCCCCAGAGACCTGAAATTCTTGCAAACAAACCCAAACATAACATCTTCTTCTTCTACCTCCGCCATTACACATCCCACCTCGGTTGCTGTTTATTCTAAGCTTCGTCTCATCTTCTTCTTCCTCCTTCATGTACATCTTCTTCTTCCCGCCATTAACACTATCTTCTTCCTCCGCCATTAACATCTTCTCGCCATAGATCTTTCCTCTCCTCCTCCTCCTCCTCCTCCTGACATTTCGTCCAGGTATGTGTATCTCCCTTTCCATTTTAATTTCGATTTACAAAGATTTATGATGGATTGGGTTTGAGTTATGATTTGATTTAGTTGTTTAGGTTGTTGGGTTGTGTTTGATGTAATGCAAGTTGAAATGAGTGAAATTTATTGAATATTGTGGGTAGCTGGGGGTGGTAGCACCGATTGTAGGTGGAAATAACTGAAAATGTGTTTTGGATATGATGGATCGCTTAAGTGACTAGTTATGTCTGGTATAATGCAGAGTATTGTAGATCGCTTATGCGATCAGCTATAAGCAAAAGATCGTTTAAGCGATCTGCTATAAGTCTGGTATATGGCAGCAAATTGCTTAATGATCAGCTTATTTATACCAGGTCGCTTAGGCAATCCATTCATCGCTTAAGAAATCCAGTCAGCGATATACCAGATTGCTTAAGCGAAACACCAGATCGCTCAAGTGACTCTGCAGATGCTTTTTAAAATCTTCAATTCTTAATACATCATTAATAATTTTTGTTTTCTTGCATTATAGGTACTTGGCTATTTTAGACATGAGATAGTTGTTTTGGGTGTTGAATATTTTGGTGAGTGGGTGGAGGAAGAAAGTTGCCAGAAGTGGATTAGGAAGAGCAAAGAAGTTATACAATTGTTGTGAGCACAGAGGTTAGTTTTATGAGTTGATTTATGAAATAATTAGAAGAGGTGATTGAGTTGCTCACGTAGTGATATAGTTGTGAAGTATGTTTAAGCAGAGTTCCTAGACATTATAAGGTACCTTCTACTATATTAAAGTTGGTTAATGTGTGAAGTTATATATAATTGATGTGGGCATAATGGTTCAAGGCCGATTTAAGGGTTTCTTTTGTAGTAAACCGTTGGAAGTTGGTTCAAAAGAAGGGGATAACGAGGAAACTAGTGGAGAAAATGCTGGTTTTATTTGAACTATGAGGGCATTATTTCTTAGTTCAGAGGTGGCAATTACAGGTAGTAGTGATTCCTTTAAATACGATTATGCAAAAGGTGTTGTTTGTGAGAAAGAGAACATTAAGGTCCTTTAAGTAGGTTCAGAGGTGGCAATTGCAGGTAGTAGTGAAAGCTCATGTTTTTCTGATGGATTGGACTTGCGCATAGGGTATTTATTTGACAACAAAGAGAAAGTGGGAGGAAGCTAAAACTTGTTGCCGTGAGAGGTAATTTTGAGTTCATCACCAAAAGTCTAATTCATCAGTAGTGACAGTTGCATGTTGTGACCGAAAGTGCAAGTGGCGGGTTTATTATAAAAGGTTGACGGGGTTCGAAAAATTTATTGTTAGCACGTATACCCGTGAGCACAGTGTGGTTTGTGACATATTTCAGGTGAGCATCGACAAGCCTCTATTGATGTATTGGACAATTTGTCAAAAGTCAGTTCATTTGAGGGAAAAGTCCATCTCCTAAGGACATTTAGATACTTGTGCGCACAGAGTTGGGATGCACTGTTAGTTACTGAAAATGCTGGAAAGGGAGACAACATGTACAAGTTTATGAGGGGCATGTTGGAGCACGGGTACGCAGTATTAGAAGCGTACAGTTATATGCTTTAGTTGACAAACCAAGGTAGCATGATGACTTTGAAGTGGGACGAATATGGTTTAAATATTTTTGTTGCTTACGGTGTGTTCTATAAGGGGTTTTGTAAACATGAGAAAGGTGTTGGTTGTTGATGGTTTCTTTTTGACAGGAAAGTATAGAGATACATTGTTAGTGGCCACTACATAGGACAACAAGAATCACACATATCTCGTTGCATAGTGTGTGGTTGACTCTGAGAACACAAGTTGTGGACTTGATTTTTCAGCAATTACGTACGTAGTGCCTGACAGCGATGAGATTGTGCATAATATCTGATAGGCATAACTCTATAAGAAGGAGATTGCCACTATTTACCCTCAAGCACATCACGGATTCTGTATGAGACACCTTGGTGAGAACATAAAACAAAATTTAAATATGCTGGCCTCCTTCAGACATACTCAAGGAGCACTTCGCTAAATCTGAATCAAGGAAGATAGAATGCTAAGTATCTTGAACTGATGTTGGTTTCGAGCAATGGAATAGAGCTTACTTTCTTGGAAGAAGGTTTTGATGTCATGACCACAAACATAGTCGAGTCCATAAAGTAGAAGTTGTTAATAGAAAGAGAGTTCCATAGTTGCCTTTTTCAGTGCAATCCAAGGACATTATCATGAGGTTCTATAAGCGTTGTACGGAGTTAGATAATTTTACCACAACCCTTGTTTAGTCTAAAAAATTATTGCGAGAATGTATAGAACCGTCAAATGCACTGTTGCCTATCCTCTAATGCTCAAGAGTCACCGTGCGCTATGGTCTGGATGCCCTAGTTAACCTTCTAAGTAAAACTTGCAGTTATAAGTGCTTGACATTCAAATTTACCTTGTCCTCATGCACTAGCACCATTGAACACCAACAGTAGCCATATTTTTGTTCAAGAATTTACATAGAACTTTGCCCCCTCTCTATATGGCAAATCACTATATGTTAGCTTATTTGGAAACGATATATCCAGTTCCCCAAAAGAGCAATGGGTGGTGCCAGCAGAGTTGTTACATTATCATCCATCCACCATTCAGAAGATAGAAAAGGAGAAAAAGAGTTAAGTGATTCCATCAACCTGTGAGGTTCCTTCGAGCATGAATAAATGCTCAATTTGCATGCAACCTGGCTATAAGAGAAGTAGTTGCTAGAATTGACCACATGCAGATCTAGAAAATTAGGTTCAAATTGATCAGTAGCAAGAACCAAGCAATTTGCAGATAAGATCGGATCGCTTAAGAGATCGACTGTTATCTGTAGATCTGAATAGTAGATAGTTTAAGCGATCAAGAAGAAGGATGAAATCGAGAGAGTTGCCAAGGCCAACCATGAAGAGTTGTTGTTTTAATTTTTTATGTTTTAAATTTAATTGTTACCTTGAATAAATCATCCTTTATAACGTATTAAATCAAATATTATATTTCATTTTCATCAACTTTAAAAAGGGTTTAAGTTAGTAAAATTTCGCATATTACCTCTGTACGACACTGATTGCCGCCCAAAGAAGTAAGACACGCAAAATAAATATTATCAACATTATTGTTTGATCAAGACAATCAATCAATCAATCAATTTACTGAATTATCACGAGTGTGGGACGTTAGTAGAAACGTACCTCATTTCACAAATATGGATGGTTATGATTGAATATAGAGCTCACCTACAATACAGAATATAATTTCTCACTGAAAAGTGCACAATATCAAAAGATCGGCGAGATAGAAGCAAAATGTCCTTGGTCGCTCAAGCAATTATGAATCGCTTAAGCGACCAAGGCCAAAAGTGAAGAATCGCTTAAGTATATTGATTCTGCCTTAGACATGGTTGCTTCAGCGACCATAAATCCCTTAAGTGACCAAGGGTAAAAGTGAAGAATTGCTTAAGTGTCATGTAACTAGGGTGACTTATTCTTCCTTGCACATGATCGCTTGAGCGACCAAAGGTAAAGTGAAGTATCATTAATGATCCTGATCCTCACTTGTACGTGATCGCTTAAGCGACTACATGATCACTTAAGCGAATAAGCGAGCATACAAGATAGCTTAAGAGAGCCTAGGATCGCTTAAGCTATCCAGTATAGTTGGATGACCTTTATTCAGCCTTTGACAAGATATTATCACTTAAGTGACCAAAGCTAAATAGATAGGATCACTTAAGCGACACCATATATCGCTTAAGCGATTAAAGGTAATTTACTTTGGTACTTTAAAAGCATTCTATACTTTATTTCTTTTCTATGTTTATGTACAGACGTAAAAGAATTAATTTAATTAAAATATAATTTTGAAAAAAAAAATCGATTAAGTGGTATAAATAATCAAATCAATTGACACAAGATAGATCATGTCCCTGAACTAATCGTACAGTCAAAATTGAAGGTTATTTCAATCTAATCATTCTCAAATACATCATCCATTTATGAAATCAAGTACGTTTCTACTATGTCACACTAGGTGCTATGACATTCATCCATTTATCATATGGTTGTAACCTTAATATGTGTTGATGGAATTAGGTTGCAAATAATCCTTCTTAATCGGCATTAATAAGTGTTACTAACTGATGTCGCTTAACAGTAACATTAATCATGTGATGTTGTGAATGTCTAATCACATTAATTCCTTATATGGGGTTGACAATCTATTCCAAAAAAAATAAAAGGAATCGCTTATCATCGCTAAGCGATTAAGTGTTTATAAGCTTTCATGCTTAAGCGATAATGTAATTGCTTGAGCGATCTTGTGAAAGGCATAATAAAATAACCCAAATACCGAATCGCTTAAGAGATTTCATTTCTCACTTAAGCGATCTTGTGTTTTTAACCTTAGTCGCTTAATGATCTAGTACTTAGTCGCTTAGCGATTACGTACAAGCAAAAATCAAGATCACTTAAGCGATGCTTCACTTTACCCTTGGTTGCTTAAGCGATCATGTACAAGGCAGATCAATATCTGCCTAGATGCATGATCACTAAGCGATTTACTGTCTTGCTAAGCGATTCTTCGCTTTTACCCTAGTTGCTTAAGTGATCCAGTCCGAGCAGAATGAAGATCTGCCCAGATGCACAAATCGCTTTAGGATTTACTGTCTCACTTAAGTGATTCTTCACTTTTACCTTTGGTCGCTTAAGCGATTTGGGATTGTTTAAGAATCAAGTCTGAAGTAGAATGAAGATCTGCCCAGATGCATGATCGCTTAAGCGATTTACTGTCTCACTTAGCGATTCTTTGCTTTTACCCTTGATCGCTTAAGCGATTTGGCGATCAAGTCTGTAGTAGAATCAATATCTTCCCAGATACATGCTCGCTTAAGCGTTTACTGTCTCGCTTAAGTGATTCTTCGCTTTTACCCTGTTGCTTAAGCGATTTGGGATCGCTTAATTGATCAAGTCCGTGGCAGAATCAACATCATCCCTGATACACGTCGCTAAGTGATTATTGTCTCACTTAAGTGATTCTTCGCTTTTACCCTTGGTTGCTTAAGTAGTTTTGGATACTTAAGCGATCAAATTCGAGGCAGAGTCAACATTTTCCCAGATACGCATCGTTAAGTGATTTATGGTCTCGCTTAATCGATTCTTCGCTTTTACCCTTGGTCATTTAAGCGATTTGGTATCGCTAACGATCAAGTCCATGGCAGAATCAAGATCTACTCAATGCACAATCGCTTAAGCGATTTATGCTCTTGTTTAAGCGATTCTTCACTTTTACCCTTGGTCGCTTAAGCGATTTTGGATCATTTAAGCCATCAAGTTCGAGGCAAAATCAATATTTGCCAGATGCACGATCGTTTAAGCGATTTACTGTCTCGTTTAAGAGATTTGGGATTGCTTAAGCGATCAAGTATGAGGTAGAATCAACATCTGCCTAGATGCACGATCATTTAGCAATTTATGTCTCGCTTAAGCGATTCTTCACTTTACCCTTGATTGCTTAAGCAATTTGGTATCACTTAAGCGATCAAGTCCATGGCAGAATAAAGTTCTGCCAATGCACGATTGCTTAAGCGATTTATTGTCTCGCTTAAGCAATCCTTTATAGAAAACCCCTGGTCTTAAGTGATATATGTAGCGCTTATATATCGCTTAGTGATCATGGGCATTACATATTTTTTCTAGCTTTTCACTTGAATTTTGACAAACTAAATCACCAACACATATTAATTCCATATTTCTCCTGAATTGATAACCTAATTGCATCAAAATCAATGCCATGTAACAAGAATACTAAATAAACTCAAACTCAAAGAAGGGAAATAAATACTGAATTGCTTTTGTACAAATCTGAAATGTGTCAATTACATTAAATTACAACATTATATACAACAAATAAATGTCCTATATACCCCCAAAACAAAGCAAGCCGGCAGCCTCCATCCCCCCTCTCCATTTCTCTTTAGCCACTTCCTCATCCTCCAAAATTATCCAGTATACCTCACGCACCACACCCAAGTATCAATAGCCTGACACCTAACAACACTAACTGATCCAATTCAAGACAATCCAATTATTCAGACCACCAATAAGACAGCATCATATAAACTATAAATTCTAAGTCCAACTTCTATACCTTTTGATGACAGCACAACAATGGACTTGGATTGGGTTATGGTCAGTCAAAAGGGATCCATATGCCTATAAAAGCACTCAACAGCCAAGTGCTCCTGACAATGCTTATTGTTTCATCATTCAAGCCGTTCATCGGGGTGTTGGTCATGTCAACTCAATAAATTTTAGTGCATAGTCCTACAATCAGTACTACAATAAGAGGAAGACATTACATTAGAATCAGCTTATAGAACAATTATATTATGTAAGTTTTATACAAATTTACCTTGAGTCATTTGTAGGGACGGGAAGGCACTTGATGACAACTTTCCGTCAGTAGTTCATCACCCAAGTGCTAAAACATCCCACTATCGTGCAACAGTCGTAGGAACAATACACATTAGGTCTGCAACTCTATCTACAACTATCTCTCTCAATAAATACTTAGGTTGTAGTTAGGATCTGCAGCAAGCCCTCCTTTGATAGTGCAACGATGTTATCCAATGCATATCCTTATGTTCATAATGCAGTATAATCTTTAATGTTTTCCCAACTGTTGCCATATTGGGTCTTTCCCCCGTACTACTACATCATCCTATCATTAATGAAAATCATCAAGGACACCGTCGAAGTCATCTGTGGCCAATCTTTTCCATTTGCCTCCCCTTGTTGCACCTCACCATTGGCCTTTTTCATTAAAGTGTCATATGTAGTTACTAGCGTTTGGCTAAAGGCCCAATCGGTGATGGCACATGCGAATACAAATATCACCATTACTGCTATGTCATAGCCTTATAAGTGCCAATACCTCATTGATGTGCTGCATCAAATAAAACAACATGATAAGTATATAATACCTCATAAAAAACATAAGCAAAAATAAGGGAATAACTCATTGAGTCGTCGAGCCACCTACCTATCGTTAACACTTTTCAAACCGCTTCTGAAATAATCCCAATCTTGCCTTCATATGCTATCACTCTTCTAGAATCATTGTAATAGGCATATAGAATTTTTTCTTTTTCTCATCTATTAGCCTATAACAATCGACATTTAACTCCTCCGTTTTCACTTGCCCACTTCCTCTACCTTCCTCCTCCATTTTCACTTCCCCACTGTCTCCGTCTTCCTTCTACCTCCTCCTCCATTTTGACTCTCCACTTTCACGGACCGTCTTTTTTTTCTTCGTTTTCCTCTTTTTTCCATGCGTTATTGCCATGTAAGGAGAAATTACATGCTACTCTTTCGGCTCTCTCTTTTATGCTCAGGTTGAACTTTAACCGTTGAGCTTCAACCACTTTAAATACCCTACCAACTTCCTCCTCCACCCTATTAACTTTCTCTGCCACCCTATCAACTTCTCCCCCACTTTTTTCATCCGCCTTCCATCCTCTCAAACCTTCATAAACGACTATTGTAAAACTCTCAAACGACTGTTTATGAGGTCAACCACCTCATTCTCCTGACCTAGAGCGCACTGCAAAACGATACCTATTGTAGCGGTTTGGCAATTGGGTGGGGGTGTACAAACCTCTTCATCCTCTTCTCTTCCCTCCCGTCGATTGAGCTTCATCATCTTCGGCGTCACAACACTTCTCAAGCAGTGGCCCTGCAACTCCATTCACATGCGTGACCCTTTCAGGTCCCACATTAGGTGGTCTATCCCTTCATCTGTTGCATCCTCTATGCTTTGAATGATGTAACATACTCTTCTCCCACTTCACTCCTAGTAACAGTGAGGAAGGGATGGACGACTCCCTGCAATAAGAAAAAAAAATTAATCAAATTTAAGCTACATTAAAAGCAAGTGCATATTCAAAAATTAATAATTTAATCTTACTCAAGCCGCTTGAATTTTCATGCTATTTTCGCAATCCCAAGGGGTACACTTCTCGATGTGCCACTGCAACATCCTAGGAAATTGCGGTTGCTCATCCAAAGTCTTCATCCTCCCCCCTGCCTTAGCCAGGATAGGGACGACCTCATACATCTAAGCCTACATCGTAAAAAATAATCTATATCATATTAAAACACAATAATATAAAAATATAATAAAAAGCTATTAATATTTACTTGCATTACCCATGGGAAGCCAAATAAATTGTACTGCTCGGTCTATTCTTCTCGACAGATTGGTGCTACCTAACGCCATGTCTTTCCTTGTAGGGAGTCCATGGTTAGCTGAAATGATACCCGTCCTCATGGATAAGCATTAAGAGGCCATGTTGCTTGCAAACTTCACCCAATCTAATTAACGACTTTTGTTGAGTCAAAAGCAATTAGGTCAAATGCACGAACCGTACCAGGCACATCTTAAACCTTTCTGAAGAGGTATACCCCTTCTCCTAACCTCTCCTCTAAATCGTGTCTTGTAATGGAGGCCTTCCCCCCAAAACCTTTGTAGCCAAGTATCAGCTGCTCGACTCTTCTTATTCTCCATTGCTCTTTTGCTTTTGGAAATGCCCCACATCTAAGCCTATCATTAGGGCATATTCTAGCATCCCAAAATAGTGGCTTCCTATCCACCACGAACTACATTTCATTTTTTTTTGGCTTTAACTGAGTGCAGCAACATATAATGCTCTCCTTGTCCCCAGACACATTTTTTTAAATTTCTCCAATGTTCACAAATGACTGAAAAAACTTTCTTTGAATCGGCCCATACCCTCTTATGTTCCTGTAAAATCTCCATTATTCTTGTAAAAACTTATCAACTTGACCTAACTGTCACCCTTATGGGGAAGTACGGTAACTTATCGCTTACAACCTCTAACCCATAGTCTTTATAATTTACGCTTAAGAAAATTTTGCACAATTGATATAAACTAAATATCAGCAAAAAAAAAAAAAAAAAAAAAAAAAAAAAAAGAAACCAAAACAACCAATCTTCCAATTTGGGGATATGGGCTTTGAGGGCACAGGGAGTGGGTGTTTTTTGGCTCGAGAGGATCGGGAAGCCAACGTACCCTACAGAGGCTGTTGTGGTAGGTTCCATGAGATTGGAGGGCTAAGGATGGCAGAGGTGGCGGAATGGGGGGCTAGAAGGCTACCCTGCATATTGCGACTGGCCACGCACAACGCTTGTTGTGCATGGCAAGCTCTACAATATGTAGGGCAGCTCTCCATGTCGTGGCCAGCTCTGCATATGCAGGGTAGCCTTCCAGCCTCCTTATCCGCTACATCCTACACATCCCTAGCCCTCCAACCTCCCACAAACAACCTCCCTACGGTCTTCTCTGCCTTCCCCTATCCTTTGGAACCTAAACAAAGCCACCCTCCAATGTTGCCATTGCTCGACAAATGCCACACCACCTAACAATAAAACCCCTACATATCCCCCAAATTCACACAAATCAATCAATTTCTCATCAAATTAAAAAAAAAAAAAAAAAAGTAAAACCTACTCTTCCTCATTGCTTCCTTCTTCTCGCTTGAATTCTTGCCAGTGTCCTCCTCTTTAGAACCGTTTTCTGATTCTTCTCTCTATTCTTATGTTTTTGTTGTCTCTTCTACCTCTGGACCATCTTCACTCATCGGATGATCCACCGGACATCTTCTTCGACAGCCATTGAACTACCACCGCAGTCACTGGTCTAAGATTGATTAGGGTTGTGTTTTTCTCCTATTTATGTGTATCAACATGATTTTGTGTAAGGAAGCTTTAGGATCGATATTGTCGCGAATAGGGCACTGCCAGAAATGACAGAGAAATCAAAGGTGTTCGATAGTCGTTTTTTAGGTATTTGGCTCATTAAGCGATTTGAAGGGTGGGGCTCGTTTTTAACTTTCAAAATTTAACAAACTTCTGTTAATTATAATATTACCCATATGTTTAAATCTTTTTAGTTTATTTACATGTTTAATGAATCCTAAGTGTGCCATGTCTTTTTTCTAAATTAAAAAAAAAAAAATTGCAAAATTTTTAGGGTCATTTTTTTAAATGCAACTTGGGGTCCGGGGAGTTAATTTCCTCCTATTTTTCCTACTGCCTTGCTTTCTTCCTTTCAACTTCACAACCAGCCACCGTCGCGCCCACCGTCCATCGAAGTCTACGACGGTCTTCACTCATTCAATCATCACTTTCACAATTTATGCCTTACGTTGTCGTGATTAGTCCCTTCATAACTCTTTAGGATTCAATACAAAAAGGTAAGAAATACCATAGAACAATTGTGTAAACTTGTTGGTACAATTGCTCATCTTTGTGAAGAAGAAAGGAAACAACTTTGAAAAGAAGATCGTTCAAGTAAAATGAAAGGAAAAGCAATGAATGGCAAAACTTGTAAATATACAACAAGATGGTTTTTATATGATGACATGATGTAAATAAGAAAGCAAGCATGAAAAGATACAGCCCTTGTTTATTATACTATTCTGGATCATATTTTGTTATCCTATTTGAATTAAAAAATAGAATATGTGTTTGTTTACTTATTAGAATCATTATTTTAAAATTAATCGAAATCAAATAACTTTTTTTGTCTAAAAATGAAAAGAGGTAGGACTTGTTTTTAGATTATTCTACTCTATTCAACTTAAAACATTTCCTATCCAACTCTCTTCAACTCAAAACATTTTTTTTTTCTCTCCTCATTTTTCTTTCCTTCCAATTGAAAATAATCCACCAAGACGATTACCCCCTACCAGCACCACCGTCAGTCAACATGCCGCGAACAGTGCATACCAGCTGGATTTGCCAATCTAGCCATTTTTGGCCAGATCCATATCGACCCTGACCAGCCAGATCTAGCCGGTCATGCGCTGTTTTAGCGACTATCAGCTGCCATCAGACAGTGAGGCCAATAGCCGGCTATCCTCTAGGTGTTGTGGTGCTTTGTTAATTTTTAAACTTTTATTATGGGTGTTGACTAATTAACACATATAGGAGCAAAAAAACAATAATAAATATTTTCAAAAAATGTACCAAACAACTATTTTGTCTTAAAAACCTTTTTCAAAAAATGTACCAACAACTATTCCAGTATTATCCAACTCTGATATAATTTTCAAATATTTTACCAACACATTTTCAAAATTTGATTCTATTGGATTTAATCCAATTCACTCAACTTAAACACTTTTTAGAATAACAATTTTCAAATAATCTACCAAACAAATCCTACGCTTTTAGTTTGCAGGCTTTCAAGTAAGAATTGTCCACATGTCTTAAGCACAAGAGCGATTGAGGAAGAAGTAGGAAATCGAGTGACCCTAGTACTGTTCTAATCAAACATACCCTTCCTAATCAAATCGGTTTAAAACCAATTAATCAAACCAAAAATTTGTTTGGTTAGTTACTGGTTCAAGTGAAAATCGATTTGATTTTAGGTCGGTTTTCCACTCAAACCGGATTGTGGTTCAGTAACTGGATTTCGCCACCCCTAGTTAAGGCTTGCTAAAATTTTGGATGTTGTTTGGAAGGATCTTTTTTAGAAAAATGAATATTAATTATTTTTGATAAAATGTTTGTGGGACCCATATATTTAAAGAGTTAATTACATATTTGCTCAAGTGTTTATTAAATTAGAATGAGTAAAAAAACTTTACCCACCCGGTTTGGCAAATCTATAGTTTCCACCCGTGGTTCATAAATTGAAATTCCTACCCAATTTAAAACCTGTTTAGATGAATTTTTCTTGACTAGGTTTGATGAGTCAAATCCCTTTTCATCCCTTG
This sequence comes from Pistacia vera, assembly GCF_008641045.1. Classification (NCBI taxonomy): domain Eukaryota; kingdom Viridiplantae; phylum Streptophyta; class Magnoliopsida; order Sapindales; family Anacardiaceae; genus Pistacia; species Pistacia vera. Next base: position 1,999,872 of record NW_022196645.1, read on the forward strand.
TTATATAATAGTAAATTAATAAATTACTTTTAACCCTCAAATTAATAGAATTAACAAAATAACCATCTTTCTTTCAAATTTATTTCAATAACACCAGATTCTTCAAACCTTCATCTCCAGATTGCCAGATCTCGACAGCCAGATCGGGCTACTAGGATCCTCTCTTCTCTCTCTCTCTCTCTCCACCTCTTTCTTCCCTTTTATCCCTCTTCCTCCTTTCCTCTTCTTCTTCATGTGGCCCATCTTAGTAGCTATAGGCTGCCGCTGCCTCTTTTCTTCTCTCTTTCTCCTTATCTCTTCTCTACCTCTCTCTCTTTTCTTTTCTCTTCTCCTTTCTTCTTCATGCGACGGCCAAATCTGGCTGTCGATGGTGTTGGTGTTGGTGGTGGTGGGGCGATAAATTACTTTAAGTTTTTTAATGCAACATAATTAATGGTCAATTATTTTATATAAATCCTACATTTGTTAAGTAAATTCCATTTTCATATGAAGAAAAAGACAATATCCATCTTATAAGGGGTTTGGATATATATAACCCGATAATCATTAGTTTCTAAAATAAAAAGGTTTTAAATAAATGACAAATTTAGTCATAAATTCCAATAACTTTACAATTATACCCTTATAAGATTTTTTTTTTTTTAATATATAACACTAGATTATACAAGATTAGATAATCAAACATTTAACAATATAATTTAATAGTCTAATTAAAGGCACAATAAATCATGCTAGATTACATAAAACTTATTCCAACGACTTTTGTCCTTCGTCATTTTTTTGTTGAGGATTCAATTATGTAACATTATGACAAAATCGATCTTTTAAACAAAAACCTTGACATTTTGAAAATCAAAATTAGTAAAATGTAGGAATTTCTCTTTTTGAAAACTTTTTGTAGAATATAATGTTTGGCCAAAAGCAATGGCTAGGTCAAAAGTATCTCTAAGGGCACAATTGATTGATGCTACCATATTCTAAAATCTGCAAACAAAAGCAATGACTAAAGCAAATCTCAAGCTACCAAAGAGGCTTTCAACAAGATTCCGAGTCTGCAAATCCATGCGCAAACCATGGTATCAACTTAAAGGTGCAATGGTAGCACAAATGTAGATTAGTTTTATAAATGAACACAAGGTATTGATTTGACGGTTTCTAAGGACCGGTAATGTTATCGCCAATGCCTTGACTAGTCTCAAACCATTGGATTACATTCAGAAAAGATTCAATGGTCCCCAGGCACAGTAACATTGCCAGCCGATACCTTAGGGCTTAGCTAATAGTTAAAGCCTTCTCCAATAATCTAAAAGTCTCCCTTTAAACACAAATTCAGGGATTTATTATACTTCTTGCTATTTGCGAACACACAAAACAAAATGACTTATTGGAGAACAAAACCATAAACAAACTTCAAACTCTGATTCTTCTTTCTTCCACAACAAAAGGCTACCTTAGCATTCAACTACTTTCTTTTTGTTTCTGGGATATTGCAAGCTCCACCATCGCTTCCTCTTTCGCAGATTATATGACGCGATCCCATTCACTTTCAATTTTCAGCACATGATAATAATAACCTATTGTACTACCATGGAATTAATCAACCTAAATATGTCATCAGAATCTGCCCGATACAAAGATTCCATGAAATCAATGAATCTAAATATATCACCACCATCTGCCTGATAAATGGACTCTTACTTGAAAGCAAGCTGAGAAAAGAAAGATCTCAAAGAAACTTCAATTAGCACAAAAGCTCAAATTAATCCCAATGCACAAACAAATTACCATATCACTAAAGGGAACATCACATGCTAAACAAAAGTAAATACACAAACAGAAGGTTTTGACACAAGAGACAAGCTGTAGTACTAATAAATGCCATTATTATTATGTCAATGGCAATACTTAAGGAAGAAGATCACTTATTTATTTACCCTGCTTTGGCCTTATCTCGATTCCTTGAACAATAAGGCCACGCTTCCAGTTACCAGCCCTCACCTCCAAAATACTCATTTCTAATTCACCATCTTCATTTCCTGCATTGTAAAAGTCACCTATCTCGACCTCAAGCCACCTGTCTCCTCTCTCCTTGGGATGATGGCCATCATTCTGGCTCGGCAAAGATGCCTGCCATCCTAAACTGCGGCTGCGATTAAATAGACCAGCACGCCTCCCTAACCGATATTGCATTCTCCGCCCTCTCACTGCATCCAAATAGACAAATTGTTTTTGGCTTTCACTTCCCACAAGTCCAATATGCACCTCTACAGGTAGACATTCAAACCCATAAGACCCTTCCGTCAGCTTGAACACGAGATAGGTCGTGTAATCTGTCCCTGGGGACAGAATGCAAGTACTAATCTTTCCACATATCTCAAGCCAACACACATCTCTAAGCTCAGCAACCTCTTGGAACCTGTAAATTGTCAATAAACTAAAGCTCATCCGGAAACAGTTAGGAGAAAACTAAAAGAGACAAGAAAAAGCCTTGATATAAACCTCGCGCCAGGAAGAGAAGTCCATCTCCAATATGCGGGAGTATCAACCCACACAATCATGAGATCCCTAGCAGATATCATGTAACATTTCTTCCCACTCTGCTTATCCAAGGAAAAGGCCTGTTCAAAGTCAATAATACAATTAGATACATCACTGCCAAAGAGGAAAGGATAATATAATAAAACCCCAAAGTTTGAAGAAAAGACAATGAGGGCCAAAATGCTTTCAATTGTAAGAGAACCTCCCTTCAAGGCCATTAATTAGCTTAAAATTTTCATCTTCAATTATGTCAATCAGGGTTTAGGGATCTAATTGACACTTCCCAAACCTCACGGAGGCGCTGTGCACAGAAATTCCAACTAACTGATCTAATTGAAAAATTATATTCCCACACCAAACAAATATATAATTAAAAAAAAAAAACCCAATTCAGATCCATCCAAAAATAATAGAAATTCCGAATCAAATCTCCTGAAATTGAACCCAGAAACAAAACACGAAAATAAACCTTTTTCCCATCATCAATGAGAATCGGGTGGTCACAAAGGCTGAGAAAGAGCCCTTCTTCGAAGGCAAACACAGCAAAGAAGACGGAGAAGACGACGACGGGGGCAAGGAAGACATAGAATGATGGACTGGTACTCGGGGGGCAAGAAGCGCTCCACACGGCGTCGGACTCGGCGGCGGACTTGAAAATGGAAGAAACCAAAGACAAGCGGCAGGCGTCATGGGGGGTGGTGCAGGAATACGGCGGCGATGCAGCCTTCGGATAATAAGCTCATGGGGCTGTCTGTTTCACGTTTTTGTTGAGGGTGGTCAGTGGTTCGCTGGAGTGTGGTCGCCATGAAGTGATGATGGTGATGTATCTTGGTAGGTTTTTATAACAATAAGAGAGATTCAGTCGAAAGCTAAGGTTAGTTCTACGCGAGGAAGTTTAACTGATATTTGCCTTCCCCAGTTTCGAATTGAGATATATCCTTGAGAAGGTTTGTATAAAAAATCTGACCTGGCCAGCAAAGCGTGATTAAGCAGGAAAAAAAGAGCTCCGTTTGGTTCACAATTTTATGTTTTTGGGAAAAGTTTTTTGAAAATAGTAAAAAAAGTTGAATTGGGCGGGTATAACGAGGTAATTTACAAATTGATAAAATACTCCCTATGTTTGTTTTTTACAAAACACCCCTTATATAAAACTTAAAAGTTACACAAAAACCCCCTATTCACCCTCAAATACGGACAGCTGCCACCACCACCGCCGGAGGGTGCCGGGTCGCCGTACAAAAACATTAAAAATATTTAGGGTATTAATTGAATTAACAAATTTAGGGGGTTTAAAAAATGTTGAATAATATTGTGAGTTTTTTGGTATTTTACTGTTTAACTTTTTTGAGAATACTAAAAGTAGTATTCCCAAAATTCAACCAAACGCAGCCAAAAGTTTGAATGAAAAGATTAAACATTGTAGGTTAAAATATAATAATAAGAAGTTGATTTAAAATTTGAAAGACAAAACACATTTATTTCAGTTTCTCTTTCTCAAAACATGATTCAAACATCTTCCTCTCTCTCGTTTTTTCTTTTAATTTTCTACCATTTCTCAATGTCTTTACTCTTGCATTTTTGCCATTCCCTTTAGTTATAATGTTGAGATCCTCAAAAAACCGAAAAACCCATCCACTCTCCAAATTGTAGGCACCATTGGGTTTACCAAAAATGGAAAAAGAGGTGTGTGGAGCAACTTCTGATGACCGACGTTCTCCATCGGCAGAGGACACCCCATCGGTAAAGGAGACGGCATTGGCAGAAACATCCCTCGGCAGAAGAGGGACGACAAGATTCGAAATGAAAATGAGGAGGAGGACCAGCGCAAATTCCAGCAAGGAGGTGGAAGAAGAGGAAGAATAGGGATAATCTATAATTTTATGAAATTATTGCTTGTTGGTGCCAATTTAAGGATATTTGGTTGGGTTTTTTTTAAGTTCATTTTTACATTTTGTCGAGCAGTTGGAAAGCACAGAGGAGTGGGTGTTTTGGGCTTCCAGAGGACCGGGGAAGCAAAGCAAGGCCCTAGGGAGGTTGTTTATGGTAGGTTGGATGGCTTTTATTGGCAATAGAGCGGAGTAAGGGGGCTGGGGGCTTGCCTGCATATATAGGGCTGTCCACGCCAGTCAGCCCTGGCTTGCCTTTCATCACTCTCTTGTATATTATGCCAGCAAGAAACAAGAATCTGTCAAGCAAACAAGAGTACATTTTCTACCTGTTTATTTTAGTCATTTATTAACATTTTGGTTGATTGTGCAGGGCTATTGTAGAAGTACATAATTCAATTTTCCAGGTCGATTATTGCATGTAATGCTAGCAAGAAACAAAACTTGTCAAGCAAACAAGAGTTAGTTGCATACTCTTTCCAAGCCTCATGGTTCATGTCTTTTTTTGTCTATTATGATGAGGAATTTGACATTGCTTTTTCTGCAGGTCTGGCGATTTGTCTATTAATGGTTTAAAACTTTGAAGCAACGAAGGGAGGAAGGAAGGAAGGCATTTGAAGCTAGTGGAGATACAAAAGCTTGGATAATTTAGCTGTGTTTTTTGAGTCAGCAAGTGTATTTAGTTAGATAGGGCTGGTTGGATCTATTGAATCTTTAGAGTAGGCACTAAAGTGTATTTAGTTGAGACAAAATGCATGTTTTGGTAAGTTGTTATTTTGGAACTGCTAGAACTGCTAAACTATCATTTTCCAGATTTCTTTATGTATTTGCTTCTTGTTAATAATAATTTCCTTAATTTTTCCCTTATCAATTGTTTAGTGAGTGAGATCTTGGTTGATATCACTTATCAATCGTGTACTTAATTTGTATAGACACAAATCAGCTAAGCGATCAAGGCTTATATATTTGGATCGCTTAAGCAAGAGCTGCATCGCTTAAGCGATCGTGTACTTGAGGATTATTTAGACCAAATTAGTCTTGGTTGCTTAAGCGATGTGGGCTATCGCTTAAGCAATCAAGGCTATCTATGTTGGATCGCTTAGCAAGAGTTGACTGCTTAGGCAATCGTGTACTTAAGGATTATTTAGACACAAATTAGTCTTGGTCGCTTAACGATGTGAGCTATCGCTTAAGCATCAAGACTTACATATACGGTATCGCTTAAATGAGAGTTACTCACTTAAGCGATCGTATACTTGAGGATTACTGAACAAATTAGCCCTGGTCAATCAAGCGATGTGGTTGTCGCTTAAGCGATCGAGGCTTATCTATGCTTGATCGCTTAAGCGAGAGCTAACATCGCTTAAGCGATCGTGTACTTGAGGATTGTTTGACCAAATTAGCCTTGGTCACTTAAGCGATGTGCTATCGCTTAAGCGATCAAGGCTTATATATGCTGGATCACTTAAGCGATCGTGTACAAAGGATTATTTAGACACAAATAGCCTCGGTCATTTAAGCGATGTCAGTTATCGCTTAAGCGATCAAGACTTATTTATGTTGGTCGTTTAAGCGAGAGCTGACATCGTTTAAGCGACTGTGTACTTGAGGATTATTTAGACACAAATTAGCCTTGGTTGCTTAAGCGATGTGGGCTATCGCTTACGCACAAGGCTTTATACATTAGATCGCTTAGCGGAGCTGCTTCACTAAGCGATCATGTACTTAGGGTTATTTAGACACAAATTAGCCTTGGTTCTTAAGCGATGTGGGTTATCGCTTAAGCAATCAAGGCTTAATATTTGGATAGCTTAAATGAGAGATGCATTGCTTAAGTAATCTGTTTTTTTATATGATTATTTAACAACCCCATATTAAGTAACGTTAATGTTAACTTGGGACGTTCACAACATCACAAGATTCGGGAGAAAATAAGCAAATTAGCCTTGATCGCTTAAGCGACATCGGTTATAACACTATAAGGCCATTATGGAGGATTATTGACAACCTAATTCCTTCACACATTATTAAGGCCATTTAAGAAGATTATTATTGTTAATTTAAACCTCGGACGTTCACATATCAAAATTAATAGCTACGATATGTGACTAACAACCTTATGATATATGGAAAAATGTCATAGCACACTAGTGTGACACGTTAGTAGAAACAATCTCATTTCACAAATATTTATTTGAGAAGGATATAATTTCACTCATTCCACATTATGAATATATTTCTCCACCAAACATTCTAGTATCAAAAGATTGAGGAGAAAAGAAGCAAATTAGCCTTAGTCGCTTAAGCGACATAAGCTATCGCTTAAGTGATCACGACTTATCTATACTGGATCGCTTAAGTGAGAGCTGACATCGCTTAAGCAATTGTGTTTTGAGAAGGATATTCTAAGTACGAAAGCAAATTACCCTTAATCGCTTAAGCGATGTCAGCTCTCACTTAAGCGATCCATACAGATAAGTCGATCGCTTAAGCGATAGCCTATGTCGCTTAAGCAACCAAGGCCAATTTTCTTTGTACTTGACTATTCCTTCTCAAATTCAGATCGCTTAAGCGATATTAGTTCTTGCTTAAGCGAACCTATACAGATAAACCGTGATCGCTTAAGCGATAGCCGACATCACTTGAGTGACCAAGGCCAATTTTCTTTGTACTGACTATTCCTTCTCAAATTCAAGATTGCTTAAGCAATGCCAGCTCTCGCTTAAGCATCCTGTACAGATAAGCCGTGATTGTTTAAGCGATAGCCACGTCGCTTAAGTGACCAAGGCTAATTTTATTTGTACTTGACATTTCCTTCTCAAATTCAAGATTAGCTTAGCGATGTCATTGCTGCTTAAGCAACCTATATGATAACATCTCAATGTTGTAATTTTATATTCACAAAACATCTCAATATTGAATTAATTTAGTTAGCACAATAGCAACTCAATATTGAATGAATTTAGTAGTACAATAAGAGCAACAATTAAGAACTAGAAGCATCCTTGCTATTATCTATTCAAAACTTCAAACAAAAAGATATCCAATTGTTACATAAAAAATTGAAAAGACAAAGCATTCATAACAAGTCCATGAGACGAAAAGATAATCTCATAAAGTACTCATCAAAACCATTAAAATTATTTTATGATTCACACTAAGCCTTCAACGGTTGGCCTTGGCAACTCTCCATTTTATCATTCTCTTGATGGCATAGTTGAAAATACAAGGATATAAATCAGTTTAATGCACCACGAAGGATTAACACACCAGCCAGAGAAACAAGTGAACAAGTAAACGGAACAGAATCTAGCCACTCACCAAAATTTCAATGCCCAAACACACTTGTCCCATGTCTAATAATCGCCAAGTGCCTATAATGCAAGAAAAGAATATAACCAATACATTAGGGTTGACAGATTTTAAAAAATTCTATAAAGTCGCATAAGTGATCTAGTGTATCACTAAGCAATCTACCTCATATACCCGATCACTTAAGCAATTTGTTGCCATTTACGAGACTTAACCAGATCACTTAAGATATATCTAGATCGCTTAAGCAATTTGCTGCCATACGGACTTATACTAGATCACTTAAGAGTATAGTGATCGCTTAAGCGATCTGTGCTATACCAGACTTACACCAGATTGCTTAAGTGTATCCCTAGTCCAAATCATTTTCTCATCTTCCACCTATAATCAGTGCTACCACCCCCAGCTATCCACAATGTAAGAAAACATCAACAAATCACACTCCTTTCAACTTGCATTACATCAAACACAACGCAAGAACCTAAACCACTAAATCGAAATCATAACCCAAACCCAATCCATCATTAATCTTAAATAAATGCAAGAGGAGATACACATACCTAGACAAATGTCAAGAGGAGGAAGAGGCGGATCTTGGCAGAGAAGATGTTAATGGCGAGGACGAGAAAGTTTTAATGCAGATGAAGAAAATGTAAATGGCGGAGGAAGAAGAAGATGTAGAAAGAAGAGAAGAAATGTAAACGAAGCTTAGAAGAAACAACGACCAGGGAGGATGTGTTAATGGCGGGAGGAAAAGAAGAAGGTGTTGGGGTTGTTGCAAGAATTTCGATCTTTGGGAACATGTTATAATTTTAAAAGATTACACAATACTTCATTATCCTAATTAACCACTAATCATATTAATTCCTTAATCAATAATAGGCTATTTACTTAACACTTTCAAACTAGATGACCTTTTAATTAAATGAATTTGATTTGGCCTTTAAGAAAATGTCCCAAGCTACGCGGGGTAAAAAAAAACTGAAAACCGAAACGAACCCAAAAACCGAACCGAAAAATCGGATTTTTGGTTTAAAAAATTCTCTAATCGGTTTTTTGGGTTAAAAATCTGAAAAATTGGTCACTAAACTAGTTTTTATTAAAAATCCTAAATTATAAAGTATGTAATTTCAACCTAAATCCTAACTTTCAAATTTCAATTTTATATCTGCCCTCTTTTAACTATTTTTGGGGGCAAATATTAAAATGCCATATGGCTTTGAATTTAACTAAAGGCCATCTAGTTTTTTAGTCTTACTAATGACCTTATTTTTTATTAAAACAACCTAATGACATTAAACACTAATCATGGCTAATTAGAACTAATGAAGTATTGTGTAATTTTTAAAAATTATAATATGTCCCCAGAGACCTGAAATTCTTGCAAACAAACCCAAACATAACATCTTCTTCTTCTACCTCCGCCATTACACATCCCACCTCTGGTTGCTGTTTATTCTAACTTCGTCTCATCTTCTTCTTCCTCCTTCATGTACATCTTCTTCTTCCCGCCATTAACACTATCTTCTTCCTCCGCCATTAACATCTTCTCGCCATAGATCTTTCCTCTCCTCCTCCTCCTCCTCCTCCTGACATTTCGTCCAGGTATGTGTATCTCCCTTTCCATTTTAATTTCGATTTACAAAGATTTATGATGGATTGGGTTTGAGTTATGATTTTGATTTAGTTGTTTAGGTTGTTGGGTTGTGTTTGATGTAATGCAAGTTGAAATGAGTGAAATTTATTGAATATTGTGGGTAGCTGGGGGTGGTAGCACCGATTGTAGGTGAAATAACTGAAAATGTGTTTTGGATATGATGGATCGCTTAAGTGACTAGTTATGTCTGGTATAATGCAGAGATTGTAGATCGCTTATGCGATCAGCTATAAGCAAAAGATCGTTTAAGCGATCTGCTATAAGTCTGGTATATGGCAGCAAATTGCTTAATGATCAGCTTATTTATACCAGGTCGCTTAGGCAATCCATTCATCGCTTAAGAAATCCAGTCGCGATATACCAATTGCTTAAGCGAAACACCCAGATCGCTCAAGTGACTCTGCAGATGCTTTTTAAAATCTTCAATTCTTAATACATCATTAATAATTTTTGTTTTCTTGCATTATAGGTACTTGGCTATTTTAGACATGAGATAAGTTGTTTTGGGTGTGAATATTTTGGTGAGTGGGTGGAGGAAGAAAGTTGCCAGAAGTGGATTAGAAGAGCAAAGAAGTTATACAATTGTTGTGAGCACAGAGGTTAGTTTTGATGAGTTGATTTATGAAATAATTAGAAGAGGTGATTGAGTTGCTCACGTAGTGATATAGTTGTGAAGTATGTTTAAAGCAGAGTTCCTAGACATTATAAGGTACCTTCTACTATATTAAAGTTGGTTAATGTGTGAAGTTATATATAATTGATGTGGGCATAATGGTTCAAGGCCGATTTAAGGGTTTCTTTTGTATAAACCGTTGGAAGTTGGTTCAAAAGAAGGGGATAACGAGGAAACTAGTGGAGAAAATGCTGGTTTTATTTGAACTATGAGGGCATTATTTCTTAGTTCAGAGGTGGCAATTACAGGTAGTAGTGATTCCTTTAAATCGATTATGCAAAAGGTGTTGTTTGTGAGAAAGAGAACATTAAGGTCCTTTAAGTAGGTTCAGAGGTGGCAATTGCAGGTAGTAGTGAATCAAGCTCATGTTTTTCTGATGGATTGGACTTGCGCATAGGATATTTATTTGACAACAAAGAGAAAGTGGGTAGGAAGCTAAAACTTGTTGCCGTGAGAGGTAATTTTGAGTTCATCACCAAAAGTCTAATTCATCAGTAGTGACAGTTGCATGTTGTGACCGAAAGTGCAAGTGGCGGGTTTATTATAAAAGGTTGACGGGTTCGAAAAATTTATTGTTAGCACGTATACCCGTGAGCACAGTGTGGTTTGTGACATATTTCAGGTGAGCATCGACAAGCCTCTATTGATGTATTGGACAATTTGTCAAAAGTCAGTTCATTTGAGGGAAAAGTCCATCTCCTAAGGACATTTAATACTTGTGCGCACAGAGTTGGGATGCACTGTTAGTTACTGAAAATGCTGGAAAGGGGACAACATGTACAAGTTTATGAGGGGCATGTTGGAGCACGGGTACGCAGTATTAGAAGCGTACAGTTATATGCTTTAGTTGACAAACCAAGGTAGCATGATGACTTTGAAGTGGGACGAATATGGTTTAAATATTTTTGTTGCTTACGGTTGTTCTATAAGGGGTTTTGTAAACATGAGAAAGGTGTTGGTTGTTGATGGTTTCTTTTTGACAGGAAAGTATAGAGATACATTGTTAGTGGCCACTACATAGGACAACAAGAATCACACATATCTCGTTGCATAGTGTGTGGTTGACTCTGAGAACACAAGTTGTGGACTTGATTTTTCAGCAATTACGTACGTAGTGCCTGACAGCGATGAGATTGTGCATAATATCTGATAGGCATAACTCTATAAGAAGGAGATTGCCACTATTTACCCTCAAGCACATCACGGATTCTGTATGAGACACCTTGGTGAGAACATAAAACAAAATTTAAATATGCTGGCCTCCTTCAGACATACTCAAGGAGCACTTCGGCTAAATCTGAATCAAGGAAGATAGAATGCTAAGTATCTTGAACTGATGTTGGTTTCGAGCAATGGAATAGAGCTTACTTTCTTGGAAGAAGGTTTTGATGTCATGACCACAAACATAGTCGAGTCCATAAAGTAGAAGTTGTTAATAGAAAGAGAGTTCCATAGTTGCCTTTTTCAGTGCAATCCAAGGACATTATCATGAGGTTCTATAAGCGTTGTACGGAGTTAGATAATTTTACCACAACCCTTGTTTAGTCCTAAAAAATTATTGCGAAATGTATAGAACCGTCAAATGCACTGTTGCCTATCCTCTAATGCTCAAGAGTCACCGTGCGCTATGGTCTGGATGCCCTAGTTAACCTTCTAAGTAAAACTTGCAGTTATAAGTGCTTGACATTCAAATTTACCTTGTCCTCATGCACTAGCACCATTGAACACCAACAGTAGCCATATTTTTGTTCAAGAATTACATAGAACTTTGCCCCCTCTCTATATGGCAAATCACTATATGTTAGCTATTTTGGAAACGATATATCCAGTTCCCCAAAAGAGCAATGGGTGGTGCCAGCAGAGTTGTTACATTATCATCCATCCACCATTCAGAAGATAGAAAAGGAGAAAAAGAGTTAAGTGATTCCATCAACCTGTGAGGTTCCTTCGAGCATGAATAAATGCTCAATTTGCATGCAACCTGGCTATAAGAGAAGTAGTTGCTAGAATTGACCACATGCAGATCTAGAAAATTAGGTTCAAATTGATCAGTAGCAAGAACCAAGCAATTGCAGATAAGATCGGATCGCTTAAGAGATCGACTGTTATCTGTAGATCTGAATAGTAGATAGTTTAAGCGATCAAGAAGAAGGATGAAATCGAGAGAGTTGCCAAGGCCAACCATGAAGAGTTGTTGTTTTAATTTTTTATGTTTTAAATTTAATTGTTACCTTGAATAAATCATCCTTTATAACGTATTAAATCAAATATTATATTTCATTTTCATCAACTTTAAAAAGGGTTTAAGTTAGTAAAATTTCGCATATTACCTCTGTACGACACTGATTGCCGCCCAAAGAAGTAAGACACGCAAATAAATATTATCAACATTATTGTTTGATCAAGACAATCAATCATCAATCAATTTACTGAATTATCACGAGTGTGGGACGTTAGTAGAAACGTACCTCATTTCACAAATATGGATGGTTATGATTGAATATAGAGCTCACCTACAATACAGAATATAATTTCTCACTGAAAAGTGCACAATATCAAAAGATCGGCGAGATAGAAGCAAAATGTCCTTGGTCGCTCAAGCAATTATGAATCGCTTAAGCGACCAAGGCCAAAAGTGAAGAATCGCTTAAGTATATTGATTCTGCCTTAGACATGGTTGCTTCAGCGACCATAAATCCCTTAAGTGACCAAGGGTAAAAGTGAAGAATTGCTTAAGTGTCATGTAACTAGGGTGACTTATTCTTCCTTGCACATGATCGCTTGAGCGACCAAAGGTAAAGTGAAGTATCATTAAATGATCCTGATCCTCACTTGTACGTGATCGCTTAAGCGACTACATGATCACTTAAGCGAATAAGCGAGCATACAAGATAGCTTAAGAGAGCCTAGATCGCTTAAGCTATCCAGTATAGTTGGATGACCTTTATTCAGCCTTTGACAAGATATTATCACTTAAGTGACCAAAGCTAAATAGATAGGATCACTTAAGCGACACCATATATCGCTTAAGCGATTAAAGGTAATTTACTTTGGTACTTTAAAAGCATTCTATACTTTATTTCTTTTCTATGTTTATGTACAGACGTAAAAGAATTAATTTAATTAAAATATAATTTTGAAAAAAAAAATCGATTAAGTGGTATAAATAATCAAATCAATTGACACAAGATAGATCATGTCCCTGAACTAATCGTACAGTCAAAATTGAAGGTTATTTCAATCTAATCATTCTCAAATACATCATCCATTTATGAATCAAGTACGTTTCTACTATGTCACACTAGGTGCTATGACATTCATCCATTTATCATATGGTTGTAACCTTAATATGTGTTGATGGAATTAGGTTGCAAATAATCCTTCTTAATCGGCATTAATAAGTGTTACTAACTGATGTCGCTTAACAGTTAACATTAATCATGTGATGTTGTGAATGTCTAATCACATTAATTCCTTATATGGGGTTGACAATCTATTCCAAAAAAAATAAAAGGAATCGCTTATCATCGCTAAGCGATTAAGTGTTTATAAGCTTTCATGCTTAAGCGATAATGTAATGCTTGAGCGATCTTGTGAAAGGCATAATAAAATAACCCAAATACGAATCGCTTAAGAGATTTCATTTCTCACTTAAGCGATCTTGTGTTTTTAACCTTAGTCGCTTAATGATCTAGTACTTAGTCGCTTAGCGATTACGTACAAGCAAAAATCAAGATCACTTAAGCGATGCTTCACTTTACCCTTGGTTGCTTAAGCGATCATGTACAAGGCAGATCAATATCTGCCTAGATGCATGATCACTAAGCGATTTACTGTCTTGCTAAGCGATTCTTCGCTTTTACCCTAGTTGCTTAAGTGATCCAGTCCGAGCAGAATGAAGATCTGCCCAGATGCACAAATCGCTTTAGGATTTACTGTCTCACTTAAGTGATTCTTCACTTTTACCTTTGGTCGCTTAAGCGATTTGGGATTGTTTAAGAATCAAGTCTGAAGTAGAATGAAGATCTGCCCAGATGCATGATCGCTTAAGCGATTTACTGTCTCACTTAGGATTCTTTGCTTTACCCTTGATCGCTTAAGCGATTTGGCGATCAAGTCTGTAGTAGAATCAATATCTTCCCAGATACATGCTCGCTTAAGCGTTTACTGTCTCGCTTAAGTGATTCTTCGCTTTTACCCTGTTGCTTAAGCGATTTGGGATCGCTTAATGATCAAGTCCGTGGCAGAATCAACATCATCCCTGATACACGTCGCTAAGTGATTATTGTCTCACTTAAGTGATTCTTCGCTTTTACCCTTGGTTGCTTAAGTAGTTTTGGATACTTAAGCGATCAAATTCGAGGCAGAGTCAACATTTCCCAGATACGCATCGTTTAAGTGATTTATGGTCTCGCTTAATCGATTCTTCGCTTTTACCCTTGGTCATTTAAGCGATTTGGTATCGCTAACGATCAAGTCCATGGCAGAATCAAGATCTACTCAATGCACAATCGCTTAAGCGATTTATGCTCTTGTTTAAGCGATTCTTCACTTTTACCCTTGGTCGCTTAAGCGATTTTGGATTTTAAGCCATCAAGTTCGAGGCAAATCAATATTTGCCAGATGCACGATCGTTTAAGCGATTTACTGTCTCGTTTAAGAGATTTGGGATTGCTTAAGCGATCAAGTATGAGGTAGAATCAACATCTGCCTAGATGCACGATCATTTAGCAATTTATGTCTCGCTTAAGCGATTCTTCACTTTACCCTTGATTGCTTAAGCAATTTGGTATCACTTAAGCGATCAAGTCCATGGCAGAATAAAGTTCTGCCAATGCACGATTGCTTAAGCGATTTATTGTCTCGCTTAAGCAATCCTTTATAGAAAACCCCTGGTCTTAAGTGATATATGTAGCGCTTATATATCGCTTAGTGATCATGGGCATTACATATTTTTTCTAGCTTTTCACTTGAATTTTGACAAACTAAATCACCAACACATATTAATTCCATATTTCTCCTGAATTGATAACCTAATTGCATCAAAATCAATGCCATGTAACAAGAATACTAAATAAACTCAAACTCAAAGAAGGGAAATAAATACTGAATTGCTTTTGTACAAATCTGAAATGTGTCAATTACATTAAATTACAACATTATATACAACAAATAAATGTCCTATATACCCCAAAACAAAAGCAAGCCGGCAGCCTCCATCCCCCCTCTCCATTTCTCTTTAGCCACTTCCTCATCCTCCAAATTATCCAGTATACCTCACGCACCACACCCAAGTATCAATAGCCTGACACCTAACAACACTAACTGATCCAATTCAAGACAATCCAATTATTCAGACCACCAATAAGACAGCATCATATAAACTATAAATTCTAAGTCCAACTTCTATACCTTTTGATGACAGCACAACAATGGACTTGGATTGGGTTATGGTCAGTCAAAGGGATCCATATGCCTATAAAAGCACTCAACAGCCAAGTGCTCCTGACAATGCTTATTGTTTCATCATTCAAGCCGTTCATCGGGGTGTTGGTCATGTCAACTCAATAAATTTTAGTGCATAGTCCTACAATCAGTACTACAATAAGAGGAAGACATTACATTAGAATCAGCTTATAGAACAATTATATTATGTAAGTTTTATACAAATTTACCTTGAGTCATTTGTAGGGACGGGAAGGCACTTGAGTGACAACTTTCCGTCAGTATTCATCACCCAAGTGCTAAAACATCCCACTATCGTGCAACAGTCGTAGGAACAATACACATTAGTCTGCAACTCTATCTACAACTATCTCTCTCAATAAATACTTAGGTTGTAGTTAGGATCTGCAGCAAGCCCTCCTTTGATAGTGCAACGATGTTATCCAATGCATATCCTTGATGTTCATAATGCAGTATAATCTTTAATGTTTTCCCAACTGTTGCCATATTGGGTCTTTCCCCCGTACATACTACATCATCCTATCATTAATGAAAATCATCAAGGACACCGTCGAAGTCATCTGTGGCCAATCTTTTCCATTTGCCTCCCCTTGTTGCACCTCACCATTGGCCTTTTTCATTAAAGTGTCATATGTAGTTACTAGCGTTTGGCTAAAGGCCCAATCGGTGATGGCACATGCGAATACAAATATCACCATTACTGCTATGTCATAGCCTTATAAGTGCCAATACCTCATGATGTGCTGCATCAAATAAAACAACATGATAAGTATATAATACCTCATAAAAAACATAAGCAAAAATAAGGGAATAACTCATTGAGTCGTCGAGCCACCTACCTATCGTTAACACTTTTCAAACCGCTTCTGGAAATAATCCCAATCTTGCCTTCATATGCTATCACTTTCTAGAATCATTGTAATAGGCATATAGAATTTTTTCTTTTTCTCATCTATTAGCCTATAACAATCGACATTTAACTCCTCCGTTTTCACTTGCCCACTTCCTCTACCTTCCTCCTCCATTTTCACTTCCCCACTGTCTCCGTCTTCCTTCTACCCTCTCCTCCATTTTGACTCTCCACTTTCACGGACCTCTTTTTTTTCTTCGTTTTCCTCTTTTTTCCATGCGTTATTGCCATGTAAGGAGAAATTACATGCTACTCTTTCGGCTCTCTCTTTTATGCTCAGGTTGAACTTTAACCGTTGAGCTTCAACCACTTTAAATACCCTACCAACTTCCTCCTCCACCCTATTAACTTTCTCTGCCACCCTATCAACTTCTCCCCCACTTTTTTCATCCGCCTTCCATCCTCTCAAACCTTCATAAACGACTATTGTAAAACTCTCAAACGACTGTTTATGAGGTCAACCACCTCATTCTCCTGACCTAAGGCACTGCAAAACGATACCTATTGTAGCGGTTTGGCAATTGGGTGGAGGGTGTACAAACCTCTTCATCCCTCTTCTCTTCCCTCCCTCGATTGAGCTTCATCATCTTCGGCGTCACAACACTTCTCAAGCAGTGGCCCTGCAACTCATTCACATGCGTGACCCTTTCAGGTCCCACATTAGGTGGTCTATCCCTTCATCTGTTGCATCCTCTATGCTTTGAATGATGTAACATACTCTTCTCCACTTCACTCCTAGTAACAGTGAGGAAGGGATGGACGACTCCCTGCAATAAGAAAAAAAAAATTAATCAAATTTAAGCTACATTAAAAGCAAGTGCATATTCAAAAATAATAATTTAATCTTACTCAAGCCGCTTGAATTTTCATGCTATTTCGCAATCCCAATGGGGTACACTTCTCGATGTGCCACTGCAACATCCTAGGAAATTGCGGTTGCTCATCCAAAGTCTTCATCCTCCCCCCTGCCTTAGCCAGGATAGGGACGACCTCATACATCTAAGCCTACATCGTAAAAAATAATCTATATCATATTAAAACACAATAATATAAAAATATAATAAAAAGCTATTAATATTTACTTGCATTACCCATGGGAAGCCAAATAAATTGTACTGCTCGGTCTATTCTTCTCGACAGATTGGTGCTACCTAACGCCATGTCTTTCCTTGTAGGGAGTCCATGGTTAGCTGAAATGATACCCGTCCTCATGGATAAGCATTAAGAGGGCCATGTTGCTTGCAAACTTCACCCAATCTAATTAACGACTTTTGTTGAGTCAAAAGCAATTAGGTCAAATGCACGAACCGTACCAGGCACATCTTAAACCTTTCTGAAGAGGTATACCCCTTCTCCTAACCTCTCCTCTAAATCGTGTCTTGTAATGGAGGCCTTCCCCCCAAAACCTTTGTAGCCAAGTATCAGCTGCTCGACTCTTCTTATTCTCCATTGCTCTTTTGCTTTTGGAAATGCCCCACATCTAAGCCTATCATTAGGGCATATTCTAGCATCCCAAAATAGTGGCTTCCTATCCACCACGAACTACATTTCATTTTTTTTTGGCTTTAACTGAGTGCAGCAACATATAATGCTCTCCTTGTCCCCAGACACATTTTTTTAAATTTCTCCAATGTTCACAAATGACTGAAAAAACTTTCTTTGAATCGGCCCATACCCTCTTATGTTCCTGTAAAATCTCCATTATTCTTGTAAAAACTTATCAACTTGACCTAACTGTCACCCTTATGGGGAAGTACGGTAACTTATCGCTTACAACCTCTAACCCATAGTCTTTATAATTTACGCTTAAGAAAATTT
Source organism: Pistacia vera (assembly GCF_008641045.1). Taxonomy (NCBI): domain Eukaryota; kingdom Viridiplantae; phylum Streptophyta; class Magnoliopsida; order Sapindales; family Anacardiaceae; genus Pistacia; species Pistacia vera. The sequence goes on from NW_022196645.1 coordinate 2,018,132, forward strand.
TGCACAATTGATATAAACTAAATATCAGCAAAAAAAAAAAAAAAAAAAAAAAAAAAAAAAGAAACCAAAACAACCAATCTTCCAATTTGGGGATATGGGCTTTGAGGGCACAGGGAGTGGGTGTTTTTTGGCTCGAGAGGATCGGGAAGCCAACGACCCTACAGAGGCTGTTGTGGTAGGTTCCATGAGATTGGAGGGCTAAGGATGGCAGAGGTGGCGGAATAGGGGGGCTAGAAGGCTACCCTGCATATTGCGACTGGCCACGCACAACGCTTGTTGTGCATGGCAAGCTCTACAATATGTAGGGCAGCTCTCCATGTCGTGGCCAGCTCTGCATATGCAGGGTAGCCTTCCAGCCTCCTTATCCGCTACATCCTACACATCCCTAGCCCTCCAACCTCCCACAAACAACCTCCCTACGGTCTTCTTGCCTTCCCCTATCCTTTGGAACCTAAACAAAGCCACCCTCCAATGTTGCCATTGCTCGACAAATGCCACACCACCTAACAATAAAACCCTACATATCCCCCAAATTCACACAAATCAATCAATTTCTCATCAAATTAAAAAAAAAAAAAAAAAAGTAAAAACCTACTCTTTCCTCATTGCTTCCTTCTTCTCGCTTGAATTCTTGCCAGTGTCCTCCTCTTTAGAACCGTTTTCTGATTCTTCTCTCTATTCTTATGTTGTTTGTTGTCTCTCTACCTCTGGACCATCTTCACTCATCGGATGATCCACCGGACATCTTCTTCGACAGCCATTGAACTACCACCGCAGTCACTGGGTCTAAGATTGATTAGGGTTGTGTTTTTCTCCTATTTATGTGTATCAACATGATTTTGTGTAAGGAAGCTTTAGGATCGATATTGTCGCGAATAGGGCACTGCCAGAAATGACAGAGAAATCAAAGGTGTTCGATAGTCGTTTTTTTAGGTATTTGGCTCATTAAGCGATTTGAAGGGTGGGGCTCGTTTTATAACTTTCAAAATTTAACAAACTTCTGTTAATTATAATATTACCCATATGTTTAAATCTTTTTAGTTTATTTACATGTTTAATGAATCCTAAGTGTGCCATGTCTTTTTTCTAAATTAAAAAAAAAAAAATTGCAAAATTTTTAGGGTCATTTTTTTAAATGCAACTTGGGGTCCGGGGAGTTAATTTCCTCCTATTTTTCCTACTGCCTTGCTTTCTTCCTTTCAACTTCACAACCAGCCACCGTCGCGCCCACCGTCCATCGAAGTCTACGACGGTCTTCACTCATTCAATCATCACTTTCACAATTTATGCCTTACGTTGTTCGTGATTAGTCCCTTCATACTCTTTAGGATTCAATACAAAAGGTAAGAAATACCATAGAACAATTGTGTAAACTTGTTGGTACAATTGCTCATCTTTGTGAAGAAGAAAGGAAACAACTTTGAAAAGAAGTCGTTCAAGTAAAATGAAAGGAAAAGCAATGAATGGCAAAACTTGTAAATATACAACAAGAATGGTTTTTATATGATGACATGATGTAAATAAGAAAGCAAGCATGAAAAGATACAGCCCTTGTTTATTATACTATTCTGGATCATATTTTGTTATCCTATTTGAATTAAAAAATAGAATATGTGTTTGTTTACTTATTAGAATCATTATTTTAAAATTAATCGAAATCAAATAACTTTTTTTGTCTAAAAATGAAAAGAGGTAGGACTTGTTTTTAGATTATTCTACTCTATTCAACTTAAAACATTTCCTATCCAACTCTCTTCAACTCAAAACATTTTTTTTTTCTCTCCTCATTTTTCTTTCCTTCCAATTGAAAATAATCCACCAAGACGATTACCCCCTACCAGCACCACCGTCAGTCAACATGCCGCGAACAGTGCATGACCAGCTGGATTTGCCAATCTAGCCATTTTTGGCCAGATCCATATCGACCTGACCAGCCAGATCTAGCCGGTCATGCGCTGTTTTAGCGACTATCAGCTGCCATCAGACAGTGAGGCCAATAGCCGGCTATCCTCTAGGTGGTTGTGGTGCTTTGTTAATTTTTAAACTTTTATTATGGGTGTTGACTAATTAACACATATAGGACAAAAAAACAATAATAAATATTTTCAAAAAATGTACCAAACAACTATTTTGTCTTAAAAACCTTTTTCAAAAAATGTACCAACAACTATTCCAGTATTATCCAACTCTGATATAATTTTCAAATATTTTACCAACACATTTTCAAAATTTGATTCTATTGGATTTAATCCAATTCACTCAACTTAAACACTTTTTAGAATAACAATTTTCAAATAATCTACCAAACAAATCCTACGCTTTTAGTTTGCAGGCTTTCAAGTAAGAATTGTCCACATGTCTTAAGCACAAGAGCGATTGAGGAAGAAGTAGGAAATCGAGTGACCCTAGTACTGTTCTAATCAAACATACCCTTCCTAATCAAATCGGTTTAAAACCAATTAATCAAACCAAAAATTTGTTTGGTTAGTTACTGGTTCAAGTGAAAAATCGATTTGATTTTAGGTCGGTTTTCCACTCAAACCGGATTGTGGTTCAGTAACTGGATTTCGCCACCCCTAGTTAAGGCTTGCTAAAATTTTGGATGTTGTTTGGAAGGATCTTTTTTAGAAAAATGAATATTAATTATTTTTGATAAAATGTTTGTGGGACCCATATATTTAAAGAGTTAATTACATATTTGCTCAAGTGTTTATTAAATTAGAATGAGTAAAAAAACTTTACCCACCCGGTTTGGCAAATCTATAGTTTCCACCCGTGGTTCATAAATTGAAATTCCTACCCAATTTAAAACCTGTTTAGATGAAGTTTTTCTTGACTAGGTTTGATGAGTCAAATCCCTTTTCATCCCTTGTTATATAATAGTAAATTAATAAATTACTTTTAACCCTCAAATTAATAGAATTAACAAAATAACCATCTTTCTTTCAAATTTATTTCAATAACACCAGATTCTTCAAACCTTCATCTCCAGATTGCCAGATCTCGACAGCCAGATCGGGCTACTAGGATCCTCTCTTCTCTCTCTCTCTCTCTCCACCTCTTTCTTCCCTTTTTCCCTCTTCCTCCTTTCCTCTTCTTCATCATGTGCGTCCCATCTTAGTAGCTACATAGGCTGCCGCTGCCTCTTTTCTTCTCTCTTTCTCCTTATCTCTTCTCTACCTCTCTCTCTTTTCTTTTCTCTTTCTCCTTTCTTCTTCATGCGACGGCCAAATCTGGCTGTCGATGGTGTTGGTGTTGGTGGTGGTGGAGGGTTGGAGGCAGAGAGCAAGGGTTTAGTTTGAGAAAAAAATTTTTAAATGTGGAGGGTTTTTTAAAATTTTACTAATTTGGGGAGTGAGAGAGATTAGGGTTTACTATTATTGAATAAAAAGACCTAAATACCATTTTAACTGTTAAATGTAATGTTTAAAATTAAATTGGGTGGGAATTTGCAATTTATGAAACCACGGTGGGAATAGTAGATTCATCAAACCTTGGGTGCGTAAATTTCTTTTATTCAAACTAGAACAATGTCTACAACTTTACGAGATAAAAAATCGTTAAATTTTAGGTGTTCAAATAAACAGAATGAGATCAATCAAATAATAATATTAGTGATATAAGTTTAGCGACTAACTAACAGAATAGAGATTTTTATCATTTCAAAATTTTTAAAGAAATTTTTATTAATTATTATATTGATGCATTAATCTAACTAAGAAGTAAAATGTATTTGTCCAAACACTTATATATCTACTTGTAAGTTTGATTACGGTGGAGTGGATGTTATATCATACTTGTTTATGTACATATAACTGTTAAATGAGTGAATATAAACTTTTTTTATTGAATTTTTTTATAATTAATATCTAAATATTCATGCGATAACATGTATACATGACGTGTGGTTGGCATGACTTATAATAGTTAAACGAATAAGTATTTAGTTTTCATAACTAATGTCGAATAAGCTCGAGTTTGAACTCAAGATTGAAATCTTCGTTTTGGTCAAATCCTTCCCAAACTCAATTAATTTGGTAGAACTTTCCCCCATTTTACACCACAGTCCTCAAATCGAGATTCGTATTCCTCTCTAGACTTCTTGAATTCACCATTCCTAATAAACCGATCAACAGAAGCATCATTTTCAACCTTCTTCGGTCCACGTCTAAAATACCCGGCCAAAATCAAAATTATTAGAAGCATCAATCAACAGATTTAGACTTTTCATGTCTTGCTTTCTTCATTTCCACAAACTCATTACAATGCAAGACATCATTCACACCATTCTTCCCAATAATTTTCATATGAAAACAAGGACTTAGCTTCCAAAACTATTGAAGGTTATCAGAATAATCACCAAAGAATTCAAGCCTTTTTTATAACTAGAATCCCTGGACAACATCATTAAACACATATCCACCTCTTCTTGTTCCTACTCTATCCCTAAAACAGATGAAGACTTGGTGGGGAGAAAAAAGATTATAGTTCGGAGATGAAGTGAGCGGCGGAGTCGCAATCGCCGAGAGAGGAATGACATAAGTCATCGTCTTCGAGAGATGAAGCGACCAGAGTCGTGGTGACGAAGGAATTAGAATTTAAGTTTGATATTCAAATTAAATAGGATGCAAACGTCACTTTGACATAATTTAGAAGGCAAAATGGTAAATTACGACATCCCCCTAATAGTTGAAAAACTTGCATATATCCCCTATTGAGCTCGAGTAAGCTCGCAAGTGGCTCAACTCCCTTGACACCCCTATTCCGAACAAGTAGCAACAAGTTTTTGGCTATATGTTAAATTATGACATCCCCTAATGTTGCAAAACTTGCATAGTCCCCTATTGGATTTGAGTAGCTCGCGAGCAGCTCAAGCCAAGTATTGGGAAGCTTAACTTGATTCGACTCAGCAGTGTAGTTGCTCAAGCTGCTTGCAAGCGACTCGACTCACTTGACACCCTTATTCCGACAAGTAGCAAAAAGTTTTTGGCTATAGTGAACTATAGCAAATAAGTTGTGAATTATCTATAACTAGTTATATTCTTTTCAATTTTGGTTGCCAATTCACGTAGCAAAACAAGCTTTGCCATAGCAAGGGTTCATTAGAATATGAATTTGCCAATTTTAAAGGATCTTTTCCCCAGTTTTGGAGAGGTTGTTTAGGAAGAATTTCAAGATTTCTATCTCCTAGGAAAGTTCCCAATGATTTATATTTTAGAAAAGTCAGATAAAGAGGAAATTAACACAAAGAAAGCTAATTCTCCATAATCTACAACTAGTAAAAAAAAAAAAAAAAAAATGAAAAACCTTAAACCTAAAAGAAGCGTGTAAGGCACAAAACACCAAAGAGAAAATTCTCTGTAAGGTGAGCGATTACAATTTAATGTAATATTATGACGCGTTTGGTTAGGGATGTTGGATTATTGGAAAGTTAGATTACTTAAGATTACTAGAATCTTAAGAAAATATGTTTGGTTAATTGGTGGGTATGTATATTAATATGTTTAGTTGAAGGAATAGATTGGTGGGTATGTTTTTTTAAATTATTGAATTGTCCTCTAATTAAATATTTATTATATTATTTTTAATATTGACTATTAGTTGGATTACATAACCCCTTACATTTAAAAACTTAGCAAAAACAACCCCATAATAAATTTTGGAAAATCAACCAAACACCCCCATCAACCCACCACTGCGGCCACCGACAGCCAGCAACCTAACGGCGCACAAAGGCAGGAATGGCCTCGTGCATCGTATGCCTGACGGACAGATTTGGCTATTGACGAATCTGGCCTTTTATGGCCATATTAGATCTGGCCATCAACGGCCAGATCTGGTAAGATCTAGCCATTCTGGCTATATCGATGCACGGCAACTATTTTCGGCCTTCCATGCGTCGTTTCTACGCAGCTGGCCGCGGTGGTGGTTGTCGACGGCAGGTGGGTGGGGGTGGTGGCTTGGGTGGGTTGCAATTTGTTTTGAATTCAAGGTTATATTTGTCAAAAAAGTTAATTAATTGGGGTGAAATAGTAAAAGCTATGGGTGCATTTGGCTTATTGTTTTTATCCATATTCTGGATCCTATTCTTCAAATGTTGTTTGGCACGTTATTCCCAAATATTAGTCTATTTTTTAATTACTTTTAGACCCTATAAGTTTATTAATTTCATTAAATACCCCCCAAAAAAAGTTTAAAAACTAACAAAAACACCCCCACCCGCCAATACTTGTCAGATTCGGGCAACCACTGCCGGTGGTAAATAGAATCTATCAAAACATCACAACACACTCGGAAATTGCCGGTAATGGCGGATCTGGCAATCACCGATGGCCAAAGAAATGGCTGTCGTTGACTGTCAACGACGGCCAAATCTTGGCCATCGTTGACAGACAATGACGGCCATATCTGCCTTTTTCGGTCGTCGAAGCCCATATCCGGCCTTAGATTTGGCCTTTTCCGGCTAGATCCGTGGTGGATAAGGTCGGAAAAGGCCATATCGATCGAATACAGTCTAGATCCGACAGGTATGTGTGGCCATTTCCATTTTTCGGTCAGATTCCAGTGGTGGTGGCCGGAATCTGGCACTGCGGGTGGTAAGGGGTTTTTTGTCATTTTATAAATATTTAATATATTAGGGATTTTATTAAATTAGCAAACCTTGGGGGCTTTTTCATAAATTTTTAAATTTTATCTCGTAATACTCCCCTATCCAATTTCCAATACTATCCCCAAAATCTTACCAAAATAATAAACCAAACGCACCCTATATTTATGTAAATAAATTAAAAATAAGGGCATTATTGTCTTAAAATTTTATTAATAAGGGATAGAATTGTAACAAAAAAGATAACTCTGATAATCTTAGAATACTTAGAAAATGGAGGAATCAGATTACTTCCATATTACTAATAGTAATCACTATTGGTATTTGAAGATTATTGGTATCTTATATTAGTTGCAACCAAACATGATAATTAAGTAATATAAGATGACTTAACCCTAGTAATCCCATATAACCCCCAACAAAACGCCTCCTATATGTACAAAGTTACTCGTACAAAGAAATGTGTTTTAACAGGATTTGATGATTCTAAATTAGCGATAATTTAAACAAATTAAAGGAGATGATAGTCAAACATATATGGTTGTCAATGAGTTTATAAGGATAGTTTGTATATGTAACATTACTTAAATTTAATATATAGATCTTATTTATACACACCAACAAAGTAATATGTATGTTTATTTTTCCATTAAACTATCTTTTGTTCTTATAGCATAAAAGATTAGGGTTTATGACATGAAAGTGGGTATAAAATTTTTGTAAAAGATAAAAATAAAATTTAATTTTATGGCTTGAGGGCCTCACGGCCCATTGTTAACCCAACTGTTGTCATCATTTTTTTTTTTTTTTTTAAACTACTAATTTAGTATTTGACTGTAAAGACATTATTTTTGTTGATAAATTACTTTAGTTTTTAAATGTGACATAATTAATCTCAATTTATATAAATCCCACATTTTCGTTAAGTAAATTCCATTTCATCTTAAGAAAAAGATAATATAGTAAATTAAACTCACGCAAGCCTCCTTTTTATAAGGGTTTGGATATATACACCCAGATAATCATTATTTTCTAAAATGAAGGTTTTAAATAAATGAAAAGTTTAGTTTAAAATCTTGTGATTTCACAATTATACCTTTAATGAAATACATAGAATACATCTTTTACATATTTAAACTATAAAGATGATATCTCTAGCATTTGAAAATATAATCCAATAGTCTAATTAACCAGGTGTTGTCGAGCTTGTAAGCTCATCACCCAGTTTATAAGCTCTAAAATCAAACTGACATGTTTGTTTTATAGTTTTTTGGTTTTAGAAAAAAAAAGCTGGGGAAACTTACCTTTTTTTTTGGCTTATTAGCATTCCTCTTATAAACTATTTTGACCAATTATATACCATATTACTCATATTTAATATAATTTATATATTTGCTCATTATTTTATTTTGTCTAAAGAATCTAAAAATTATTCATATAAATTTGTAATGAAATTTTGTCTGTAAAGTATTTGTTTATTTAATTCTAAAATTAAATTATATTACAATATGATTGAAATATATTTTGATAATACTATAGTAACAAAATTTAGTTGATATAATTTATTATTTGATAAAATAATCTAGTGCCCTTTTTAGTCATTTTAATTATAAAATATACTTCTAAGTCACATTTTACCAAACGTATTAACTATTTATCAGTTACTTAAAAGTATTTTAACTAAACACATAACTGTATAAATTTTAAATGCTTATAAACTTAAATTACCTTATGAGCACTAGCCGTATAAGCTTAAATTATATCATAAGCTAATTTTCATAAACTTAGCCAAATTGACTCTAAAAACACACTAAAGCATACTAGATTGTACAAAACTTATTCTAGCAACTTTTGTTTCCTGTAATTTTTTGTTGAGGACTATTAGATTCAATATGGCTAAATCTACCTTTTAAACAAAAACTTGGGCATTTTGAATCAAAATTAGTAAACTGTAAATATATGACCCAACTCTTTATATAATCCAAACTTTTTATTATAAAGAGTTTGTCTATAAAAACAAGAGTCCAATATGAAATATGAAATATGCTCTTTAAATAATAAGTATCGTTCAAGATGCTCTTAAGCCAAAAGCAATGGCTAGGTCAAAAGTAACTCACAATTGATTGATGCTACCATATTCTAAAATTCAGTAAAACAGCATCTGCGGCCAAAAGCAATAACTAAAGCAAATCTCAAGCTACCAAAGAGGCTTTGTAAAAGATTCTGCAAATCCATGCAGAAACCATAGTTATCATCTTAAATGTGCAATGGTAGCACAAATGTAGATTAGCTTTATAAATGAAAACAGATAAGGTATCAATTTGACGGTTTCTAAGAACCGGTGGTCCCCGGGCATGGTAATGTTGCCAGCCGATACCTTAGCTAATAGTTAAACCCTTCTCCAATTATCTAAAAGTCTCCCTTTAAACACAAATTCAGGGATTTATTATATTTCTTGCTATTGCGAACACACAAAACAAAATGACTTATTGGAGAACAAGACCATAAACAAACTTCAACCTCTGATTCTGCTCTCTTCCACACCAATAGGCAATACTTAAGGAAGAAGATCACCTATTTATCTACTGCTTTGGCCTTATCTCGATTCCTTGAACAATGAGACCACCCTTCCAGTCACCAGCCCTCACCTCCAAAATACTCATTTCCAATTCACCATCTTCATCTCCTGCATTGTAACAGTCACCTAACTCAACCTCAAGCCACGCGTCTCCTCTTTCCTTGGGATGATGGTCGTCATTCTCTCTCGGCAAAGATTCCTGCCATCCCAAACTGCGGCTGCGATTAAATAGACCAACACGCCTCCCTAACCGATATTGCATTCTCCGCCCTCTTATTGCATCCAAATAGACAGATCGCTTTTGGCTTTCGCTTCCCACAAGTCCAATACTAACCTCTACAGGTTGACATTCAAACCCATAAGACCCTGCCGTCAGCTTGAACACGAGATAAGCCGTGTAATGTGTCCCTGGGGACAGAATGCAAGTACTAATCTTTCCACGTATCTCAAGCCAACACACACATATAAGCTCAGCAACCTCTTGGAACCTGTAAAATTGTCAATAAACTTAAGCTCATCCAGAAACAGTTCGGAGAAAACTAAGATCGACAAGAAAAAGCCGTGATATAAACCTCGTGCCAGGAAGAGAAGTCCATCTCCAATATGTGGGAGTATCACCCCACACAATGATGAGGTCCCTAGCAGATATCATGTAACATTTCTTCCCACTCTGCTTATCCAAGGAAAAGGCCTGTTCAATGTCAATAACACAATTAGATACATAATACATTACTGCCAAAGAGGAAGGGATAGTTTTAATAAACGCCCAAAGTTTGGAGAAAAGCTAATTAGACCCAAAATGTTTTGAATTGTAAGAAAACCTCCCTTCAAGGCCATTAATTAGCTTAAAATTTTCATCATCAATTATTTCAATTAAGGTTTTAGAATGAATTAAATAGTCATACAGTTTGAAATTCTTTACTAAATAATCATTCGCTTAAGCGATATAAGTTTATCTATAAGCTTTATCTCTTAAATATATGTGTTAAATCGTCTAAGCGAAATTCATGATTATTTAATTTATTCTAAATTTGAATTGGTGTTTTAATAGTCAACCCATCAAAGTCTCCTCAAATTGAAAAACCAGAAACAAAATCACGAAAACTAACCTTTTTCCCATCATCAATGAGAATCGGGTGGTCACAGAGGCTGAGAAAGAGCTCCTTCTTCGAAGGCAAACACAGCAAAGAAGACGGAGAAGACGACGACGGCGGGCAAGGGGAGGACTTAGAAATGATGGACTGGTACTCGGGGGGCAAGAAGCGCTCCCAAACGGCGTCGGATTCGGCGGCGGACTTGAAAATGGAAGAAACCAAAGACAAGCGGCAGGCGTCACGGGGGGTGGTGCAGGAGATGACGTTGGCGATGCAGCCTTCTGGTAATAAGCTCATGGGGCTTTCTGGTTCGCGTTGTTGTTGCGGGTGGTTAGTGGTTCGTTGGAGGTGTCTTGCTATGGAAGTAATGATGGTGATGAATCTTGGTGGGGTTTTATAAAGAAAAAGGAGAGAGGTTCAATCGAAAGCTTAGCGGTTAAGGCTTGCTATATTTAGGATGTCGTTTGACTCGTTTAGATGGATCTTTTTTAGAAAAATTAATATTAATTATTTATTTGATAAAACGTTTGTGGGACCCACATTTTTAAAAGACTTTAATTAGAATAATCTCCTCAAACATTTATTAAATTAGAAAACGCCAACAATTTTAGGAAATAACAAAATCTGTCGGTCATTAAACCTTATGTGTTCAAATAAACCGCGTAAGATCAATCACTAACAATATAAGTTTAGAGACTAACTGACAGGAAGGAGGTTTTTGTCATTTCAAAAACTTTAAAAAAAATTTTGTTAGTTAATTAAATGTTGATGCATTATATGTTGTCTTCTTAAAATATTTTCATAATCATTTTCCAACACTTCATATGATAATAATTATATGTTGCGTTATCAATTTGACGTATCATAGTTATACGAGCGAAAATAAATAGATTTTTTTTTTAAAGAAACATCATTATTAATGTCCAAAAAATCTACATAATAATAGTTAGAGGAGTGTCAATCACAATTGCGCGTGTTAAATTTTATAACTCTCTTCATAACATATGTATGACTTGAGTTGAATATGTATTTGTTTGTGAGAAAATTTACACGTGTCATGAAAAGGTTAGCGATTTAACTGTATTTAACATTTTTCGTATAATTTATATGTAACATGATTGATGCGACATACAAGAGTTAAATAAGAGAGCATAAAGCTATATTATTGAAAACATTTCATACACGTTTATGTGATATATAATTGTTAAATCTTATATGTTTATTGGAAATTTTTTTTTTTTTTAATAACTTCTAATAGTTCATACAGTAGAATGCATGCATGCATGACATGATTGATGATGACTTACACTAGTTAAACGAACACGTATTTACTGGTTTTCATAACAAATGTCCAAAAATTCGTTAAAAACAAGGTATGAACATATACCTGTCTTATGAAATGTTTTCATAATCATTGTCCAATACTTTGCATGACAGTAATTATATGTGACATGATTAATTTGACGTAGTATAGTTAAACAAGTGAACATCCGTTTGTTTTATTAAAGAAGTTTCATAATCAATGTCAAAAAAAATTATATGATAATAATTTAAGGATGTCACATGTCATAGTCGTTAGCTTTTCTTATAATACCTGCATGTCGTGAGTTGAATATGTATGTGTTTGTGAGAAAATTTACTTGTCATAGAAAGAGCTAGCGATTGTCACAATTACATGCCCGCATTTAGCACTTCTCTTATAATTTATGTGTGACTTGATTGATGCGATATACAATAGTTAAATAAGAGAACATAAAGCTATTTAATTGAAAATTTTCCATTTCTGGTATCCAAAATGTCCGTGATTATTAATGTGAGATACTATAAATAAACAAACAAACATACATGTTTTTTTTTTTTTTTCAAGCTCAAAGGATTAGATAAATCAAAATATTATTATGATAGATAGTTGCACCTAAGAACTTAAGGAATAAATCAAACCTCATTAACCGTCAAATCAATCCATTTGAGTTAAGTAAACCTAAATTTGTCTTATTAAAAAAATTTCAAAAACCATTGTCCAACCATTTACATAATAACACACATATATAGTAAAACTTCTTTATAGTCATAATAGTGAGATCAACTAATTTTATTACTATGAAGAAGTTATAACCTACTAGAGGTGTAGTTACAAAAATTATTATTTTGATTTCTTATTTTATAAGTCATGTTTTAGTAATACAATATTAGGATTTCAATTCATATTTTAGTAGTATTAAGATTTCAATTCAGTACTTCAATTGACTATTTTTTAAATGGATAAAAGATCGTGTCTTGGAACTAGTAAAGATAAGTGTCATTGATGAAACTGCAAATATAGTTGATGCATAGTTAATTGATGTGAAGCCACAGACAATTGTCAATGGTTTTAAGCATTGCAAAATTAGGACCTCTAATATCGATGAATTACAATTTACAAATGAAGTGGATGAAAAGAATAAAAGAATCATTACAGAATTGAGTGATCAGATTCGACAACTTCTCTACACTAATCATATGAGTATTAATTTTTTCCTCGATCATCCAAATGAGCATCAATTCGTGTATGCTTTAATTGAGGAAATCATTACTACAATTAGACAAGAAGAGAAAGTAAATAATCATGAGGATGATAGTACGGAAATACAAAAAGTTTTATGCCATTAAACACTAAATATGCTTGAGAAGCTAAAAATATTTTGGTTTCAACAAGAAGATGTCCATGCTAGCGAATTATTACGTATTTGCAAGTTAAAATATGTGATAACAACTCCAAGACATAAATTATTGTCTCAAACAATTTTAGATAAATATTTTATTTTCTCTAAAACCTTTAATGTAATATAAAATATATTTTTTATAATATACAAATAATTATTATTATTTGGAGACAACTTTCTTTAAGGTAAGAATTAGAAAAAATATTACTTATTATAATGCAGAATTTATTCTTATTTATAACTATCATAAATTGAGATTATAATTTTTTATGATTATGTAGAATTTATTCTTATATAAAATATCATTATAGAGATATTTTATTTTTGTATATAAGTTACAAAAGTTTCATATTGGATTAAGAGTTAAGGAATGTGTAAGCGCAAAAGTTAAGGGTGCGTTTGGTTTAGTATTTTGGATAGGATTTTAGGGATAGTATTAGGTTATTGGATATGGGAGTATTACGAGGTAAATTTTAAAAATTTATAAAAAAGCCCTTAGGTTTACTAATTTAAATAAAGACCCTAACATGTAAAATGACAAAAACACCCCCACCATCTGCAGTGTCAGATTCCGGCCACCACCGCCGGAATCTGGCCGGAAAATTTCGTTACGGCACAGACTTGTCGGATCTGTGCCGTAAAACGTAATTATGGCCTTTTCGGCTAGATCCATGGTGGATCTGGCCGGAAAAGGCCAGATCTACGGTTTGTTTTGCCGTCGACGGCGGAAAAGGCCAAACGACGGCCATCTTTGGCCGTCAGCGACGGCCAAGATGTGGCCGTCGTTTTCGGTCACGAGGGCAATATTTGGCCGTCGTTGACGCATACGACGGCCATTTTCTTGGCGTCGCTGACGGCCAGATCTGGCCTTTCCGGCCAGATGTGGTGGATCTGGCCGGAAAAGGCCACAGCGGTGAATTCCGCCATTCTGGTCGGAAGTTTGGCCGTTGTACAGATTCCGGCTATCACCGACGGTGGTTGCCGGAATCTGACAAGTTGGGTTGATGGGGGTGTTTTTGTTAATTTTTAAACTTTTTTTTCAGGGGGTATTTAGTGAAATTAATAACCTTATGGGGTTAAAAGTAATTAAAAAAAATAGGGTAATTTTTGAGAATTGTACCAAACGCAATTTGAAAAATAGGATCCCGAATAGGGATAAAAATATTAAACAAAAGCATACTAAAATTCCGATTCAAAATTTAAAAAGTCGTAGTAAGTTTTAAGCGCGCGCGCTTTTAAAAGAGGTGTTAAATATATTTAAATATAAAAAAATAATAATTTACACGTAGGTCGGTGGATTTTACTAAGATGTGTCGAAAGCAGCGGAAATTAAAAGTAGAAAGCTTTTAAGATTCCACGTCAACTTTCAATCTAGATCTTGGGAAAAGATTAAAAGCTCTTTAGCCGCTACACCTAAAAAGGGTAGTTTTATTTCCCCCATGGAGTTTAACTTCACTATTTCTAAGCCCCGAAGTTTAAAGTATTTATATATATCCTCTAATTTTAATAAATATTAAGAAAAAATAGATAATTAGAGACAAAATTTGGGTTTTTAAACTGCGATATATCAAATGAGGGTATTCTGATATCTAAAAATTAAAAAACTTTTTATTAATTGATTAAGTTAATGTTTATAAATCATGGGGGGAAATCAGTATCTTAAAATGTAGGACTCGAGGCTAGAGTAGATGACGAAAAACTAGGGGCTTTTTTAAGTAAATAAATAAATAAAAGGATTAAAAAGTAAATCTAAATAAAAACCTAAAAGGAATAAGATGCTAAATAAAAGGTTATTTATGCCCTTACAAAAATGTGCTTACTGTTTTCAAAAGTATTTTTGTGCTTACTTTTTTCAGAAAGTACTAGTGTATTAACAGTTTGCTGTTGGGTTTATAGAGGACGGGAGCATTAATCGTGGCAAAATCAAGAAAATATGTTTGAGGGTTGAAATATAAATATTATTGAACGTAAAAGACTAGAGGTAAACAATTTATTTAAGATTAAAAGGGATAAAATGTAATATTTCCAAAATAAAAGGCAAAAAAAGTATATTGATAAATATATATATTAGTTTTAGGGTTCTAACAATAATAAATTTACAATTTATTACTATAAATAAGAAGAGGAATAAAGAATAATAAAAGAAAAAGTAGTGGTAGTGGATAAAATTACGTCAAAAGTAATAGAAGTTGTGTGCCACCTGAATTGATTGAATGTGGGGGGTTTTTCTTTATGGGTGTTGGAGATCTTCTTTATGAGGTGGCAAGATATGGTAATTGGTTTGCATGTGATTGGTTAGTTTAGCTTTACTCATTTCGAAAAAAAAAAATGGTTTCGTTTCACCTTCACATGTTATGTCATTTTCATTTTATTTTCTATAATATCATTTTATAAGGTGTCACTCTAGCTAAGCAAGATTTACAATTTATATATAAATGGGAAAAAAATCAATCACACCCCCATAGTTTTAGGAAGTGATAGGCTATAATTCAGTACTATTCAAGTTCAAATCTTGATTAATAACACAAATCAAAGAAAGAGAATAACTGCAAAAAATTTGTTTAAAAAAAAAAAGTGAAAGAGAGGCGGTAACCTAAGAGCTTACTGCTTGCGATGATTAGGGGTGTTAGTTAAGTCGAGCTGCTTCGGCTCAAGTGGCTCGACTGTAGTCTCGGGCTAAGTTCGATCAGCCCAATATTTAACTTCACAAGCTCACAAGCTTCAACGAGATCGAGGGGATATATGCTAGTTTTGCAACTATTATGGGTTTATATGTAATTTACCTATTTGTAAAAATGATAAACACACCCCTGTCGACACCTACAAGTTTGAGATCTCACAACGACACCCTTACCCAGTGCCGACTAGATAGAATTCAAGTGTCAAGATCAGGAACTTGGCAAGCGGCTAGCTTCAGACTTTAGGGCTTGGGCTCCTGTCAAACCTTTCAAGGCTAAAGAGTAGAGCCTAATTCTCTCACAATATTGAAAACCACTTTTAATCCCAATATTGAAAACAACCAAAAGCAAAAGAGAGAGGCAAAATTGGTTTGAATCCGATGCCGCTGACTTCCCTGTCACCACCAACAACTTCCTTATAACCCCCTCACTAAAACCCCTCTCACTCTTGCCTGATTACAACCTCCAATCGTCGGCCACCGCTCATTGTTGATTCATGGGTTTCAAGACAAATTTTAGTCGATCTCAACACTAGAAATCACCCTCGAGACCACAAATAGAATCACTATCATCCTCACTCAAAACCCCTAACAACCCCAACCCAAAGTGCCTATCGATCGCCACCCGAATCCTTTCACAATTCATTTGCCTTCCATAGCTTTGTGTGTTCGCCGAAGGCAAACCATATTTGTAATACAAGAATGGCTAGTTTCTAATTGTATGTATCATGTTTGAACTTCATTTCATTTGTCACTTATAAGGTGTTTTCTTTTTTCCTTAAATTTGAAGAGAATTTGCGTGTAGTTGCTTGTGTGACTCTTTTGAATCAGTTGAATAGTTTAGAGCATTCAGTTGATAGGTTTTAGTTGAGTAATGGTGTAATAGAGACTTTTGAGTGTATTACTTAAGAGGTCATGAGTTTGATTTCTTTTGGTTGCTAATAAGTGTGGCCATTAGAGGATTACCTAGTCATTAACTTCAGGGGCTCAAGAGACTAGTTGAAGTATGTGCAAATTGGTTTGGATACCCTCGCTTACCTATATATATATATATATATATATATGGTTTTTGGAATACATTTTTGTAGGCTCATATAGCTCCACTTAGGGGCGGACCCAGGCCCTTTGAGGGTAGGCCTAGGCCTGCCCTCAACTTTTAAAAAAAATATGTAAAGTTTTTTTTCTAAAGGTTAAGAAAAAGAAAAAGTTAAAAAATGTAAAAGTGAGGTTTTGTCTTTTTCCGTATTCCACTTTTTCTTCCCCAATTCCCCAATTCTCTTTTACTGTAAAAGTTCTATAGACTACATGTGACTGTTGGGTTCAACCTGCAACTAGAAATTAAAAAAATCTCCCTCTCAACTTTTCTCATTCACGTCTCCTGAAGGTTAGTAATATTGAAGTTTTAAGTTTAAATAAGCTCCTTAGATGGTTAAATCTATAATTTTACAGGAATATTTATATTGTTTCAACCTTGCAGGAACAACGAAGAAGATGAAGAATTGGCTGCTTTGCTGCTAATCATTTTGGGTGCTTTAAGCTATAAAATGCGGAGAAAGGGCAAGGGAATAAGTATGTAAGATTGATGTTAAAATTATATTGAAAACTACTGGAAAATATGCAAGAAAATGACAAACTACTGTTTTTGAAGAATATTATTAACGCCTATAGTTTTAGAGTATTAGGTTTGGTTGTTTGGGTGAAAAGTTTTAGTGAGGTGAGACAAAGAATAGGTTAAAGAAATCTTTATCTTTTATCTTTGTTTTCATGGCTCTTGTTTGTATGTGAGAAAAAGGATTATCATTATCACTTTTAAAACTTCCTTTCTAAACCACACAAATTATGGGCGCCTAATCTATAAAAACGAATGGTCTCCATCTCTCATTGGATGCAATTAAATATATAAATGTATCATGTATGGTGTGTTAAATTAAAATATCTTATGTATCGTGTATCATGTATTTAAATGTATCATAGTTTGTTCATGTATCTTATTCAAGAGAAAGTTAATTAAGTTGCTAAATTAATTAGTTTTTTTTTTTTTTTTTCTCTCTTTGACTCTTATTTTTGGGATCCCATTTTGGTACTAACTCATTATATGCTTATCAGATTTGGAATCCAAAGCATTAACAAATAAGATTATGATATCGAATTATTTCAAGAGATTGAAGAAAAGTCCAGCAAAAAATGTTGATGGAGACTTTACTGATATTGAGGTTAATCAAACCCCATTAGAAGAGGAAGCCCCACAACAGCGACAACAACACCTAGTAAAAGAAGCTCAACCTTTAATCGAGGTGTTCAATTTAGATGAGCTTGAAACTGACCCAGGATTGAGGATACCAATTAACGAGCTTTTTTGTACTGACAAACAAAAAGAGGAAGTTCGAAGAGCATACTTGTTGAAAGGTCCTTACCAACTTAAAGATCATAACTTTCCTTTCACTCTTTTTGGAGATAAAAAGCATAGGTTTACATCAGAGTGGTACAAAGAAGGTTCACGTTGGATGGAATATAGTGTGGCAAAAGATGCAATCTTCTGTTTGAATTGTTATATTTTCAAACCCGATTATGGTGACCAAGCAGGTAGTGAAGTTTTTGTGAATAAGGGATATAATAACTGGAAAGATAAAGCAAATGTGAAAAAACATGTTGATGATCATTCTAGTACTCATAATCAATGTCATGCCAAGTGTGTTGATTTGATGAACCAAAGGCAACACATCGATGTGAATCTTGCTTGCATGTCGAAAAAGAGCAAATTGGACTATCGTATTAGCTTGAATGCATCAATTGAAATTGATTGCATTAGATTCCTTTTACATCAAGGATTAGCATTTCGTGGTCACGACGAGTCGGTTGAATCTGAAAATCAAGGTAACTTTATGGAACTATTGAAGTTTCTATCTAATCACAATGATGACATAAAGAAAGCTGTACTGGAAAATGCTCCGAAAAACCATCAAATGACGGCCCCCAAAATCCAGAGGCAACTAACTAGTGTTTGTGCTTATTTGATGACCAAGAAAATTATTGCAGAAATTGTGAGAGATAAACAACTGTTTTCTTTACTAGTTGATGAATCTCGTGATGTGGCAGTGAAAGAACAAATGGCTATTGTTTTTTGCTATGTGGACAAAATAGGTTGTGTTATTGAACATTTTATTGGGATTGTGCATGTTAAGAATACTTCTGCAAAGTTTTTGAAAATTGCAATAGATGCCTTTTTTGTAAAGTATGGATTGAGTTTGACAAGTTTACGGGGGCAAGGTTACGATGGAGCAAGCAATATGAGGGTTGAGTTCAATAGTTTGAAGACTTTGATATTGAGAGAAAGTAAATTTGCTTTCTACATTCATTGTTTCTCTCATCAACTTCAATTGGCGCTAGTCAAAGTTGTAAGCAAACATTTAGCATTAGGTGAATTTTTTCAAACTCTTTCTATGTTATCAAACACTATAGCAGCATCTTGCAAGCGCAGAGATCTTCTACGTGATAAACAGTATGAATATGTGATATCTTTGATTTCTAATGGTGATATTCTGACAGGACGTGGTTTGAATCAAGAATGCACCATTAAACGACCAGGAGATACACGTTAGGGTTCACACATAGGGACAATTCATAGTGTCATAAACTTATTTTCTTTTGTTGTTGGTGTGCTCAGAGTGATTGAGATTGAAGGAGATAATTGGCAAAACAAAAGTCAAGCAAGAACTTTATTACGAATCATGGAGAATTTTGAATTTGTCTTTTTGTTATTCTTGATGAAGAAAGTATTGGGAATCACATATGAACTGTCATAAGCATTACAAAGAAAAGATCAAGATCTTCTTAATGCCATGCAGTTTGTACAAATTTCGAAGCGTCAATCGCATAAATAGAGAAATGAAGACACTTGCTTCGACATATTGTTGAAAGAACCTTATGATCTATGTAAAGATAATGACATACCAATCCGGGAGAACATAAGATAATTTTGGGAGGACAAAACGAGGGATTGCGCCAATTACGAATAAACATCATTTTAAGGTGGAATTGATGTACACAGTTTTAGATAACATTTAAGAAGAACTCAATAATTGTTTTCATGAAGTAAATATGAGGCTGCTTTAGCGTATGACATCTCTTGATCCAAGTAACTCTTTTGCTGCATTTAATAAAGACAAATTACTTGAGTTTGCAAAGTTCTATCCTGCTGATTTTCCTCAACACGATATTTGGTTGCTCGATAATCAACTTGAAAACTATTATAAGGATGTTAGCACCAACGCCAATTTCACTCATGATGATGGGATTGCCGATCTTGCAAAAAAAATGGTTGAGTTTAAGAAGGACGTTGCTTACGACAAAGTTTTTTTGCTTATTAAATTAGCACTGGTTTTGCCCGTGGCTACTGCAACAGTTGAAAGGGTGTTCTCTGCAATGAATCTCGTTAAGAATACTTTGCGTAATCGAATGGGAGATGAGTGGATGAACAATTGCTTAGCAGTTTACATTGAAAATGAAGTTTTTGCTACAATTCAAAATGAAGATATCATTGAACATTTTCAGAACATAATGAAGCAGAAAATCGTGTTAAATTGAAGATCTTCAGGTATACTATTCTAACTTGCTTTCATTTTTAAATAATCAATATTCATATTATTTAGATCTTTAGGTATACCATTCTAACTTGATTTTTGGGTCAATACGCAAAGGATGTATGGATCTTTAATCTAGACGATTGAGTTAGAATGTTAACATCTGGATTTGGATTTGGAGTGATTGTAATCTATCTCTTTATAAACCTTTGTGTATTTTACTTTTGATAGAGTTGTGCTTGAGCTCTAAATTTATGTAGAATATTTTTAGTGGATTTGCGGTTATTGTAAACTCTTTTGATTATATTGGATTTAAATGGATCGTTAGATTCCTGTGGTTTTTTTTTATCTCTTCACATTGAAGAGGTTTTTCCATGTAAAAATTTTCTTGTGTTTCCTTGTGAATTAGATGTTATTTTCTTATGTTTTCACTAGTTGATTGGCAAAAAGTGGCGGAGCGACGGGTCCCCCTAGGCAAAAATCATGGGTCCGCCACTGGCTCCACTACCCATAAAAGAATGTTAGGCACACATTGAATTGAATTCGCTTAAAAAGACAAACTTTTAAAGGAAAGGTGCCCAAGTGTTTATAAGTCAATCACCAAATCTTTGCTTAGCAATATGGGACTGAAATGGGTTGTTACCAAAAAAAAAAAAAAAAAAAAAAAATAATAATCTAAGTTAATTAAATTAACTGATAACCGCAATTTGGTTTGAACACCTTTTCTAATAGCCTGTAAGCTCAAGAAATCTCCCCAAACATGTAAACAAACTTTGAATATCCTCTCATTTTTATGCTGTCCTTTCAAAGGACACATTACATCTTGCCCACTTAATTCTCCTCCTTTTTCTCATCTCAAAACCCCAACTTCCATTATTGATCATATGCATGCATGTTTAGAATATCATTCCTTGCATGTTTAGACTTTAATCTTCTTCAACCTTTCTGTCCACCTTCAGGGGCCTTCCATGCATTCTTTTTTGGGGAGGTGTTCCCTTGGCTAGCTCATCATCATCTGCAGGCCATTTGAGCTGACAGATTCGTCTCTGAATAATTATTGTTATTTTTCGAGAGGAAGATCGATCAGGCGAAGATGAATTATTGTTTTCCCTGTTTGCAGTCACAGAGAAGCAAGAAAACAAATAGAAATCATGCGGAGAGTGTAGGTTCTTTTAATGAATCAAAAGCTCCTGGTAAGCCTTTGTATATATGCATTTTTTTCAATTTAATATTCATCTCTTCTTCTTATTATTGTCCATTCTTATTTGTAAGGAGTTGATCATATCTTTATATTTTTGTTTATAATAAACAAACTTGATTGGTTTCATCGAATTACTTTTGTAACAAAGATTTCTGACAAATTTTAAGATAGATTTTTGACCAATCCGATCATTAATTGTGTCATATTTGTCTAGTGTACATGTTTTAAAATCGAAAAAAAATTGTGTTGGTTAAGCATTCTTTAATGGAATTGATTAATTCGAATGACTTGTTTATAAATCTAAATATTGCTTCTTAAACAACATAATTGGACTCGAACAAGCATCATGATCAAGGATTTTGACGTGATTAATGCTAGCCAAATCCTTTAACATTCTCAAAAATTTGGGGTTTTACTTAACATGGTATCAGAACGAAGATCTTTTACTTTTGCGCATAATCTGATCATACTTGCCGATATTAAAACCTTATTTACCCTCTGGTATGCAGACACTAAGAGACAAAAAGCTGCAGAAGCTCATGGAAACGAAATGGAGGAAACTATAAAAATTGACAGCAAAAAAATCAATGCCCAATATTTCACTTTCCGTGAGTTAGCCACTGCGACAAACAACTTCCGGCAGGAATGTTTGTTGGGGGAAGGAGGATTCGGAAGAGTTTATAAGGGGACACTTCAATCGACCGGCCAGGTAAAAAAATTTGAGCCACTTCATCTTTTTTGTTTGCTTAAATTTCGGTCAGAAAAAAAATTAAGCCCTGGAATTGAATTCAATGCGAGTAGGTTGTAGCAGTGAAACAACTAGACAGGAATGGCCAGCATGGAAACAGGGAGTTTCTTGTGGAAGTTTTGAGGCTGAGTCTCCTGAATCATCCGAATTTAGTAAATTTCATTGGATATTGTGCTGATGGAGATCAGAGACTTTTGGTATATGAATTTATGCCAGGAGGTACAGTAGAAGACCGTTTGATAGGTACTTCTCTTCAATGCTCTCTCTTTTTTTCCCTTCCAGGATCTTCCTTATTGGATCAAGATTCACTCCTGATTTGAACTTTACCTAAACAAAATACGTTGTTGTGATTAGTGGTTAGTAAAAAGTATAAATACAGAAAATAAATGTACACTTATCACTAAATAGTTGAAAGCTCAGGAGAGTTCAGATTTAGACAGGATCCTTATTCTTCCCTATCATTTTGATGATTGAAATTCATATATGCTGCAGATTTAACAGAAGACAAAAAGCCTTTAGATTGGGTAGCAAGAATCAAAATAGCATTGGGAACTGCTCAGGGTTTGGATTATTTACATACCAAGGCCAACCCTCCTGTAATATACCATGATTTAAAGGCTTCAAGCATCTTGTTGGATAAAAATTTTGTGCCGAAACTCTCTGATTTCGGGTTGGCAAAACTTGGCCCTGTTGGGAACAATATTCGTCTTTCTACAAGGGTGATGGGGACATATGGTTACTGTGCTCCAGAATATGCAAAAACAGGCCAATTCACTATCAAATCTGATGTCTACAGTTTTGGAGTCATTTTGCTAGAGCTCATTACTGGAAGAAGAGTCATAGACAATACAAGACCAGTAGAAGAACAAAATCTAATTTCGTGGGTAAAAAATATATCCATCTACATCACCTCTATTTTATTGTGCCTGTGTCGGGGGAATATCACTAAGCCGATACCAGATGACGTTGAGGTATTGTATATGTACCCTGACGCCATGGTGGTGTCGGCGTATTGCAACTGCACTGGGCGTTCGGTACCCGTGTCGGGCTTCGCGTTGGTTCATGTAGCTTTTCCTTTACTGAGATTTTCTAATTAGACCCTTTTTGTATGCTTTTGTTTGAACAGGCCGAACCCATATTCAAGGACCCCAAGAGATTTCCGGATATGGCAGATCCTCATCTTAAAAAGCAATTCCCAGAGAGAAGTTTGAATCAAGCAGTTGCAATAGCAGCCATGTGCCTGCAAGACGAACCATCGACTCGCCCTTTGATAAGTGATGTTGTGACAACTCTAAGTTTCCTTTCAGAAGATACAGAAAAGATGTGCTCAAATAGGAATGAGCAAAGGAATTTTGATCAGGATGGTGAATATTCGGGGATCGATCAGGAACAAGATTATTCGAATGAAGAAATTTCGAAGGGAGAATCTTCAAATCGTCCTGAAATTAGCGAAGGAAGTGTTTCTTCAAGATCATTTGCAGCCAGCAAGAGTTTACAGGAGGGAAATGCTCCTTTACACAGCGAAAGCAGCCGCAAATCGAATGATGTTGGTGTTATTTCAAGTAACAGAAGCAGCAAGGGATCAGGTTTTGGCATTTCAGGCCAAAATGGTAGTAAAAAGTTGCAAAGTTCATTTACTTTGAAGAGAAATGGAAGCGATTACTTGGGCAGCAGGAAACAAATTAATAAAACAGTTTCTTTAGCGAAACAAATAAGCACCAGAATATCACAGGAGGGAAGTATTGGTTCAAGACATAGAAGCATGAAATTAAAAGATAGAACCATGTCTTCCAGGCGTAAAGGCGTCAGGAAATCCTACGAAAGTTTAGATGACACAGCAACATCTGCACATTCAAGAATGTCAGAAGATCCGTTGAGTGAAGTTACTCTTCTTTATCCATAGGAGCAAGCAAGGAATTCCAACGAGCGATCACCATAACAGTACATATACACTTCAACTTGGTGATTAGAAAATGTAAAATTATTTTGTGCTGAGCGCAAACATTGATAGGAAGTCAAATTAAGAATGATGTTACAAGATGATCATGTTACAAAAATGAAAGGCTTAATTCAGTTCAATGTTTGTTGCACGTATGTTTGAGTTTCAGAAACTTACATCGTTGATTGTTCATTATTTGTAAAAAATTCCTTAATTTGCTCAGAAGAAAAGAGAAAACTCTGTTTATTTATATGTTGCTGCAGATTTATAATGTTATTGCAATGAAATTTATTGAAGAGAAGACAATGGTGAATATCATACATTAGAATACGAGAATCAGAAAATATATGAAAGAATTAAAATTAATCCCCCCAGGTATGATAAAATAACAAAGCATCCTTTGAGGTTTCAGAAATAACAGAGTGAATATCTCCTATTGTTAAGTTTTAGGTGTTAAAATAAATGTTATAAAAGCAATTTGGTAATGTTAACTAACTTATAACAGCATGTAAAGTTTAACGGCTCACTAATGGTTCATTAATGACATAAGAATTTTTATTATTTCAGACATTGTTCTGAAATCCGGCTTGACCCAGCCGATTTAACTGGGGACCGAGACTTGATGCCTTCTCTAGGCTGAGTTACCGCTTTCTACTTTTTTAACCCAATCGCGATAGTATATGCGAGTCATGACTAGCGAAAGAGGGGCTAACAAGTGTCGGGGTTAGATGGGTTTTGTAGAGTAGAGTCCGGTAGTTTAGGTGGTGGTGTCAGATTGAATTTTGGACATCGGAATCAGTCGGAATTTGGTCGGAGAAATCAACCCAATCGCAACGGTATACGTGAGTCATGATCGGCGAATGGGGGGATACCAAGTGCTGGGGTTAGAGGGGTTTTGTAGAGTGAAGGCCAGTGGTTCAGGTGGTAGTGTTGGATTGAATTTTGGTCACTGAAATTAGTCGAAATGTGGCCATGAAAGGCGACTTTCTAACTATTACAACGGTGTGTTTACTGCATTTAAAACCTATAGGGATTGATGATATTTATTAGGGGTGTGTTTGCTAGATTTTAAAATTTCTGGATCACCGGTCAGACTGTCGGTTTAATCGGTCAACCCAAGACCTGGTCCCTTGGTCGGGTTACATTCTGGGTCAGGTTTCAGAAACCTTAGGGGGATTTTAGTTATTATATCATGCCTTAGGGCTCTATATAACACTATATGAAATTATTTTGATTAATTTGCAGGTCAAAGTCTTTATATAATAATTCTATGAGTTATCTTAATTCCTAACAATTTTCAGCAGGTTTAAACACATATTTTCTTTAAACTTCAAAAACAAATTTAAATAAATAAATAAAAAAGGTGTTTAGTACCACATTTTGAAAAAAAAAAAAAAAAAAACCTTCTCAAAATGTGAAAAGATTCTCCAAAATCACATTGAAACTAAAGATAAATTGTTGTTTGTTTAGATGTTTTCTAAGAATGTAGGACCCATTTTAATAAAACTATATGGTTTCACAGAAATAATCAAAGTACCCCAACTTCACTATTATTAAAGATGTCAAATTGGTCGAATCGGGCTACTTCCTGTCCTAGCATAACTTAAAATACAATAATATTACACGTACAAAAAAATCTTACAAAAATTTCCATATAAAGTAATGTGTTAGAAAATGAATAAAAGAGTAACTATAAAAAGTCAAACTCATCATATTCACTCATCTATTAATTTTTTGTCACATTACTTTGTATAAAAACTTTATAGGCTCCGTTTGGTACAATATTTTCACCCTATCCTATTCCACTTTCATATCCAATCCTATCCAAATACATATTTGTTTCAATATTTAAAATTCTCTTCAAAATCTAATCCAATCATATTCTATTCAACTTAAATCATTAACAATTACCTTTCTCAATGAAAGTTTTAAAATTAATAAAAACACCCGCACAAACCTAAGCCACTATCACCCGCTAATAGCCACTGTTGTCGGCCGCCACCGCCGTAATGTCGCACAACTGATTGGATCTGGCCAATCATGCATCGATCTGTCAGTTTCTAACTAGGTCTACCACCAAAGATTTGGTCGTTGATGGCCAAATTTGGTTAGATCTGGCCGTCAACGGCGGCCATATCTTGGTCCTTGTTGACGATCATATCTTGGTCGTTATTAACAAACAAACGACGACTAAAAATTTGGCCATTGTTTATCTTGTCTATTGACGGTTAGATCTGTGGTCGTAGATCTGACCATTTCTGACTAGATCCAGAAAAGGCTAGATCGACGCACGATCGACTAGATCCAACTGGTCGTGCATCACTCCGGTAGATTCCCATCTTCCGACAGTGGTGGCTGGCTGTCGACAATATGTGGGTAGGTGGGGGTGTTTTTGTTAATTTATAAACTTTTATTGTGGAGGGTGTTTAGTTAAATTAACAAACCTAAGGGGTTAAAATATAATCTAAATATTTTTAGAAAATGCTATTCAGAAAATTACCAAAAACTTCTCAGAATCTTATCCTATTTTCCAAAAATGCTATTCAGCATAGAATGCTATTCTAAATAATTAACCAAACAGAGCCATATAAGATTTCTTTGTACACAAAGTATTACTCCTTAGAATATATGGTCTGGTTCATTAGAGAGGCTAGACCAAATTTGATCCAAATGGAACTAGCATTGTTTGTTAATGTTGAAGTGAAGGCTTGAAACGGCGTTGCATTGGGAAGTTAGTGGAACGCTGTCGTTTTGAGGTTTAGTTGGGTTGGATCCTGACCTTCCATCCAAAGCTTATACAACGGCTACAATTCCACCTTCAAGTCAACAATTTAAAAGAGGGCAAACAGTTTAGTTCATACGATTTTTTTTTTTCTCTTTCGTTTGGTCTTTACTGCATCAATTGTTCTCTGCTAGGATTGCAGTTGTTTTCTAAAATTTCAATTGTAACTTGAGTGGATCTTGAGTGATTATGGATTAGTCATTCGGTAAGGGTGTAATTGCTCTTAATCTAGGGATTCCGGGTTGAGTCTCTCTAGGGGTCAAGTTACGGGTAGTTTCACGTTAAAGAGAAAGATTCGTGAGTTCTTGTAAAGATTTGTTCTTTTTGATACGTTTGATAATAGTGCAGCAAGCTCTCTCATTTCTGGAGCTCAACATGGATGTAGCTTGCTCAAATCTTGAGCAAGTGAACCACAGTAAATCTTAGTGTTCTTGTGTGCGATCTGATTGTGTTTGTGAGTTTTGTGAGTTGGTTGATTCTGGATTGAAGTATAACAGTGGTATTAGAGCGTGTGATGTCTAGACTTAGGTTGATTAGGGTCTTGAATTAGCTTGAAAATTCTAGGGTTCTAAGGCTGTCAAAAATATTTAGGGCTTTCTTGATTTTGGTGGTCCTCGACCTAATTAGGAGTCCGTAGATCAGAAATTAGAGTGAATTGTTATCAATTTTTGCAAACTAGAGAAAAATCTAGAGTCTACCGAATCTTGGAATGCCAAGAACAGTTATGTGTTCTTAGATCATTTGATCCATTAAATCAAACCTAAACACCTCAACATGACAAACAATACTACCCGAATGGAGATTGCCGAATATGATGGGAAGATTGACTTCAGTAGTTGGAAGAAGAAGATGAAGGCACTTCTCTCCCACAACAAGGTTGGTCTTGCGCTAGAAAAGGATCCCAAGAAGTGGTCTGAAGAAAAATTAAAGAAGAAGGAGGAGATTGACGAGGAGGCATACAACCTGATCGTGATGAATCTCTTCGACAACGTACCCAGGAAGGTTGACGGAATCAGAACTCCTCTTGAATTGTAGGGTAAGCTTGAATCCTTGTATGCCTTGCAGTCTGCACCAAATTTAGCTTTTCTTAAAGGTGCTTTATTTTCTTATAAGATGGATAGTTCAAAGACTATAGAGGGTAACTTAGATGAATTTCTGAAAATGACCTTGATTCTAAAAGGCACAGATCAAGAGCTAAAAGAGACCAGCCTTGCGATGATATTACTAAATTCACTAACTGATGACTACCAAGTAGTCAAGAATGCACTACAGTACTCAAGTACTATACCTAGCTTGGACTTAATAGTAGTAGGGCTCAAAGCTAGGGAGTTAGAACTAAAGGTCCAAAAACGAAATGGTAACAACTTGTTTGTGAGAGGGAAACTTGAATCTAGCCAATCTGGAAAGGGAAATCAATACAATCAGGGGTCCAGAAACAAGAAAAGGGTTAAAGGGAATAATAAACAAAAGGCATAAACAAGAAAGTGTTTTTTCTGTAATAAACCTGGCCACCTAAAAGGGAACTGTTTTGAATGGATTAAGAAACAAAAGCAAGGCAACATAGAGAGTAACATAGCCTCCACAAGTAGCCTAGTAGAAGATCCTAAGGTCCTTACTCTGTCCACTTCAGACTGTGCTAGAGAGTGGGTATTAGACTCATGATGCACCTTCCACATGAGCCCAAATAAAGACTGGTTTCAGGAGTTTGAAACCTACGAAAATGAAACTGTTTTTATGGGAAACAACCATGCTTGTAAAATGAAGGGTATAGGCAGTATAACCCTAAGGCTTAGAGGGGGGAAACTGATAAAACTAACTAAGTTTAGGTTTATCCCTGAACTAAAAAGGAACCTTATCTCATTAGGAAGCTTACATGAAGGGTATAGGCAGTATAACCCTAAGGCTTAGAGGGGGGAAACTGATAAATCTAACTAAGTTTAGGTTTATCCCTGAACTAAAAAGGAACCTTATCTCATTAGGAAGCTTACATGAAGCTGGTTGTTACTACAGGGCTGAGAATAGGTGGCTAAATAGGGGTGTTCAAAAGAACCGATTGGAATCAGAACCGATGGGTACCTGAGGTTTGGTTCTAGTTCCAGTTCCTATTCAGAACCGGTCGTGAATGGGTAGGTTCCGGTTCCAAATTTTTGGAACCATTACTATGTGGTTCCGAAAACGGTTCCTATAGTTAGGAACCAGAACTAGGAACCGAGACTAATATAAAATAAAATTAAAGAGTAGGGGGGTTAATAAAAACTTTTGTAGAAAAAGTAATGTGAATACATTTATATTTATATTTCATAACATTTAAAGTAAGTTAGTTTGACTTTTGAGAATCTACCTTTACAAAGTAATGGAGTTTGTAATTTGTAATTTATAATTTATAATTTTATTTTTGTTAACAAGTGCCAGGTAGGGGGGTATTTCTAAGTTTTTAAAGTTTTTTTTTGCCATTTTAAAAACTTTTGGGGGTTAATTATAATTTATAGGGTACCCAGAACAAGAACCAAAATCGAAACCGTTGTTATAGGTTCCGGTTCTGGGTACCTAGGAACCAGAATTGTTGGTTCCGGTTTCGATTCCAAATTTCAAGGAACAGTCAATTTCGATTCCGGTTCTTTCAAAAAATGCAGGGTACCCAGAACCAAACACCCCTATGACTAAATGTGTATAGAAACCAAAACTTAATTCTGAAAGGAGCAAAAAGGAATGGTCTTTATATCCTATGTGGTGATTTCTGCTCTGAGTGTTTTAACACTGCTTTATTCTCTACTAACCTGTCTGTTACTGAAAAATGACACCTTAGAATGGGTCATATGAGTCAGAAAGGGATGAACATCCTTAGTAACCTGGGAATGTTTGGTAAGGATTTTGTTTCTACCTTAGAATTTTGTGTTTTAGGTAAGCAACATAGGGTGAATTTCTCAAAGGGAACTCACTTAGCCACTAGCTGCCTAGAGTACCTTCATGCTGACTTTTGGGGGCCTGAGAAGATTAGGTCCCATGGTGGTAACAGTTACTTCCTGTCTATTGTCGATGATTATAGTAGGAAAGTGTGGGTCTATCTCCTAAAATCTAAACACCAAGCCCTATCCAGGATTAGGTGCCACAACATGTTGATCCACCCCAACCAGAAGTTGAGTAGCCTCCAGAAGCTGAACCAGGACCAAATGGTTCTGAACAAGAAGATGAAGAAGTTGCATGAGACACACTAGAACCCCAACATGATGAATTGGAGCACTACCAGCTTGTAAGGGATAGAACCAGGAGAGAGGTAAGGCTCCCTGCTAGATTTTCATATGCTGAACTAATTTACACTGCTTTACTTGCAGGTATAGAGGTGCAGAGAACAAAACCAGACTCATATAAAGAAGCTATGAGGTCTAAGGAGAAGGACAAGTGGAGGGCAACAATGGAAGAGGAAATGAGGTCATTAGAGGTAAACAAGACCTGGTCCTTGGTTCCCAAGCCAAAGGACCAGAAACTTATCCAGTGCAAATGGTTGTTTAGTGTAAAAGAAGGTATTTTATCTACTAACCCCCTTAGGTACAAAGCTCAGCTTGTTGCCAAGGGGTATACTCAAAGAGAAGGAATAGACTTCAATAAAGTCTTTTCCCTAGTAGTAAAATATAAGACAATTAGGCTAATGCTATCTTTTATTGCCCACCATAATCTAGAACTAGAACAATTAGACGTGACCACTGCTTCTTACATGGAAATCTAAAAGAAGAAATTTACATGTGTCAGCCAATCGGTTTTGTAGATTATAGGGTGCCGAACCATGTTTGCCTCTTACATAAATCATTATATGGACTAAAACAGTCCCCTAGGCAACGGTACAAGAGGTTTGACACCTTTATTTTGAGCATAGGGTTTACTAGAAGTAGATATGATATCTGTTTTTATTTTACCATGAATGAGAGCATGCCTATATATCTATTGCTATATGTGGATGATATGTTGCTGATTAGTGAGTCTAAGTCTAGAATACATGATTTGAAGAATAAACTCAAGTTTGAATTTGACATGAAAGACTTAGAAAATGCTAAGAAAATCATAGGTATGGTTATAACCAGAGATAGGGAAAAATGTGAATTAAAAATTAGTCAACATTCATATCTTAACAAACTGGTAACAAAGTTTGGAATGGCTGATTCCAAACTGGTTTCTATGCCTCTTGCTAACCATTTTCTATTGAGTAAAACCCAATATCCCAAAACTAAAGCTGAATTAATAAGAATGGAATCTGTCCCATATGCTAATGTAGTTGGATCTGTGATGTACGTTATGATAAGCACTAGGCCAGATTTATCTTTTGCTATCTCTATGCTGAACAGATTTATGGCTAACCCTGGTAGTGAGCATTGGGCTGCTCTAAAGTGGGCTTAAGGTATATTAACAGTTCACTTGATGTTGGGTTAGAATTTTGTAAAAGACGTGCTTCACTTGATTTGGTTGGTTTTGTAGATTCGGATTTTGCAGGTGATAAAGACTCAAGAAAATCAACCACGTCTTATTATTTCACTCGCGGTGGAAATTGCATAAGCTAGAAATCTTAGACACAACCAGTAGTAGCCCTTTCATCAATTGAAGCAGAGTACATCGCCATTGCCGATGTGTTCAAAGAGGCCTTATGGTTGCAAGGGATATTATCTAAGGCAGGTTTGACTGAAGGGAAGGTAATCATCTACTCTGACAGCCAAAGCGCAATCCATTTAAGTAAGAATCCAGTTTATCACGAAAGGGCATATAGATGTTCGCTTTCATTTTGTGAGGGATCTAGTCAACCAAGGAGTAATTGATTTAAAGAAAGTTGCCACCGAGGACAATCCTGCAAACATGGGCACAAAGATAGTCAATCTTACCAAGTTCAAGCACTGCTTGGACCTATTATCTGTGAAGTAGGCAGAGGTGGCAAGAGCTATGAGGGACTTGGTTTATGAGCTTGCTACATTAAAGGAGTCTCAAGCCTTCAAGATGGAGATTGTTGAAGTGAAGGCTTGAAACGGTGCTGCATTGGGAAGTTAGTGGAACGCTGTCGCTTTGAAGTTTAGTTGGGTTGGATCCTGACCTTCCATCCAAAGCTTATCCAACGGCTGCAATTCCACTTTCAAGTCAACAATTTAAAAGAGGGCAAATAGTTTTTTTTTTTTTTTTTTTTTCTCTTTCATTTGGTCTTTACTACATCAATTGTTCTCTGCTAGGATTGCAATTGTTTTCTGAAATTTCAGTTGTAACTTGAGTGGATCTTGAGTGATTACGGATTAGTCATTCGGTAAGGGTGTAATTGCTCTTAATCTAGGGATTCCGGGTTGAGTCTCTCTAGGGGTCAAGTAACGGGTAGTTCATGTTAAGAGAAAGATTCGTGAGTTCTTGTAGATTTGTACTCTTTGACACGTTTGAAATAGTGCACGACTCTCTCATTTCCAGAACTCAACGTGGACGTAGCTTGCTCAAATCTTGAGCAAGTGAATCACGATAAATCTTGTGTTCTTATGTGTGATTTGATTGTGTTTGTGAGTTTTGTGAGCTGGTTGATTCTGGATTGAAGTATAACAGTTAAGAAAGTCAATGTACCTAAAGATGAAATTTCAAGTGTTTATTCGACTCTCAATAGGTAAAATGGAGTCCAAATCCAACGCAGCTGGCATTTGACAGACTGAGGCAATATGGTAAAATCTAACAATAGCCAACTCCATAAACAACATTCTTTTATCTTGAAATTGAGAATTTGTGATCCATAGTAAGATTTTAATCCTGAAGACACTGCAAAGCAATATTCTATTTTGTATCTATCTCGCCGCAGCACAAAATAATTGGGATTTACCCTATTGTTGGATTTGTTGTATCCATTATATAACAACTATTTAACGAGTGAGACTGTTGAATAATATTTATATTAAACTATTATCCTTGCATCATGTTGCATAAAATTATTTGCATGTTGCATTTGTATTTATCACTAACTTTTCTAATGTCGATCTAATTAAATAGCAATAAAATCATCAATATGTAGTAGAACCTCTCTCCTTATGGGTT
Source organism: Pistacia vera (assembly GCF_008641045.1). NCBI lineage: Eukaryota > Viridiplantae > Streptophyta > Magnoliopsida > Sapindales > Anacardiaceae > Pistacia > Pistacia vera. Next base: position 2,051,079 of record NW_022196645.1, read on the forward strand.
ATGGCTGGTGGTAAGTCCTTAACTACTGGGGTTAGCTATACTCAGAGCTTGTGTTCGAGTTCAATTATATTGGTTCATTGGGTTTGTAAGATGCTCCGTGACCCTGAGGATTAGGCGAGCTTGGCTAACAATTGTACCGGATACCTCTGATTTGAAAAAAAAAAAAAAAAGTTATATATATATCAATTATAGAAATAACACACCTATTTTTATACTGTGATATTATTATAAATATATAAATGTTTTTTTACTGATAGGAGAATTCTCTACTAACTAATTAAATATAGAGGGCTCTACTAACAATTGGGTCAAACCTTAAGAAATGGCTGAAAAATTCACCGTGTCTTAATTATGGATTATTTCATATCATATGCTGAAGTATTGTTACACATTTAAACTATCTATATCTATAATTACTAAAATATTTCATTTTATATTGTTTTTAATTTTTCATTTATCCATTCACCTCGATTTTTTTTTTTTTTTTTTTTTGTGGTTAATTAGTTTATACATATAGTTTGTATATATAACATTATTCTATTTCCTATTGACGGGATTAAAATGTTAAAGCACTAAAATTTGAGGACTAGTTCAAAATGGTCACAATGGATACACCTTATAAGTACTCTAAACTTTGATTTAGACAAACCTATTTAATACAAAAGGTCAGAATCCTAAAAAGTCTCTCACCTTATTATATATTGATCAGGTATATTTGAGTGCGAGAGTTGAAGAATGCAAGTTCCAATATCCAATTATAAATCATTTTCATGTCCCTCCAAAAGCTAAAAGACAACAGAAAATTTCAAATGCTTCACCCTGTTTCTGCCGTGGTACTCTCCCCATCACCCTCAAGACATTTTCAATATCCCCACCCTCTAGGCTTCTCACCTGTTTTTTGTGTTGGTTTGGTCCATTCTAAACACATTTATTTATTCTGATGTTGCAAATGAGAACAATAATTTATAACAATATTAATGGGTGGAGCTTCAGGAAAATTTTAGTTTAATTTTCTTGGTTCCTGGAGATGTGATTCCTGAAAGATCATAATGGAAGGGAGGGTGATAATCGTCGCGGTTGATGCAAGTAAAGAAATCAATGATTATGCCTTGGAAGGTCTGTTTGCAATGTGATTAAAGCAATGGATACTCTGGTTCTTCTTGCTGTTCTTCCGGGATCTAGAGGTCGTCCTCCGGCTTCCGGGAGCCAGGTCACTCAGTTTCTATCCAGTGAGTTTTCTTCTGCATTCTTTTCCTGAAAAAAAAAAAAAAAAAAAGTGTTTGTCATTGTTTCCTGAAATGAATTTACGTTTTTTCAGTCATAAATATTTTCTTTAACTGCTTTTTTTTTTAAAAAACTTTGCAAAGGAAATGAGAAAACTGTTAATAATAGATTTCATAGTGTTGAAAGATTTTTTTTTTTTTTTTTTTTTTTTTTGGGATTTTCATTAATCTTTAACTAGTAAATAAAAATACGAATAAAAAATTATTAGTAACAAATGTCTAAGAGTAACTCTTTTATTATCATCCAAAAAATTTTATATCTATAATTATGTAAAGTGAATGAGATACATATTAAAAATTAATTTATTAAATGCAGATAAATGGTGTATCAATAAAAAATAGTACCATGTCAGCTTCTATATTTTTTTGTATGTAATATTACTATTATCATATTGTTTTCAGGAAAAAAAAAAAAGAATTTAAGAATCTTGAAAATAAAAAAAAATCAATTCCTGTAATCAGTTCCCCATTCATTTACATTTTTAGATAAAATATTCAAGGCGTGACTGCAGGTTCTAATAATTAAATTGCATTGCAGGCCTGTTACAAAAATGGGGTTTGTGCAGATAAAGCTGAGTCTGAGAATTCATCAGGCTTACCAGAGCACTTCAACAGGACGTCTTGCAGAGAATAAGCAATGTTTGTGAACATATGTTGCAGCAACTACGCACAGCCTACAATGTCAAAGGTGAAAATATATGTTTCAGTTTGCTTTAAAAATAGCTTGATTTCTTATTTATTCTTTTTTTATATTTTTTAGATTCTGAAGCTAACAGTTCTGGCTTGAAAACAGGTGCTACAGAAGTAAAAGTTGTGAGTGGATGCACAGCTGGGCTCCGTTGCATCTCATGCCCGAGAGCTTGAAGCCACCTGGGCATTCTAGATAGGTAATATCTTCGAAGCATTACCTGCTTTTATGTATATGATTTCTCTTGATCTAAACTTTTTTTGGGAGTAAACGAATTTTTCCACCCCAGGTTTGCCTTAATGATATTTTCTCATCCAAATTAATATTTCGTTACTATCCAAAGCTATTGGTAAGATTTTTTATTGACTAAATAATTTTTTCCCACCCGATGTTTCCTTAATTACGTTCCTCACTCAAAAGTTTCAAATACTACTTTTCCACTTAAAGTTAATATTTCGTTACTATCCAAGCTGATATCGACAACAAAAATTCTCTCTATCACCATCATTTGAACCTCTGGTTTTCTCGCTACAAAACACCTCTCACTCCCGCACTTAATTTCTAATGATTGTCGGCCACCGTAAAGTTAGGTTTTCTTGTTCTTAACTGATTTTTGGCGGCGAATATTCAATTGGTCACGGCCATTTAATCCACCAGCCTCAATCTACAAAATCCTCTTATTATGGCTCCTGGTAACTTGCCAAACGTCAGCTGAGAAAGTGAAGTGTATTTTGGGTATTAATGCAGCGGAATATAAACATTGGATGGGAAAGCGGATTTGGAAACTTTTTGGGTGGGAAAGTGTCATTAAGGCAAACCTTGGGTGGGCAAAGTTGTTTACTCGATTAAAATCTTACACAATAGCTAACCCTATTTTTTACGGACCATGAGATTAATTTTCTAAAAACTGTATAAGAAGATTAAATATCTATGTTCCCTGGCAAGATAAACGATTAAATTAAATTAACGTTTACACCCCCTTTATTAAAGTTAATTTACCATGAAAACATATTATAAACAAAACCAATTTCTCACCCATCATTAAAAACTTCACAAATTTCTTCACCCAAAATTATGAACGAAAGAGAAGCAACAGGACAAAATAATAATTAACAAAAACAACAGTAAACAAAGAATGTAAACGCACGATTTACCCTGGTTCACCCAATGTAGGCTACGTCCGCTGAGTCAATATTATTGCAATATGCCTCACTTCTCTCGTTTACAATGAATGAATTGTTCTCCCACACATAACAAGAGAAAAGTATGTTTATATCTAGGTTTAAGAGATTAAACCTAGTTTTACAAGAATTCCTATTCCTAAGCCCAACCCAAAAGAATTAATAACTTAAAAGGAATCCTACAGCGGTTAACATGAAAGCCCAAAACCGCCTACGGGCTCGGGGGCGCTGCCCCCGCACCCCGCCCCTGTCCGGACAGCGGACCCCCGAGTGCGTCTCCGTTACCCTTAATGCTGAATTAGTCGACAACTCCAACAAATTAAGTATCAATAAACAAATTCCTAATAACTTATTTCATATGTGATATAATTGTTTGACCACATATAAATATTAAAAAATTTTGGGAGATTGAACAACTCAACATTCAGAGATTACATTCAGATAATCTCTTCATACTAAAATATTAAATACTAAAGCAATATAAACAATAAACACATTTCTTATTTTCTGTTGACTCAGTTTCATTTTTACCAAAAAAAAAAAAAAAAAAAATTGCAGGCGCTTGAAGAAAGAAGGAGATTGCTGTCTCAAGCAATTAGCCTGCAATGTTGTTGTAATAGACCACGCCATCCCAAAAATCCTGAGAGCGGTTAATCCGATGACAGTCAAAAAAATTTATGCAAGTGAAGATGAAAGCGATCCAACTGTTGCTGATATGCTCGGAGTCAGTTTGCCTAAAAATGGTGCAACTGACAACACTAGTTCAAGTACTCTTAGCTCAGGAAGTCCAAGTTTCTTCACAGATGGTTCCTCCTCTCCCAATAAATCTAAAACCAGCCGGCGACGTTCGTTCCTTCATTTGAACTCCCACCGGGAACATAAAGCTGATGATCAAGTCACATTCGGTACTTCTGCTTCCTATAGTAAATCTCAAGAATTAATCACTAAGGCATCAAGTTTTGATGTTCTTGACTCACCTAGAAAATCACCAGCAAACTCCTTGAAAACAAAAATAAAAAGCCACAGTGGCCTTTTGAAGACAAAAAGTGGTAAGATTTCTGATTATTTTAGACGAGGTTTATGAAAACTTTTCATGATTTTTGGATAATTTGCTGATAAATTTTGAAACGAGTAAGGCCTGGCTACATTTAAGCTGCACCTTAGAGAAGGTCTATAAATGTTATTGATTTTTGCACAATTTTGAAACAGAAATGACAAATTTCAATAGTGTCAAGGCAATGAAGACACCACCTAATAATCAAGCACGAAGATCGATAGATTCACCGTGCCTGCAGCGAAAACCTGAAGGCCTGCAAAAGCAGTCATATGATCAGCTTATAACAAGAAGAAAGTCCTTGTCTAGTTACAAAAGTGAAACACTTGAATCATCACCAACTTCTTCAACTATAGAAAGAACCTCAAGCATTAGAAAAGCAATGTCTATTTCCATCAAAAATCCACCTATGCCACCACCCCTTTGCTCAATTTGCAAGCACAATGCTCCTATTTTCGGCAAAACACCGAGGAAATTCAGCTACAAAGAGATTGCAAGAGCAACTGGTGGTTTCGTGAACGAGAACTTCTTGGCTGAGGGTGGATATGGTAAGATATATCGGGGAGTCTTACCTGATGGGCAGGTTGTTGCAGTGAAGCAACATAAGACGTTGAGTGCACAAGGAGCCTCAGAATTTGTGTCTGAGGTTGAGGTATTGAGCTGTGCACAGCACCGAAATTTGGTGATGTTGGTTGGCTATTGCTTTGAGACAGAATGGCTTCTGATATATGAGTTTGCTTGCAATGGTTCCTTAGACAAGCATTTGTATGGTAAGTTCTACTTTGTTTAGTAACTAAAATCAATTGGAAAGAGTTATGCTATAATCCCAAGTTGCGTGTCACATCCCACATCATCTAGCGAATGAGTTTAAGATTCAGTTTATTAGGTTCGGATCTACCTAACTAAGAAAACGTGTTTTGAGTGAAGGACATTGGGGTGAAGCCAGTTGGACCCAGGATTAACATATAATAATAAAATCCACATGCAAATCATAATCAATACTACATCACTTGAGATGAATAGCATAATTATTATTATTATTATTATTTTTTGAGAAAAGCACTTTCACTGACTAAAATTTGCAGGGAGAGAGAGTAATGAGGTGATGTCCTGGACTAACAGGATGAAGGTTGCAAAGGGAGCAGCTAGAGGTTTGAGATATCTTCATGAAGATTGCAGAGTGGGTTGTATCGTACATAGAGATTTTAGACCTAATAACATCCTCCTCACCCATGACTTCAGACCAATGGTCAGTTCCATTTCTTCTGCAATTCATATTAAATTTTGATTCATTTAATTTTTCCAAGAAATACCCTGAATATATATACCAACATTGATTGTTATGTGTCATCACTATCACAAACAGGTGGGAGATTTCGGTTTGGCAAGGTGGCAGGCCGATGGACAGTTAGCAGAGGAGACTCGTGTCGTAGGTGCTTTTGGGTACTAAAATTTTCTCAGTCTTGCTGATATAGCTTTAAGGCCTATTTAATTTGTGATATTGATTCAATTCTTTAGTTTTTTAATGTAAGTAATGAATTAGACCTTAAGAAAACATATTTGGTTGAGAATTTTCAACAATTATTTACTTAATGTTTTACTATTGAATTTTCATTACCTTTTTTAATTTAGGTATTTAGCGCCAGAATACACTCAGACTGGACTCATAACAGAGAAAGCTGATGTATATGCATTCGGAGTTGTTTTGTTGGAGCTATTAAGTGGCTTCAAAGCAACCGATTTTTCGAGAAACACAGGAAAACAATTTGTAATGGATTGGGTCAGTTTCTTTACTCTTGTTTACATATCTGAAATAATACGAATGTACGATTAATATTGTACATAATTTATGGTCATCGATCATGTTGTCATTGTCGAGCTAATTTATTTGAATATGGATGATGCAGGGGAAACCATTACTAGAAAAGAAAATGGTGAATGAAATAATAGACCCCAGATTGGATCAATTTTATGTGGAGAAGGAAGTTGAATGCATGATGTATGCAACTAGCTTATGCATTTCTCCTATTCCAGAACAAAGACCTACCATGTCTAAGGTTATTTTCTAATTTTAATAATATTACTATTAGTCAGAAAATTAGAATTTAATTCTCAGTTAGTTTTGTTAAATATTGTTCAGGTACTTAAAATATTAGAAGGAGATATAGCTGCTGATCATATGGCTTACAATTTATCTAGACATTGCACTCCTAATTACCCAAAAAAATACATAAACAACATCTACGGTGAAGAGACTCCGATTTGCCAGACACCAAACTCTAGAAATCCCCAAAATTTACTCCTGCAAGCGAAGAACAAAATGAATCTGAGTCCTCCCAGATTGATGCCATTGACAACGTTAAAACAACATAAAGTGGTAAGCAATGGAAGGGATTTGAACAAGTCTGATGAGCTTGTCAGTGAAGAATATCAAGAATATTTACATGTGTCATTGGCCAAGTTTATTCAAAATTTGAATGAAAAGTGAAAAACTTACTGAAGATGCAATAAGAGCAGAGTAAAAGAATTGTCTATATTTGATCCTCTTCATGTTTTGACATGTATCTTTGATGGGTTGAAGCATTTTGTATATAGCTTTTGTTTAGAAAATTGTATATTACATGTACATGCATGGCATGCGGTTTGAATTATTAATCGACTAAAGTTTGGATTATATTCAGGATGATGTTATATTTTCCAAGTTTGTATCTGAAGACAATATCATACAAAAGAATAGAATAGCCTTGCAATTAAGAATGGAACCAAGAAGAGTTAAAAGAGCAAAGGCAATTAATTTCAGGATGGAATCACTTCAAATGATATCTACATATATCTTTCTTGCTCAAATCATTCTCTTTTCTTTGCTTCTTTTACAGACTTTATCTTTTGTTATTTTTTTGTTTGTTTAATTATTCTTTTCCTTTTCATATTGTACAAGAATGAGAGAATTTCACTGTAGTTTTATGAACACGGTATACAAGAGTACACAATATTATAAACCCAATACATAATTAACAGAGCGAAAACAATCATAGTTTCTAATCATGCTCAATCTAGTACTTAGAGCGGAAACAATCTCAATTTCTAAGACACTCTAACTATGGTGTTTAATAACTTTTACATCAAATGCATTTTGTCCTCACATTCTTTCATAACCTCGAAATTTTTCTCACCTCTATATTTATGGGTTATATATGAGACATTCTATTTTTAATAGAATTCATGTTTCAGTTCTTAATAAGATTCTTATAATTCTATTCCTATTTATAATTGTATTTCATTATTAAATAGTTTTCTTGAAGATATACAATTTTATATAAGAATTATTTGGAAACGAACCACATATCCCAACAAATTCTTTACTCACGTCATGGTTAATTTTTCAAATTCCTTACTTCATGCTTTCGCTTTGGGAAATAAGTAAATTTATCATGTCAAAGTAATTGTTTCAGAAACAAGAATATATATTAGATTCTAACTTAGAACATTTATAAAAGAAAAGAATAACCTTGCATGAATGTAACCACAGAAGCCTCAAGAGCCAAGGCAAAGCATGGAATAATTTCATCTATTTTGTACTTCAATTGCTTTATGCTTTTATACATTTGTCTGACTCTTTAAGGAAAAAAAATATATTTGTTTAAAAGGAGCTGCTACAGTACACTTTTATATTTTTCGTTATCAGAAAAGTTAACATACAAACATAAGATTTATAATGGTTCATTCTCTGTACATCCACTTTGCCGCTACAAAATTTCATTATAAAGAGAAAAAAAAATTACAAGAGTCTCTCACAAGTCTCACGAATTAAATGTCTCACAAAACCCCTCTTTAATGGACTCTCTTATTTTGGTCTTGTTTTCTATTGTACTCTATTGTACCTATCTCTATGATTTAACCCGTTTTTAGAGGTTATACATGAGTACTATTTTTAATAGGACTCAAATCTTTTATTACTTTTATGTTAAGTCCTAATACAATTTATATTCCTATTCGTAATTGTATTTCTCTTTTCCTAAAGAGATTACAATTCTATAAGAAACATATTAGGAAACCCATGTCCCAATTCAATCATAATTTGTTGAATTTGGAAAAAAAAAAAAAATCAAGGGTTGATATGTGATTATTGAAGCTTTAAGTTTTAAAATAATTAACTTAAAATATGATCTGAAATATGTTTGATAAATCATAATCTTAAAGTTGCTTTGGATTCCATCTTAAAGTTTGAAGAGAATATTAAACTTGCTTAGATAGTTTTAAAATGGAATTAAGCATAGCCTTGAGTTGAGAGTAAAGGCAAAGATGTAATCATTTAAAGATGAATTTAAAAAGATTATGGCTATTAAAAAAAAAAAAATTGAAGTGGGTATAGTACCCTAGTTCAAATTTCATACTTTTCTAAGAAAATAAGGGCTTAAACCAATTTCCTCCCCTGTGGTTTCTGAAATTGACAAGTGGTCCCTTGCTTATGCGAATATTCCAACAACCTCTCCTGTGGTCAGATTTTGCTGTTAAATATAACCGTTCACCAACTTTGTGCAATAACAAAATTATCCCTAAAAATTAGACCTGGCAAAATGGGTGGGTGGGCCGGGTACGGTCCGGGTCAAACGGGTATGGGTTCTTATACGGGTCGAGATATACGGGTCCAAAATGTTGGACCCGTGCCCTACCCTATATGGGTACGGGTGAACCTGCGGGTGGATCCGTATTTTCTCTCTCTAGATTTTAGTTTTTAATTTCACCCTATACTACCAATTCTTGAATACCAAATTCACTAAAACCTTGGTTCTCAATAGCTTGTTGTTGACCTGAGACTAATATGTTATTACCAAAACTTTTCAATTCCCAGCCCATCAATATGTTTTTACTTCTTGCAGAAGAATCCGAAGGTGAAATTGTATCATTTGCAATAGATCCTTTCCCCCCAGAAACATGGCTCCAAGACTCCATTAAATTGCACACAAACCCAACACACTTCAATTCAAGCAACAAATTTAAACTTTTTCTTTAAACACTTTTACCCAAACACCAAGCTGAGGTCTGAGAATTCATCAGGCTTACCAGAGCATTCAACAGGACGTCTTGCAGAGAATAAGCAATGTTTGTGAACATATGTTGCAGCAACTACGCACCCTACAATGTCAAGAAGGTGAAAATATATGGTTTAGTTTGCTTAAAAAAAGCTTGAATTCATTATTTATTCTTTTTATATTTTTAGATTCTGAAGCTAACAGTTCTGGCTTGAAAACAGGTGCATACAGAAGTAAAAGTTGTGAGTGATGCACCGCTGGGCTCCGTTGCATCTCATGCCGAGAGCTTGAAGCCACCTGGGTCATTCTAGATAGGTATATATCTTCGAAGCATACCTGCTTTTATGTATATGATTTTCTTGATCTAAACTTTTTTTGGGAGTAAACGAATTTTTCCCACCCAAGGTTTGCCTTAATGATATTTTTTCATCCAAAATATATTCGTTACTATCCAAAGCTATTGGTAAGATTTTTTATGACTAATAATTTTTCCACCCGATGTTTTCCTTAATGATACGTTCCACTCAAAAAGTTCAAATACTACTTTCCACTAAAGTTAATATTTCGTTACTATCCAAAGCTGATATCGACAACAAAAATTCTCTCTTTCACCCTCATTTGAACCTCTGGTTTTCTCGCTACAAAACACCTCTCACTCCGCACTAATTTCTAAGTGATTGTCGGCCACCGTAAAGTTAGGTTTTCTTGTTCTTAACTGATTTTTGGCGGCGAATATTCAATTGGTCACGGCCATTTAATCCACCAGCCTTCAATCTACAAAATCCTCTTATTATGGTCCTGGTAACTTGCCAAACGTCAGCTGAGAAGTGAAGTGATTTTGGGTATTAATGCAGCGGATATAAACATTGGATGGGGAAAGCGGAATTTGGAAACTTTTTGGGTGGAAAGTGTCATTAAGGCAAAATTGGGTGGGCAAAAGTTGTTTACTCGATTAAAAATCTTACCAATAGCTAACCCTATTTTTTACGGACCTGAGATAATTTTCTAAAAACTGTATAAGAAGATTAAATATCTATGTTCCCTGGCAAGATAAACGATAAATTAAATTAACGTTTACACCCCTTTATTAAAGTTAATTTACCATGAAAATATATAACAAAACCAATTTCCACCATCATTAAAAACTTCAAAAATTTCTTCACCCAAAATTATGAACGAATAGAGAAGCAACAGGAACAAAAATATAATAATAAACAAACAAACAGTAAACAAAGAATGTAATACGCACGATTTACCTGGTTCACCCAATGTAGGCTACGTCCAGCTGAGTCAATATTATTGCAATAGCCTCATTCTCTCGTTTACAATGAATGAATTGTTCTCCCACACATAACAAGAGAAAAGTAGTTTTATATACTAGGTTAAGAGATTAAACCTAGTTACAGAATTCCTATTCCTAAGCCCAACCCAAAAGGAATTAATAACTTAAAAGGAATCCTACAGCGGTTATACATGGAAAAGCCCAAAACCGCCTACGGGCTCGGGGGCGCTGCCCCCGCGACCCCGCCCGTGTCGGACAGGGGACCCCGAGTGCGTCTCCGTTACCCATTATGCTGAAGTAGTCGACAACTCCAACAAATTAAGTATCAATAAACAAATTCCTAATAACTTATTCATATGTGATATAATTGTTTGACCACATATAATATTAAAAAATGTGGAGATTGAACAACCAACATTCAGAGATTACATTCAGATAATCTCTTCATACTAAAATATTAAATACTAAAGCAATATAAACAATAAACAATTCTTATTTTCTGTTGACTCAGTTTCATTACCAAAAAAAAAAAAAAAAAAATTGCAGGCGCTTGAAGAAAGAAGGAGATTGCGTCTCAAGCAATTAGCCTGCAATGTTGTTGTAATAGACCACGCCTATCCCAAAAATCCTGAGAGCGGTTAATCGATGACAGTCAAAAAAATTATGCAAGTGAAGATGAAAGCGATCCAACTGTTGCTGATATGCTCGGAGTCAGTTTGCCTAAAAATGGTGCAACTGACAACACTAGTTCAAGTACTCTTAGCCAGGAGTCCAAGTTTCTTCACAGATGGTTCCTCCTCTCCCAAAAATCTAAAACCAGCCGGCGACGTTGTTCCTTCATTTGAACTCCCACCGGGAACATAAAATGATGATCAAGTCACATTCGGTACTTCTGCTTCCTATAGTAAATCTCAAGAATTAATCACTAAGGCATCAAGTTTTGATGTTCTTGACTACTAGAAAATCACCAGCAAACTCCTTGAAAACAACAAAATAAAAAGCCACAGTGGCCTTTGAAGACAAAAAGTGGTTAGATTTCTGATTATTTTAGACGAGGTTTATGAAAACTTTCATGATTTTTGGATATGTTGCTGATAAATTTTGAAACGAGTAAGGCCTGGCTACATTTAAGCTGCACCTTAGAGAAGGTCATAATGTTATTGATTTTTGCACAATTTTGAAACAGAAATGACAAATTTCAATAGTGTCAAGGCAATGAAGACACACACTAATAATCAAGCACGAAGATCGGTAGATCACGTGCCTGCAGCGAAAACCTGAAGGCCTGCAAAAGCAGTCATATGATCAGCTTATAACAAGAAGAAAGTCCTTGTTAGTTACAAAAGTGAAGCATTGAATTCACCAAATTCTTCAACTATAGAAAGAACCTCAAGCATTAGAAAAGCAATGTCTATTTCCATCAAAAATCCCTATGCCACCACCCCTTTGCTCAATTGCAAGCACAATGCCCTATTTTCGGCAAACACCGAGGAAATCAGCTACAAAGAGATTGCAAGTGCAACTGGTGGTTCGTGAACGAGAACTTCTTGGCTGAGGGTGGAATGGTAAGATATATCGGGGAGTCTTACTGATGGGCAGGTTGTTGCAGTGAAGCAACATAAGACGTTGAGTGCACAAGGAGCTCAGAATTTGTGTCTGAGGTTGAGGTATTGAGCTGTGCACAGCACCGAAATTTGGTGATGGTGGTTGGCTATTGCTTTGAGACAGAATGGCTTTGATATATGAGTTTGCTTGCAATGGTTCCTTAGACAAGCATTTGTATGGTAGTTTACTTTGTTTAGTAACTAAAATCAATTGGAAAGAGTTATGCTATAATCCAAGTTGCGTGTCACATCCACATCATCTAGCGAATGAGTAAGATTCAGTTTTTAGGTTCGGATCACAACTAAGAAAACGTGTTTTGGTGAAGGACATTGGGGTGAAGCCAGTTGGACCCAGGATTAACATATAATAATAAAATCCACATGCAAATCATAATCAATACTACATCACTGAGATGAATAGCATAATTATTATTATATATTATTTTTTGAGAAAGCACTTTCACTGACTAAATTTGCAGGGAGAGAGAGGAATGAGGTGATGTCCTGGACTAACAGGATGAAGGTTGCAAAGGGAGCAGCTAGAGGTTGAGATATCTTCATGAAGATTGAGAGTGGGTTGTATCGTACATAGAGATTTTAGACCTAATAACATCCTCCTCACCCATGACTTCAGACCAATGGTCAGTTCCATTTCTTCTGCAATTCATATTAAATTTTGATTCATTTAATTTTTCCAAGAAATACCCTGAAATATATACCAACATTGATTGTTATGTGTCATCAACTATCACAAACAGGTGGGAGATTTCGGTTTGGCAAGGTGGCAGGCCGATGGACAGTTAGCAGAGGAGACACGTGTCGTAGGTGCTTGGGTACAAAAATATTCTCAGTCTTGCTGATATAGCTTTAAGGCCTATTTAATTTGTGATATTGATTCAATTCTTTAGTTTTTTATGTAAGGAATGAATTAGACCTTAAAAAACATATTTGGTTGAGAATTTTCAACAATTATTTACTTATGTTTTACTATTGAATTTTCATTACCTTTTTAATTTAGGTATTTAGCGCCAGAATACACTCAGACTGGACTCATAACAGAGAAAGCTGATGTATATGCATTCGGAGTTGTTTTGTTGGAGTATTAAGTGGTTCAAAGCAACCGATTTTCGAGAACACAGGAAAACAATTTGTAATGGATTGGGTCAGTTTCTTTACTCTTGTTTACATATCTGAAATAATACGAATGTACGATTAATATTGTACATAATTTTGGTCATCGATCATGTTGTCATTGTCGAGCTAATTTATTTGAATATGGTGAGCAGGGGAAACCATTACTAGAAACGAAAATGGTGAATGAAATAATAGACCCCAGATGGATCAATTTATGTGAGAAGGAAGTTGAAGCATGATGTATGCAACTAGCTTATGCATTTCTCCTATTCCCGAACAAAGACCTACCATGTCTAAGGTTATTTTCTAATTTTATAATATACTATTAGTCAGAAATTAGAATTTAATTCTCAGTTAGTTTTGTTAAATATTGTTCAGGTACTTAAAATATTAGAAGGAGATATAGCTGCTGATCATATGGCTTACAATTATCTAGACATTGCACTCCTAATTACCCAAAAAAAAACTAAACAACATCTACGGTGAAGAGACTCCGATTTGCCAGACACCAAACTCTAGAAATCCCCAAAATTTACTCCTGCAAGCGAAGAACAAAATGAATCTGAGCCTCCCAGATTGATGCCATTGACAACGTTAAAACAACAAAAGTGGTAAGCAATGGAAGGGATTTGAAACAGTCTGATGAGCTTGTCAGTGAAGAATATCAAGAATATTTACATGGGTCATTGGCCAAGTTTATCAAAAATTGAATGAAAAGTGAAAAACTTCTGAAGATGCAATAAGAGCAGAGTAAAAGAATTGCTATATTTGATCCGTATTCAAAAAAAAAAAAAAAAAAGTGTTTGTCATTGTTTCCTGAAAATGAATTTACGTTTTTTCAGTCATAAAATATTTTCTTTTAACTGCTTTTTTTTTTAAAAAACTTTTGCAAAGGAAATGAGAAAACTGTTAATAATAGATTTCATAGTGTTGAAAGATTTTTTTTTTTTTTTTTTTTTTTTTTTTGGGTATTTTCATTAATCTTTAACTAGTAAATAAAAATACGAATAAAAAATTATTAGTAACAAATGTCTAAGAGTAACTCTTTTATTATCATCCAAATAAATTTTATATCTATAAATTATGTAAAGTGAATGAATGAATACATATTAAAAATTAATTTATTAAATGCAGATAAATGGTGTATCAATAAAAGAATAGTACCATGTCAGCTTCTATATTTATTTTGTATGTAATATTACTATTATCATATTGTTTTCAGGAAAAAAAAAAAAGAAAATTTAAGAATCTTGAAAATAAAAAAAAATCAATTCTCTGTAATCAGTTCCCCAATTCATTTACAATTTTAGATAAAATATTCAAGGCGTGACTGCAGGTTCTAATAATTAAATTGCATTGCAGGCCTGTTANCAGTTAGATTTAATGGTAAAAGTTTACGCCAAGGGAGGTAATTTGACAATTCGCATAACCAAGGGACCAACGGTAATTTCAGAAACTACAGGGAAGGTAAATGTTATAAATCCAAGAAAATAATGTAAATTTCTTTGAATTTTCATAATATTTTCACATCTTAGTTTACAACTTCTGCATTTTTCACTATCCTCAATGCCTCATCCTTTATTTTTCTTGGAAATTTATTGAAATTTAGTTTGGTAATTTAACTAAAACAATTAAGGTTCTCCTGGTAATTAAACAGAATATGATAATTGAAACATTGCAAGAATTCATCAAATTCTTTTAGTTCTCTGGCTTTGTGAAACACGTGAATTGTTAACATTGCTTTAAGGATGCAACTTTTCTCTTTTATTATATTAAAGTACAGCATAATATTCTTTGTTTATTTTATTTTTATCGATTCCTTTCTTAGAATGTAATTCATTGTTTATTCATGAATTCTTTGTTAAGAAAAGAATAACATTGCTTTATGGTTTTTCTTCACACTAAGCCATAAATTTGTCCTACACCAATGCTTGAAGTCCTACGCGTAATCCTTATTCAACAATTACAAACACAGAGAAAATGGACAGCCTGTTCGGTGCAGCATCCCATCGGCTTGGTTACAAGCGCCATTACATGGACAACATTGAAGAATTAATAAAGCAAACTGAGGAACTCAAAGCTACTAGAGATGGATTACAGCAAAAGGTTGACGCCGCTAAAAGAAATGGAGAACTTATCCCACGTGGTGTTCAACACTGGATTGCAGAAGTTGATAAAATTACTGCAGAAGTTGATAAAATTAATGTTTTGGAAGATGAAGCCAAAGCAAAGATGTGCCTCAATATCAGTTCACGTTACAAACTGAGTAAGGAGGCGACAAAAAAGGCTCTCGGGATTTTCCAACTCCAAGAGGTGGGAAAACTTGTAGTTGGAAAATTCGATAATCTGTCTCTCCTTACTCCTCCTCAACCTCAATCATTACAAGGTTCCATGCCTAGCCACAATGATCCTCAAAGCGAGGAGGTAAAATCACTCTTCTTATTTTATAGCTTATTTATTCATTTAACACTTGGATACATATTAGTTCTACTTAGTACTTATAATTCGTTAAACATATGTGATGTGTTTATTTTCTAAATTGATGATGTCTAAATAGGCATAATTTGCAAATCCCCAAGGGATTGGTGCCTACTAGTTTAAAAAATTGGATCTTAACCCTTATTTTGTTAAACTTTACTGTTTTAGTAGTAAAACAGTAAAGTTTAATGGAATGCTATTATTTACCTTTTGCATTCATTAGAAAACCCTTGTCTTTTTTATCTTGTTCTTGCTTTCTTCTTTCATTTTTTCCCTTTTCACCCTTTCCTTCTTCCCCACCATTTCTGTTACCAAATCTGGCCTCTTCCAGCTATGATGAAGCAAGATCTAGCCATACTGGTTGGGATGAGGCCGAACAAGGCCTCTTTGCAGTTGCCCAAGGCTAAAAACAACCTCCTCGCAACTATCAAAGGCTAGAAATGACCTCTTACAACCGCAATGAGGCTGGATTGGCCATCTAAACCTCTTACACCCGCAATGAGGTTAGACTGGCCTTTGATGGATTCAAATAGCCCAAAACTAGGGGTCACCCAATTTTTTTTTCTTCTTTTTTTTCTTACTCTTTTTTTCCTTATTTTTCTTCTCCCCCACCATTTTTGTTACCAAATCTGGCCTCTTACAACTGTGATAATGCAAGATTTGGCCATGCTTGTTGTGACAAGGCTGAACAAGGCCTCTCCATAGTTGCCAAGGCTAGAAATGACCTCTTACAATTGCGATGAAGCCGGACTAGCCGTCTAAACCTCTTACAACCACAATTAGGTTAAGATGGCCTTTGATGGCCACATACAACCAGAAATTGAGGTTAATTACATTTAGTCTATGTGGTCTTGGTTCACTAATTTGGGGTTAATTACGTTTAGTCTATGTGGTTTTGGTCCACTAATTAGGGGTTGATTACATTTAGTATATGTGGCTTTGGTTAACCAATTAGCGGTTAATTACATTTACTCTATGTGGTTTTGGTTCACTAATTAGGAGTTAATTACATTTAGTCTATGGTTTTGGTTCACTAACAGTGAACATCCCATTAATTTTTTACTTTCAAATTCGTCACTTGATAAACATTGGTCTAAAATAAATGGGTAAGGGGTAAATGTGTCTTGTCAACGATAAATAGAATAAATATTGCCCTCTTTGGGGCCAGGCCCTCATGGGTTTGTTTTTGGGTTTCACGCAAGTGTCCTTTACTCAAAACGCCTCCTGATAGTTAAGGAACTTACAAGTTATATAACTAGCTTTTACCCCTCTTTTCTAGGTGATATGGGGTGTCACAATATTTTTACACCTTGGCCCACTGTCAAGATATTGTCCACTTTGAGCCTAGGCTTGCACGGTTTGCTTTTGGCTTTCATGAAGACATCCAGCACTCAAAATGCTTCTTGATAGATTAGGAGATCATAGGTGATGTGGGACGTCACAATTCATCCCTTTCAGATCTAGGGTATTCCTTTATCGGCTACTCTAAATTATCCTCACATTTTCGGTTGGTTGATTTTGACTTTGATACCAGTTGTTGCACTCTAATCCATTGTCAAGATATTATCCGTTTTGGGCCTAGATCCGCACAGGTTTACCTTTGTGCTTCGTCATTGTTCTTCATCCAAAATGCTTCTCCTTAGTAATGAGAACCCAAGCCTTATAAATTGAACCCAAGGTTCATTCGCTAAGTAATGTGGGATGTGACAAACTCCCATTCTATTAGGTAGTGAACTAGCTTTGATACCTTGTCAAATCATGGGTCCAACTAAGTAGAAATTGTTCGCTTTGGGCCTAAGCCCGTATGAGTTTGCTTTTGGGATTCTCATGAGCGTTCTACACCTAAAACATGTCTACTTAGTAATGTAGACCCAAGCATTATGCTCTCCGAGGGACTCAAACCTGTGACAAGGCTTTGACATTGTTAGGATTTAATCAAAGAAATAGGCAGTAGAAAACAAAAATTTATCGATTAAAACCCTAGAAGCCCCAAAATCCATATATGAGAGTTACGATATTTACATGCTTTAAATCATCCAAAACTCATACAAGGTTCAGATTCTTACACATGTTTGGAGGCTCCATCGTTTTTCTATCCGAAGAAAACGCTCACACTCCAAGGATAGGAGTGAACCAACAATATCCACACAAAGGCAAGAATCAACCCACAATTAATATACTAGTTTGATTTGTGAGGTTTAAAGAAGATAGTGTAAGTGAGAAAGTTGAGAGAAAAAATTCTCTCAATGAATTTCTCTTGGGCGGCCAAATGAGCTCTTTTAAAGAATTTAAGGAAAAGTGCCATTTTATAGGCACACCCTAATATCCCTTGACTAATATATTTAAAATATACCCTTCCACTAATTATTCAATTAGTATTCATGATTTCCTAACAAAATCCTAAGTATTAGGCCATTATTATTTTAATATTCTAATAATGATTTTACAACATTTAAAACATATATACACTAATATATATATATTTAAATAATGACGGTTTATTTATTTACTATATATACGACAATATACATATTTAAATAAATAACTAATCTTACATATTAAATCCAATACAGGATTGGATCTAGGCAAAAACCTTTCCAGCAAATTTAATTGCTCCATTAGATTTACCAAAATACCCCTTTGTCAACAAATGATGAAAATGCCCCTCACTAGTTATCTTCTTTAAATTGTCTTTTCTATGTGTGACCTAAAGGCTCCTCATCATGTTGGTAGTGAGTAATATTGCGATCAACACTATTAATCATCTCATTAGACACAGAACAAGATTGACTTCTAGTAAGGCATCATAGCTACCTGACATATTTGGATTTAGCGTATTTGCTACCTGTCAACAGTATCGTTATCGTGCAATCAAATCATTTCATCTTCTATTATCTCATCAAGGTTTAAAGCATAAAAGTAATGTCAGCTTCAAGTATAAACCTCCTTGACATATTCAAATTCAGTTATCAGGCCAATCGACCAACTGAGCATCAACTCAATTCCACTGTGGCCATAAATTCCAAAGTCGTTATCCTTTACCACAATCTCACAAAGATAATTTCTTCTGAACCCAGGAGTAATGAATACTCTGTTGAAGCACCATAGTCATGATGTACTTCTCAATGTAGCAAATCACTGTCATACTGATAACCCTATCAAGATTACGTTTGGCTATTGTCAAACTATACCAATAGGTACACACGACACTCCGATGATCTCAAGTCTAAGAACCACATGCACCACCATCTGTTAAAGGATGTATTCCATGAACATAGGGGTTACCATCTATATGGAATCCTTTGATGGGCCAGTCTGGTGAACTCATGAATAACAAGCACCTATGCATCGCACCAAGTTGTCACCAAACAATCTTGACATATGAGATCTGTCATTACCTTTCGATATGGTCGTTCAACGCTATAATAGTCTTATCGTATTATCTATGCCATAGGTCATGATAATACTAGGGCTATAGACATTTCTAGAATGGTCACCATAAGTGATCATAGAGATCTCACAATCAAGACTTATCACTACTTGATTCCCTCGTCACGGTTCAATCACTCTAAGGGCATATATTAATACATACATATGAAATATGCTTTACATAATATAAACGATGGCTTTCATATATTAAATAATCATGATCCATGGAGTCAACATACAATAATATGATTGGCTCAGGGGAACCTATTCTGAAAGATACCACTTGTTAGGATCAAGTGCTTACCACCAAGCCAAAAGATATAACTTGTAGTAGAGATGCAACTCTATGCTCTTATACCATCAGCCTTACACTTACGACTTAAGGTGATTCGGCTTACCGACCTCCGCCATGGTAGGATGTTGGGCCACCTAACCAAAACAAGCCTTACAAACTAAATCCCAATCTCATTCGCTAGGTGATATGGGATGTGACATGTAAACATATCACATTTGATTATGCTAGACCATACTAGACTTGATAATTTAACATACTGATTAAACATGCTGAACCATGGTAGACTTAGTAGTTTAGTACATTCTGACTACTTTTGTACCTGTTATTTTTTATTCAGGACAATTACGTTAACTCACGTGATTTTATGGCTAAAACTGTCTTTAAAACAAAATCTTTGCATTTTGAAAACTATAATTATTGATAAGACTATACAAAGGCACTTCTTATAAATATATATCAATCAGCTCTCATTTAATATTCACATAGATATATATTTATCATATAAAATGAGGATATTTTAGGTAAATTAATTTAAGAGTTAATTAAATTTAGAGTTTAGATATAGTTATGTAGTTTAACTTTTCCTATTCAATGTTTTTTTATTTGAAAATAAGTGTAATTTGGCAAAAGAACGTTGAAGTTTTAATAAAATGTGGAATGGTTCAAACCAATGTTCTAAAACCCAACCCGGCCCGACTAGTTGAACCGGTTCAAGTGGGACTTGGGGCTTTCACCGGGTCGGGTTACCAATTTCCCTATTCACCCAAAACCTTATAAGTTGGTATGATGATCGGCGAACAATTGAAGGTCGGGATATTGGGGCTTTTGAAGAGGAAGGGCTGATGAGTGTAATGGTGGTGACGGAGGTGACTTCCGATGAGTGAATCGACTAGAAATCGAAAAAAACTGGCGACAGCAACAATTGACTTTTGCTGGCGATTGGCGATGTAAATGGGGTTGGGGTCAAATGGGTTTTGGTCGGGTGCATGAGACAGTATTTTTGTGGTGATGGGGAGGGTTGTCGACGTCGACAGTGGTGAGATCTGGCTGAAATCGGTCGACGCCAGCATTGGTCAAATCTGGCCGAAATTAATCGATTTCGACCATATCTTGGGTAGATTGTTTTACGGAATGGACTCAAGGATTGATTGAGATTGCATTTGGTGTGTCGCCGTCGCCAACCAATCGACGGCCAATTTGTAATTGGGGTGTTGTTTGCTAAATTTCAAACCTCTAGGAACTTAACTGTAATTTTTAGGGGTGTATTCGTTTAGTGAAACCAGGACTCGAAAATTTTGCTGGGTTTTACCTCGGTTATTAAAACATTAGTTCAAACTTCAAAGATGTATATGTTGAAAAGGCAGTTTAATGATGTATAGGGTTATTATCCCTCACCTCCACTAAGGTTTCAGATTCAGTTACTGACACCCAGAGGTATACAAAATTCTTCCTAAGCTCCCTTCACGTTTCATAAATTATCTAATGCCTCTGCCTAGAGTTAGGGGGCCAAACCGAGTATTTGTTGGCTCGAGCTCAGCTCGTGAGCTACAATTTCGAGTTCGAGATCGAGCTTGAACTCGACACCCAAAATGTATAATTGAGCTCGAGCCTGCTGAAACTCGTGAGGTGCTCGTGTATGGAGGAGCTCCAGATGAAGATGGTTGGAACTTGGGGGAATACCGCTATACAAATTCATTTTCAGAGCAAATTCGAACACCAGGCTGTCCAAATTACCTACCGTATGTCTCTCTCTGTCTTCTTCCCCTTTCTTCACTTCCTGCATAACTGCTTGTTATGCTAACCCTTATTTCTTCTTCTTCTTTTTTCCTTTTTCCAAAATAATCGAAAAAATAAGACTCTCTAGTCTCTGCACACTCCTGGAAACAAAATAAAGGCAACTCAAAATCTGGATTTCTTTCTATTCTTAGTAGTCACCATGTTTCCAACAGAGATTAGAGATTAATAACTGTTCCTCAAGATGTTTGTAGAAATGATCGAATGAAATTTGAAACTTCATCTTCAACTATGGTTGTTCCATCATCTCTAACACTGACTAAACCTTCAATAACTTCTTGTTCAGCATCTTCTTCGTCCACTAAATCCCAATGAAAGAGGAGAAATAAGGGGAAAAAAAAGAAGAAGAGAACGGGGAGAAAAATGAAGAAGAAGAGATTCTCTTTTCACGATGAAGAAGAGGGACAAAAGAGAGAAAGAAGAGATATGGCCCATATGGGGGAGGGAAAAAAAAAATATATTTATTTTATGTTTTTTGACGACTCGGCTCGGCTCGTGAGCTTGATGAGCCGAGTATTTGGAACATCGAGACTCGGCTTGTCTATTGAGCAGAGTAACGCGAGCTTTCCTCGTGAGCTGATCGGCTTGGCTATCACCTCAGCTTAGAGCTGTTTGTTTATGCCCTGATGGTAAGGTTCACAGGGAATGCAACATTATATATTTGCCCTCTATTAACCTTCATAAATGGCAATTACCATTTGGCCCTTAATCAGGCATCTCCTCAGACGACGAAATGGTGTCATTCAACATATCTGAATGGTGATAACCATGATTCGTTGGCGTTTTTCGCCAGAGTTCCATTATTGTTCGGCTTATAAGTTGCGATCGGCAGCTCATTTGGCGACAAAACTAGCATCGGTTATCAAATTCAAACGTGGAGACTTTAGAGCTGGTGGCGGTACGCTGACGCTTGTAAAAAAAAAAATCGAAGAAGTTACTTTGCAATTCAGCTTTTAGGCGGTGGGTTAGGCTGTTTCCGGTCATATTTTTCGTCGGAGATGGTGTTTATTAACTTTACGACATCGCTTACATCTCTTACTCACGGAGGTGAGATGAATAGAGGCGGTGAATATGGCAGAGCACTATGGCATGCGACTGATTCTACGGTAGTGCACCATGGGTTGCAGCTTCTCTCCTCTTGGAAATTTTACGCACTCGTTTGACCGTCACTTAATGGCTTTGAGGGAAGGTATTAGGTAATTTCTGAAATGTGAAGGGAAATTAGAGAATTTTTTTATACCACTGCGGTGTGAGTGACTAGGAATTTTGTCAAACACTTTATAGACAAATCGTACTTCTTTGAGATACTCATATCACCCAACAGGTGTAATATCATTTTCTTTTTATATTCTCCTTCATTTTCTTTCTTTATCACGTCAAATTTTCAATGTAAAAATCAAAATTCACTTTTTTGTTTTTTCTGTGTTAATATCTTCTATACGCATGTACAAAAGATTCTATTGGCTCTTTCGAATATGAATTTCTTTGTCAATGTTAGTTCCAACACAATTCTTTGTTTTTTAGTACACTACAAAGCAAGAAAAGGACTTGCAATTTTTTTGTACAAAATTTGGAAACTATAGTTTGAAATCATTTGTATTATAAAATTTTAGTTTACTCGCAGATTTAATACAACTTTTGTCAAACTTAATGAAATTAATCTTGTTGTGTTTTAATTGGTGTGTCTCATCCTTCTCTTCTACAGGGATCATCTTTGGAATTTTCAGACACTTTGGAATCAAGACGATCAATAATGAAGGAAATTGTGAGGTCCTTGAATGATGATAACGTCAGCATAATTGGAATATATGGGATAGGAGGCGTGGGTAAGACCACGATGGTCAAAGAAATTGGCAAACAAGCAAAAGAAAGGAAGTTATATGATGCAGTAGTGATGGCAGTTGTGACTAAGACCTCAAGTATTCTTAATATTCAAGGGAATATTGCTCGCATGTTAGGTTTTAAAATTTCGAATAACAATGCCACATCATCAAGAGCACATTCCCTGAAGAAAAGAATCATGGAAGAGAATAAAATCCTTGTTATATTGGATAACATTTGGGGAAGAATTGAATTGGATGAGATTGGTATTCCTTTTGGGAGTAACCATAGAGGTTGTAAAATTATACTCACCTCACGAAGCAGAAATGTTTGTGATGAAATGGTTTGTCAAAAGACATTTTCTGTTGAAAGCTTACCAAATCAGGAATCATGGGACCTGTTCAAGAGCATTGTTGGCTTGGATGTTGTAAATTCTGATATCAACCAATTTGCTAAAGAGATAGTTCATGAATGTAAGGGTTGGCCAATTGCAATTGTAACTTTAGCAAGAGCATTGAAAAATAAGAACAAGCATTTGTGGAGCGATGCAGCACAACAACTTAAAATGTTCTCCCCAACAAAGATTGAAGGGATTAATGAAAAAATAGTTACAGCTCTGGAGTTAAGCTACAACTATCTAGAATGTGAGGAAGCAAAATCAATGTTCTTATTCTGCAGCGTATTCCCAGAGGATTTCCAAATTCCAGTTGAAGATTTAGTTAGCTATGGGATGGGTCTACGGTGGTTCAAAGATACGATGATGGTGGATGTCAAAGTCAAAACACATAATGTTGTAAGTACCCTCACCTCATCTTTTCTTTTGATCAATGACAATGAATGTGTTGAAGAAAGTGTAAAAATGCATGATGTTGTTCGCGTTATTGCATTAACATTAGCACATAAATACAATCACACATTCATGGTGAAAGATGGCATTATACTAAAAGAATGGCCCAGCAGAGACACAAATAAAGATCTTATGGGTATGTCACTGATATCACATGATATTCAAGAAGTACCTGAGGAGTTGGAATGTCCAAACTTGCAAGCCTTATTATTGCAGCAAAACTCTAAATTGGTGGTCTCCAACAATTTCTTTCAAAGAATGAAAGATCTAAAAATTCTAGACTTGAGTCAAACCTCGATTTTTTTGCTGCCTAAGTCACTTTCTTTACTTGTAAATCTTAGAACATTATATCTTAAGTTTTGCAAGTTGGGTGACTTATCTGTAATCGGAGAGCTGAGGAACCTGGAGATTCTTAGTTTTTTTGGTTCTAATGTTAAAGTGGTCCCTACATCCTTTAAACGATTATGTAATCTGAGGTTGCTAGATCTGAGACAGTGTAGAGAGCTAACACTAATATCACATGGTGTCCTATCTTGTCTTCATAAATTAGAAGAGTTGTACATGATTAAAGGTTTTAGGCACAACAATTTTCAGGGTTCCAGAAGAGTTTCCGCTAAGCTTGATGAGTTCAGGGCCTTGTCTCATCTAACAAGCTTGCAAATTTTTATGCCAAATCCCATTTTGTTGCCTGATAAAATGCCGTTCCAAAACTTATCTAGCTTTATCTTAGAGATAGGTCTGGAAGACGATTATTGGGATGCAGATAAGTACTCAAGAAATTTGATGCTCTCACACATGAAGAATGTTGACAAATTTGATTGGATTAAAAGTTTGCTAAAAAGAAGTGAGAATTTATTTTTTAGTGAAATTTCCAATTTCGATACAGTCTTCCGTGACCTAGCTAAAGAAGGCCTCAATGAATTGAAGTCTCTTGCTATCAAATCTTGTGAGGTAGAAAGCCTGCAAAATACACTGGAATGCGCAGGAAATTTAACTTTCCACAATTTGGAGGAATTGCATATCAATAAAATTCCCAAATTGGTTGAAATATGTCATGGTCCATTGCCAACAGACTCCTTTAGTAAATTAAAATTTTTGGAGGTGAAATGGTGCGATCTGATAGTAAACATTGTTGCAAGTCATTTGTTACAGAGGTTACAAAATCTGGAAACTTTCAAGGCATGTGCCTGTAAATCAGTGTTAAATATATTTGATTTTGAAGGGCTTGAGAATGCAACTGGAGAAACAAAGTTGTTCTCATCATTGAAGGATCTAGAATTAATCTTACTGCCTAAGATGACACATATCTGGAAGGG
Source organism: Pistacia vera (assembly GCF_008641045.1). Classification (NCBI taxonomy): domain Eukaryota; kingdom Viridiplantae; phylum Streptophyta; class Magnoliopsida; order Sapindales; family Anacardiaceae; genus Pistacia; species Pistacia vera. The sequence continues at coordinate 2,076,318 of NW_022196645.1, forward strand.
TGACATTCAAAATGTAAGCTTGCATAGCTTGAAGAGAATAAATTTGGAACATTGCCAGAAGTTGGTAAAACTATTTTCACCAGCTCTATTGCAAACCCTTGGTTGTTTGGAAAAATTGGAGATAAGTTATTGCTGTAACTTGGAGGACATCTTTGGAACAAATGATCAAGCCACAACCTCTCCAAGTTTGGGAAACCTGACATGCGTTGCCATAAGTTATTGCAAGAAACTGAAAAGGCTTTTCGATCCCCCCATTGTCAAAAGCCTAGTAAAGCTCAGAAAACTGAGACTATCACATTGCTCAGCAATAGAAAAAATAGTCACAGATGAAGGAGAAAAAGGCGGATCAACAAGGAAGATTGTGTTTTGTCGTTTGTATTGCATGGAACTTGAAGATCTGGACAGCCTCACTTGTTTCTACTCAGGGGTCAATGCTATTGAGTTCTTAGCTTTGGAAATATTAATCATCTGTCGATGTCCAAAAATGAAGACTTTTGGTTGCGGAAACCAGGTGACACCCAAGCTCCAGAAAGTACATGTGAAGAACGTTGGATTAAGAATTTCAGCAGAATCCGTTATTTCTTCAATGGACAGGTATGTGAAGTATTGTTTAAAAGTTACCATCACTTTAAATTCTTGAATTGTTTACATCAATCTCTTGTTTTCTTTTTCTGCGCTTAATTTTTCATCAGAATTTAAACTACTATTATTTTTAAAATTAATTTTTTTTTTTTTTAAACAATATCATGTTAGTTTTGAACCTTAACCCTGATAATCAATTTCTCTTACAATTCAATGCATCTTTATTAGGCATGAAATTTTTTGATAATATTTAAAGGTAATTCACAGTTTTCTTTTGTCTTCCTTTATTAATTCTTTTGGTATATATCCAAAATCGATCATTTTGTGAATTTGTATATGTTGAATACGGATTGTTGATGAGCTGGCATTTATGAAATTTAATTTGTAAAGGTAATTATCTATTGGGAAACTGTTCTCTGTTCTCCAGCAAGTGTTTTATGCAAGGCAGCTTGAATCTTCAATTTGATATTTTGTGATTGTGAAATGCACTCTAATCAAACGCTGAAACCAAGATAATATTTTTGTAGAGATGCTTATGAGGATGCTGATGCTAATGCTGATTATGAAAGCATGGAGATGCAGGATACTGGTATGATCTGTCTTTCTTACGTGTTTATAGAAAGTTAAAATGATTTTTGTTTCTCTTTTTTGTTAATTTAAATGGCTTTTCAACTCCAAAAAAACTTTTTTTGAAACCATTCTAATATCTATATCTTGATAAACAATTGGCAGAAAAACAATTCAAGTACGTGATCCTTGGTGGTGGTGTGGCTGCTGGATATGCAGCTAGAGAGTTTGTTAAGCAAGGTGTTAAGAGAGGAGAGCTTGCAATTATCTCCAAAGAAGCAGTGGCTCCATATGAACGTCTCACACTTAGCAAGGAATATCTTCTCCCTGAGCGACCTGCTAGACTTCCAGATTTCCATGTGTGTGTTGGAAGTGGAGGAGAGAGACAGCTTCCTGAGTGGTACATAGAGAAAGGAATAGAATTGATCCTTAGCACAGAAATTGTTGAAGTAAAGCTTACTTCCAGGGATCTTGTTAGTGCATATGGCGAAGTCTTCAGGTATCAAACATTGATAATTGCAACTGGTTCCACACTAGTAAAGTTGAAAGATTTTGGTGTACAAGGAACTGATGCAAAAAATATCTTCTACATGAGAGACATTGATGATGCTAACATATTGGTTGATGCGATTGAGGAGAAGAAAAATGGGAAGGCTGTGATAATTGGAGGAGGATACATAGGTCTTGAAGTCAGTGCAGCTTTGAGAATCAACGGTTTTGATGTTACTATGGTTTATTCTGAGCCATGGTGTGGGCCTTGGTTCTTCACTGCTGGTATTGCTACTTTCTATGAGGGTTATTATGCCAATAAAGGAATCAAAATTATTAAGGGAACAGTTGCTGCTGGATTCACAATTGACTCCGAGGGAGACGTCAAAGAAGTGACACTAAAGGATGGCAGGGTGCTAGAAGCTGACATTGTTTTTGTTGATGTAGAAGCTAGACCTTTGACATCATTATTCAAGGGGCAGGTTGAAGAGGCGGAGGGTGGAATAAAGACTGATGCATTTTTCCGGACAAGTGTTCCTAATGTTTATGCTGTGGGAGATGTTGCTACTTTCCCTTTGAAATTGTACAATGAGATGAGAAGATTTGAGCATGTTGACCATGCCTACAAATCAGCTGAGCAGGCTGTGAAGGCTATCAAGGCAAGTGAGAGAGGCAAAACAATTGAGGAATATGACTATCTCCCTTACCTTTTTTCTCGTTCTTTTGATCTCTCGTGGAAGTTCTATGGTAGCAATTTTGGAAGGAGTTTACTGGTTGGAGACACTGATCTCGCAGCAGGAAATCATAAGTTTGGAACGTTTTGGATAGAAACGGGCAAGATTACTGGAGCTTTCCTTATGAATGGGACTTCTCAAGAAAATGAGGCCATTGCCAAAGTTGCTAGGCACCAGCCTCCAGTTGATTATTTGGATGTTTTGAAGGAGGAGCTGGGTTTTTCCTCTAAAGAAGAAGACAGGTGAGAAAATATAAATATAATTAAAGGCTGATATACAAATTTGGAAAAGATAGAAAAGATAGTATTACTCAATTTCAATATAAATATTAAAAAAGAAAAAAATTATCTCAATATGGAAGCTAGTTTTTAATGTCCATCAATCTCGAAAATGAAAGAAAACTATGTTTTTGATTCCTCTATATTCATAAAAACTAAAATTAAGCCTAGAATACAATATTCAATAATCCATTATGAATTGCATAATAGAAACATAGAGGACACAGTCTTGTATTGTTTTAGTTTTAAAGAAATATTGCATTATATATGAAATACTTTTTTGAAATCAAGAGAAAACAAATCCTGATAATCTTGTGTTTCAAGCATATATGATTGTATTATAGACTCTGTGTTTGTATAATTGAACTAAGATCCAAGTAGATAACTCTTAGACTAGGATTAGGTCTCTAGACTAATATTATCTCTTTTTATTTCAATCGCTTAAACAAGATAAGACTTAGATAATTCCTAAATTGATCATATTCTAATCTAGAAATCCTAGACTCCCCCTTAAGCTGGTGAATAGATATTTATCATTCCTAGCTTGGAAACTAGATTATCAAACAACTGTCTAGGCAGTCCTTTTGTAAGAATATCTGCTGTTTGCTGACTTGTAGGCAAGTAGGTAACACACAACAACTTATATTCTATCTTCTCCTTGATGAAATGTTTGTCTATTTTAACGTGCTTAGTCCTATCATGATGACTAGATTGTTTGCTATCCCAATCACAGCCTTGTTGTCACAGTACAACCTCATAGGCTTCGCACTTTTGATTCCAAGCTCTCCCAAGAGTCTTCTTAGCCATATTAGTTCACAAATCCCATGAGCCATAGCACGAAACTCATCCTCAGCACTACTTCTAGCTACCACGTTCTGCTTCGTACTTCTCCATGTTACTAAATTTCCCCAAACAAAAGTGCAATAACCTGAGGTCTATCTTCTATCATCCACAGAACCAGCCCAGTCCACATCCGTAAATGCTTCTGCACACCTTTCATTCTTTTTGCCAAAAAACAGCCCCTTCCTAGGGGTTATTTTAAGGTACCTCAGAATCCTACTCACTGACTCAAAATGCTTCTCCTGTGGGTTATGCATATGTTGACTCACTACACTCACCCGAAAGGCTATGTCAGGTTTAGTATGAGACATATAATTTTCTCTTTACATGATGATAGCACTGATAGCCTTTTTGTGTGGGAGAATATCCGAGGAAGATACATTTAGTGGCCCTAGGGTCTAGCTTTCCTCTATTAGGAGACATAACATGTACAAAAGCAACACATCCAAACACCTTTAAGGGTAAAGTATTTAGGATCCTACAACTAGGAAAGATCTTTAGCAAAGTCTTAAGAGGTGTGTGAAAATCCAGAACTCTAGTAGGTAACCTATTTATCAAATATGTAGCTATTAAAATCGCATGACTTCAAAAATACTTTGATACATTCATGGTAAGCATTAAGGCTCTAGCTACTTCTAATAGGTGCTTATTCTTTCTTTCAACTATCCTATTTTGTTGCGGGGTATTAGCACAAGAACTTTGATGTACAATCCTATGATGTAGCAGGTAGTTTCCTAGGATAGAGTGAAAATATTCCTTACCATTATCAGTCCGTAAAACCTGGATTTTTTCTCGAAACCGAGTTTCAACCATTGAATGAAAGTTTTTAAACAATTGACCTACTTCAGACTTGTTTTTCATTAGGTATACCCAACATACTCTAGTGTGATCATTGATAAACGCAATGAACCACTTAGACCCTACAATATTTGTAACTCTAGATGGCCCCCAAATGTCACTAGGAATTATTGAAAAAGTCCTGGAGCTCTTATGGTTAGGAGTTGGATAAACAGACGTGGTGTGTTTTGCAAGTTGACAAGTTTCATAACTTAAAAGAAAATAAACTTTTATTTCTAAATAACAATGGATACAATTTTTGTAAATAAGGAAAGCTAGGGTGTCCTAGTCTACGATGCAATAGCATAATTTCTAAATCAGTTGAAGTAGAGAAAGAATTACACCTAGAAACTATGTCTTTATTTCCACTGTTATTCTCAGATTATGCTTTATCAAAGTAGTAGAGTCCCCCTCTTGCTCTAGCATTGCTAATCATCCTTCCCGATGAAAATCCTGAAATTCACAGCAAGTAGAGGAAAACTGAGCTACACAATTCAGTTCTTTAGTGAATTTGTTAATAGACAATCAGTTACAAGTTAAATCTGGCGCATGGAGAGCTGAATTTAAAGATATATTTCTTGAAAGCTTCACTGTGCCTTTACCAGCCACCTTTGCCATTGAGCCATCAGTCGTTTTCACACTCAAATTCCCATAACATAGGGTATAATATATAAAAACATTTGAATTACCAGATATATGATCAGAAGCTCCAAAATCTATTACCCATAGCTTAGCCGTTTCAAGATCTACACGTAAGGTTGAATGAGAGTTATTTGTTTTAGCAAAAGAACATGAGTGCCCAACCAAATTAGATTGATTGAGAAGTTCTTGCAAATGCTCCAATTGTTCTCTACTGAATGGTAAAAACTCCTTTCCTTCTGAATTCTGGACAATATTTCCTTCAACTTCAGCAATAAAACCTTTCCCTCCATTCTTATTAGCCTTCCAATTTGTAAGCTTTATTGGCCTGCCGTGTAATTTCCAGTAGGTCTCCTTAAAGTGCCCTGGTTTACGGCCAAAATCACACCATTTCTTCTCTCCTTTCCTCCACAATTTTTGATCTTCCGTTGAATCCTTCCAACCCTTAGATGCTAGGGCTGAACCTTCTGACCTAGGTAACAGACTTTAAAATACCTGAAGAAGCAGATCCACCCATCATTACTTTCCTCCTACTGATCTCTGCACACACCTCTCGAATAAAGGGGAAAGGATCCTTGCCTAGAACTCTACCTCGTACTTCATCAAGCTCCTTATTCAGTCTAGCCGAGAACTCAAAAATTCTTTATTTCTAACATCTTTCTATATTTAACGCTGTCCAGAGTACAACTCCAATTAGACTCCACAAACATGTCCAGTTCTTGCCATAATTGAGCTAAAATACTATAGTACTGAGTGACCGACATACCATCTTGTTTGGTCTCCCTCAAGCTTGTTTTTAACTTAAAAGCCTGCGTTGAGTTTCCCATGTCTTAATATGTCTCTTTTGCCATCTCCTAAATGTCCTTCGTTGTGGGAAGAAATAAGACGAGCCGTCCAAACTCCTCTTCCATTGAGTTGATCAACCAAGTCATAACAATGCTATTCTTGACATCACTTTCTCATATGCCGAATCATCTTCTTCTGGAGCTTTAACACTTCCAGTTAAGTAGCCCAACTTTCCTTTCCCTCTTATCATTAATTTCATAGCCTGAGACCATGGTACATAATTTCTACCATTCAGTTTATGAATACTAATTTGAATGGAGTTCTGGTCCACATTATTATGAACAGTTAGATGACGCTGATCCTTGCTGCTTGAGGAGGATCATCAGCTTGAGGAGGATCCTGAACTTGAATCCCTTGGAGGACTCTTGCTCCTTGGAGGACTTGGACTTCTCTCCTGTCTTCTACCGGTCATAGCAGTCTTCGCCATTATTAATTTTTCCGGCCAGAGGAACCTGCATATATGATTGTATTACAAACTCTATTTATATAATTGAACTAAGACCCAAGTAGATAACTCTTAGACTAGGATTAAGATCTAGACTAATATTATCTCTTTTTATTTCAATCTCTTAAACTAGATGAGACTTGGATAACTCCTGAATTGATCATATTCTAATCTAGAAATCCTACATTTTTTTCATTTTTAAAGTTTTATATTGCTAATTGTTCCTTATAGGCAGAAGGGATACTGGACATTTTGTTTTTGCTTCGTTTTTTCAGAAATTATGCAATTTAGAAATGTAAAGCATAACGAAGTACTCTTGGTGGAACAGACTACCCTATTTTTGCACATTCATTTAATAGAATTTCATCAATAATATATATATATATATATATATATTATATATATAGATAATCACATATCATATCCTCATCCATTAAAATCTGCAATAAATGCATTGATTTTTTGGCCTCTATGGTAATAGTTTTATTTTCTCAATAAATATTCTGTGGTAAGATTCTGATGGATTGACATTAATGATGCAATAATCTATAAAGATTGATAGAATTTAAAAAGCTTCAAAAGCAATCCACAGTTTAAAAATTAGACCATGAGGATCAGTGAAAAACGCCTTAAAAGAAGCTATGGTCTTAAAAAAAATAAAAAAAAAAAAAAAATTAGACTTTTATCTCAATGACGTATATCAATTTGTGCTGAACTGTGGGTTATGTGTTACTGTGTTTATACTAGGTAATTTTAGTTAGTATTGAAGTTGTGAACTCAAATTTGTATGACAGATAGTGTCATATTTACGAGGCACAGTACCTTATATGGTGTTTTTATTTTCAAAGCTAAATTCTCTTCTTCAAAATTTGGATATGTAAAAATTTATCGTGTTTTGGAAACAATATGCTAATTATTAGTGTTCCTTCTCCGATCAATCTCAGAAATGAAGGTAAAACCTCTCTTCTGGATAATGAACATCCACGGTCTCTGGGTGATTTAAGTCTTAGTTTATGCATCGTTACCTTTTTAATGTTAAAAGTTTCCTTTTATTAAACTAATTCCCTTGCTTATTCCTTTGCTTGGAATGACCACTTTGGTCAATGAATAAATAGTTAAATAGTGGTGTCTTTAGAACTTTATCATACAAAAGAATGCATCTTCCTTAATAGTATATACTCAAGTGTATCTTGAAATGAACTTTTGTGATTAAGAAATATCATCTGTTTGAATGCTAATTTGGATATAATCTTTCACAGAGCTGCAGTGCTGATCATGAATTCTTCAAGTATGTGATCCTTGGTGTGGGTGGCTGCTGGTATGCAGCTAGGATTTTGTAAACAAGGTATTGAGCAAGGAGAGCTGGCAATTGTCCAAAAGAGATGTGGCTCATATGACAGTCCCAAAATTAGCAACGAATATCTTCTCCCTGAGCCACCTGCAGACTTCCATATTTCATGTGTGTGTGGAAGTGGAGGAGAGAGACAGCTTCCGGTGGTACATAGAGAAAGAATAAAATTGATCCTTAGCACAGAAATTATTAAAGTAGATCTTGGTTCCAAGGCTCTTGTTAGTGCGTCTGGCCAAGTTCTCAGGTATCAAACATTGATAATTGCAACTGGTTGCACACCGATAAGGTTGACAGATTTGGTGTGACAAGGAAAATGATGCAAAAAATATTCTTCTACTTGAGAGAAATTGATGATGCTGTAAGTTGCTGGAAGCGGTTAAAGCAAAGAAAGAAGAGGAGGCTGTGGTTATTGGAGGAGGATATATCGGTCTTGAGGTTAGTGCCGCTTTTCGATCAATAATTTGGATGTTACTATGGTTTATCCTGAACAATGGTGCATGTTTCGACTCTTCACTGCTGGTATTGCTGCTTTCTATGAGGGTTATTTGCTATAAAGGATCAAAATTGTTAAAGGAAACACATCTGATGGATTTACAGCTGACTTAATGGTGATGTCAAGAAGTTAAACTAAAGGATGGCAGAGTGCTGGAAGCCGACATGTTTTTTGTTGATGTAGAAGCTAGACCTCTACATCGTTATCATGGGGCAGGTTGAAGAGGAGAAAGATGGAATAAAGACTGATGCATTTTTTAGGACAGTGTTCCTGATGGGTATGCTGTGGGGAGATGTCTCTACTTTTCCTGTGAAATTGTACATGGATGAGAAGAGTTGAGCATGTAGGCCATGCCTACAAACAGCTGGCAGGCTGTGAAAGCCATCAAGGCAAGTGAGGAAGGCAAAAACAATTGAGAATATGACTACCCTCCATACTTCTATTCTCGAGTCTTCGATTCTCATGGCATTTTTTAGGTGAAAATGTTGGAGGCAGTGTTATTTAGAAACAGGAACAGCATGTTCAGTGCGTAAGTTGGAACATACTGGATAAAAGAGGGAAGATTGTTGGTGCTTTCCTTGAGAGTGGAACCTAGAAGAAATAAGAAGATGCTGACATTGCTAGGCTTCAGCTACTGTTGATAATTAATGAGTAATAAAGGAGTTGGGTCGTCCTCGAAAGCAATATACAGGTGAGAAATTATATATGGATCAGTAATAATGTAAAATGCTAATGGGATATGAACCATTCATTGCATCTAAGTTTTTATCTATATCACTGAAACAAAGAGGTCGAAATCAAGCTTAGGAAAGGTAGTATTACTGAAATTCAATATACATACAAAAGAAATTCGCTGTCTCCATTCCTAAGCTATTTTTTTATCTTAGTGATACAAAAATTGAAGTAAGCTTGTTTGATACCTCTATCTTGATGATCCATTCTTTGTAATCTTCTCTGGTTGGATTTCTCTCTGATTGACTTGTGTTATTTTCAAACTTGTTGTTCGAATAAATTTTCTGAGTTAAAGATAATTAACAAATATTTTTTTCTTTCATTTAACTTATGTCTTGATATATCTCTAATCAAGCCTGTGCTGAATTTCCATGGGTTTGGATGTAACTTGCATTAGTTGCAATTGATATTTTACTTTTGCTCTCTATTGTGAAACTTTATGTGTGTACTACTAGCTTACTTCTGAAATTGATGATGTTTGATTGACACATCATACATGATCCTTGTTGGTGGCGTCCTCTTGGAGTACACTAGGGAGTCATTATTTAGACACGCATTGGAATTGTGAAACAATATCAAATTAAAAAATGAAAAATAAAAAAAAGGAGTGATATTTTGTGTTCTAAATTTTGAAATTGCAACTTTACTGTTTTTCGTAAAAATATCAAAAAATGATGTTTTAAAATGTGTCTAGTGTGAAAATATGAATTTTTAATGAAGCTGAGAATGAAACATCATGGTTTATCTTCTATATTTTAAATCTTTTAGTCATATATGTATATTATTATTCTTTTCTTTTTTGTGTATTTAAAAAAAAATGACAAATTTGCAAATGTTGCTATTTTTACATAGAAAATATAGAATGAAAACTTAAAAAAAAAAAAAAAAAAAGCGACAAGTTAATGGATCACCATAAACGTTTTGATGCCACATTGTTCACAAATATTATCCAACTACTTTGCCTGCATCTGTTTCATTGAGTGGGCTACATGGTACAAATAAAATAAAAAACTGTGTGTCACAACTTTCATTGAATGTCATCATCTATGTTTAGTTTGAGTTTCTTTTATATGATTCATCCATTCACTTATGACACAAGTTCCTATGAAATATTTGTATATCTAGTATTATCCGTTCTGTTTTTTAACTCTTGTTTGCTAAACTGATGATTCTAGTGAATGTGATTTAGTAAACCTTTTCCGTTTAGTTATGATATTATGTATCTTGAACTTTAATTTTGTGACTGAGAAAAATCTATCTATGTAATGCTAAAACCAATATCATCTTTTGTAGATGGGCTGATGCTGTTATGAATTCAAGTATGTGATCCTTGGTGGTGGCGTGGTGCTGGATATGCAGCTAGAGAGTTTGTTAAGCAAGGTGTTTAGAAGAGGAGAGCTTGCAATTTCCAAAGAAGCAGTGGCTCCATATGAACATCTCACACTTAGCAAGGAATATCTTCTCCTGAGCGACCTGCTAGACTTCCAGATTTCCATGTGGTGTGGAAGGGGAGGAGAGAGACAACTTCCTGAGTGGTACAATAGAGAAAGGATAAAATTGATCCTTAGGACAGAAATTATTCAAGTAGATCTTGCTTCCAAGCTCTGTTAGTGCGTCTGGCCAAGTCTTCAGTATCAAACATGATAATTGCAACTGGTTCCACACCGATAAGGTTGGCAGATTTCTGGTGTACAAGGAAGTGATGCGAAAAATATCTTCTACTTGAGAGAATTGATGATGCTGATAAGTTGGTGGAAGCGGTTAAAGCAAAGAGAAGAGGAAGGCTGTGGTTATTGGAGGAGGATATATCGGTCTTGAGGTTAGTGCCGCTTTACGAATCAATAATTTGGATGGTACTATGGTTTATCCTGAACATGGTGCATGTTTCGACTTTTCACTGCTGGTATTGCTGCTTATGGGGTTATTGTGCTTATAAAGGGATCAAAATTGTTTAAGGAACACATCCGAGGATTTACAGCTGACTCTAATGGTGAGTCAAAGAAGTTAACTAAAGGATGGTAGAGTGCTGGAAGCTGACATTGTTTTTGTTGATGTAGAAGCTAGACCTCTCGCACGTTATTCATGGGGCAGGTTGAAGAGGAGAAAGATGGAATAAAGACTGATGCATTTTTTAGGACTAGTGTTCCTGATGTGTATGCTGTGGGAGATGTCGCTACTTTCCCGTGAAATTGTATAATGAGATGAGAAGGGTGAGCATGTAGCCAGCCTACAAAAACAGCGGAGCAGGCCGGAAAGCCATCAAGGCAAGGGAGGAGGCAAAACAATTGAGGAATATGACTACTCCCATACTTCTATTCTCGAGTCTTCGCATCTTCATGGCATTTTTATGGTGAAAATGTTGGTGAGGCGGTGATATTAGAAACATGATCAGCATGTCAGTGCGTAAGTTTGGAACATACTGGATAAAAGAGAGGAAGCTTGTTGGTGGTTTCCTTGAGAGTGAACCCTAGAAGAAATAAGACGATTGCCAAGTTGCTAGGCTTCAGCCTGCTGTTGATAATTTAGTGCGTAATAGAGGAGTTGGGTCATTCCTCGAAAGCAATATACAGGTGAGAAACTTTATATACGATCAGTAATAACTAAAAATGCTTGTGGATGAACTATTCTTTGCATCTAAGTTTTTGAGTGTACACTTGAACACAAAGGCCGAGGAAGTACTTAGGACAGATAGTATTACGAAATTCAATAGACACTACAAAAGGAACCGGTCTCTATTCCTAAGCTATTTGTTCAATCAGTGACAACAATACCTCTATCCTGATGATCCATTTATTGAAATCCATCTTGGATGGATTTCTCTGATTGTAACTTAGTTAATTTTTCAAACTAGTTTTATGTTTGAATAAACGTCTGATATAAGGATAATTAACATATATTTTTTCTTTCATTTAACTTATGTCCATATATCTCAAATCAAGCATGTGGTAATTCCATGGGTTTAGATGTAACTTGCATTAGTTGCATATGGTATTATAATTGCTCTCTATTGCGAAACTTATGTGGTAAATGCTAGCTCAATCCTGAAATTGATGACACTGATTGACACATCAAGTACAGATCCTGTGGTGGCATTGCGGCGGATGTACAGGTAGTGAGTCATTATTTTAGACACGCATATGGAGTGAAACAATTCAATTAAAAAATGAAAAATAAATAAAGGAGATTCATTTTGTGTATTAATTTTGAAATTGCATTTACTGTTTCTTGAAAACAATATCAAAAAAAAGAATACATTATTTATTAATGCTAGTGATCAATATGAAATATTTTAATAAAGCTGAGAGAAACATAATTATTTATCTTCTCTATTTTAAATCTTTAGTCATGTATTACTATATTCCTTTTTATTTGTTGTTATTATTTTTTGCAAATGTGCAAATGTTTGCAATTGTCACAGATAAGATATGAATGCAAACGAAAAAAAAAAAAAAAAAAAAAAAAGATAATGGACTACCTTAAACTTTTCGATTCCTCATATTCACAAACATTATTCCTGCTACTTTGCCTTGCATCGTTTTCCTGTTGGTGCTATATGTACAAACTAAATATACAAACTGAGGTGTCACTACTCTTTATGGATGTGATTCATCTATATTATAAGCAATCATTGAGCTGACTTTATATGCATTCATCTAAATCACTTTATGATAAATAAGTTCGTGTGAAAGAGCTGTACATCTAGTATTATCGTTTGTTGTTAATCCCTGTTTCGTAAACTGATGATTCTGGTGAATGTGTTATAGTAAACCTTTTCTCTTTGTTTATAATTTATGTTATCTTGAACTTTTAACTTTTGTGACTGAGAAATATTACTTAGAAGCTAAAACCAAATCATCTTTGTAGTACTGATGCTGATTATGAATTCAAGTATGTGATCCTTGTGGTGGGCGTGGCTGCTGGATATGCAGCTAGAGAGTTTGTTAAGCAAGGTGTTATGAAAGGAGAGCTTGCAATGATTTCAAAGAAGCAGTAGCTCTATGAACGCTTACCCTTAGCAAGGAAAATCTTCTCATGGACAACCTGTAGACTTCCAGATTCCATGTGTGGTGTTGGAAGTGGAGGAGAGAGACACTTCCTGAGTGGTACTAGAGAAAGAATAAAATTGATCCTTAGCACAGAAATATTCAAGTAGATCTTGCTTCTCAAGGCTCTGTTTAGTGCGTTGGCCAAGTCTTCAGGTTCAAACATTGATAATTGCAACTGGTGCACACGACTAAGGTTGACAGATTTTGGTGTACAAGGAAGTGATGCGAAAAATCTTCTCTGAGAGAAATTGATGATGCTGATAAGTTGGTTGAAGCGGTTAAGCATAAGAAGAAGAGGAGGCTGTGATTTGGAGGAGGATATATCGGTCTTGAGGTTAGTGCAGCTTTAAGAATCAATAATTGGATGTTACTATGGTTTACCTGAAAATGGTGCATGTTTCGACTCTTCACTGCTGGTATGCTGCTTTCTATGAGGTATTATGCTTATAAAGGGATCAAAATTGTTAAAGGAACACACCTGAACGGATTTACAGCGTGACTCTAATGGTGAGTCAAAGAAGTTAAAACTCAAGGATGGCAGAGTGCTGGAAGCCGACATTGTTTTTGTTGATGTAGAAACTAGACCTCTCACATCGTTATTCATGGGTCAGGTTGAAGAGGAGAAAGATGGAATAAAGACTGATGCATTTTTTAGGACTAGTGTTCCTGATGTGTATGCTGTGGGAGATGTCGCTACTTTTCCTGTGAAATTGTATAATGAGATGAGAAGGGTTGAGCATGTAGACCATGCCTACAAATCAGCTGAGCAGGCCGTGAAAGCCATCAAGGCAAGTGAGGAAGGCAAAACAATTGAGGAATATGACTACCTCCCATACTTCTATTCTCGAGTCTTTGATCTCTCATGGCATTTTTATGGTGAAAATGTTGGTGAGGCGGTGCTATTTAGAAACATGAATCTAGCATGTTCAGTGCGTAAGTTTGGAACATACTGGATAAAAGAGAGGAAGATTGTTGGTGCTTTCCTTGAGAGTGGGACCCTTGAAGAAAATAAGACGATTGCCGAAGATGCTAGGCTTCAGCCTACTGTTGATAATTTAGAAGTCATAATAAAGGAGTTGGGTCGTTCCTCGAAAGCAATATACAGGTGAGAAACATTATATATGGATCAGTAATAATCTAAAAATGCTAATGGTATATGAAATATTCTTTGCAAATAAGGTTTTATATATATCACTTGAAACACCAAAGGTCGAAGTACAAACATAGGAAAGATAGTATTACCAAAATTCAATATACGTACAAAAAGAAATCTGTTGTCTCTATTCCTACTCTATTTGTTCATCTCAGTGATACAAAAAATCAGGTAAAGTCTCTGTTTTTGATACCTTTATCCTGATGATTCATTTCTTTGTAATGCATCCTTGGATGGATTTTTTCTGTGATTGTAACTTTGTTACTTTTCAAACTAGTGTTAGATTAGGATTAATTTATCTCTTATTTAAAGATAATTAACTAATATTTTTTTCTTTCATTTAACTTATGTCCAAATATATCTCAAATCAAGCATGTGGTGAATTTCCATGGGTTTAGATGTAACTTGCATTTGTTGCATAGTGATATTATATCTTTTGCTCTCTATTGTGAAACATAATGTTGTATACTATTTAGCTCAATCCTGAAATTGATGACCTGTGATTGACACACGAAGTACATGATCATTGGTGGTGGCATTGCTACTGGGTGTACAGTTAAGGAGTCATTATTGTAGACATGCATATGGAATTTTTGAAGCGATATCAATTAAAAAAATAAAAAATAAAAATGGAGGTATTATTTTATGTTCTAAATTTTGAAATTGCAATGTTTAGTGTTTTTTGTAAACAATATCAAACAATGTTGAAAACATTTTATTTTATTAATAGCTTGTGGTAAATATTAAATATTTTAATAAAGCAAAGAATGAAACATCTTTACTTATCTTCTTTATATTTTTAATTTTTTAGTCATATGGGTAATTATAGAATGAAAACCAAGNTCCATATCCTCATCCATTTAAAATCTGCAATAAATGCATTGATTTTCTTTTGCCTCTATGGTAATAGTTTTATTTTCTCAATAAATACTTATGTGGTAAGATTCTGATGGATTGTACATTAATGATGCAATAATCTATTAAAGATTTGATAGAATTTAAAAAGCTTCAAAAGCAATCCACAGTTTAAAAAATTAGACCATGAGGATCAGTGAAAAAAGCCTTAAAAGAAGCTATGGTCTTAAAAAAAAATAAAAAAAAAAAAAAAAAAATTAGACTTTTTATCTCAAATGACGTATATCAATTTGTGCTGAACTTGTGGATTATGTGTTACTGTGGTTTATACTATGTAATTTTAGTTATGTATTGAAGTTTGTAACTCAAATTTTGTATGACAGATTATGTGTCATATTTACGAGGCACAGTACCTTATATGGTGTTTTTATTTTCAAAGATAAATTCTCTTCTCAAAATTTGGATTATGTAAAATTTTATCGTGTTTTGGAAACAATATGCTAATTATTAGTGTTCCTTTCTCTCGATCAATCTCAGAAATGAAGTAAAACCTCTCTTCTGGATAATGAACTTATCCACTGTCTCTGGATGATTTAATGTCTTAGTTTTATGCATCGTTACCTTTTTTAATGTTAAAAGTTTCCTTTTATTAAACTAATTCCCTTGCTTATTCCTTTGCTTATGGAATTGACCACTTTGGTCAATGAATAAATATGTTAAATAGTGGTGTCTTTAGAACTTTATCATACATAAGACATGCATCTTCCTTAATTAGTTATATACTCAAGTTATCTTGAAATTGAACTTTTGTGATTAAGAAATATCATCTGTTTGAATGCTAATTTGGATATAATCTTTCACAGAGCTGCCAGTGCTGATCATGAATTCTTCAAGTATGTGATCCTTGGTGGTGGCGTGGCTGCTGGATATGCAGCTAGGGATTTTGTTAAACAAGGTATTGAGCAAGGAGAGCTGGCAATTGTCTCAAAAGAAGATGTGGCTCCATATGAACGTCCCAAAATTAGCAACGAATATCTTCTCCCTGAGACACCTGCTAGACTTCCATATTTCCATGTGTGTGTTGGAAGTGGAGGAGAGAGACAGCTTCCCGGGTGGTACATAGAGAAAGGAATAAAATTGATCCTTAGCACAGAAATTATTAAAGTAGATCTTGGTTCCAAGGCTCTTGTTAGTGCGTCTGGCCAAGTCTTCAGGTATCAAACATTGATAATTGCAACTGGTTGCACACCGATAAGGTTGACAGATTTTGNATTATGTTTTGTTTAATCTCTTTGTTTCTTAAACTGATGATTCTGGTGAATATGTTATATTAAACCTTTTCTCTTTTGTTATATGTTTATGTTATCTTGAACTTCAACTTTTGTGACTGAGAAATATTATCTATTAGTATGCTAAATCCAATATCATCTTTTGTAGTACTGATGCTGATTATGAATTCAAGTATGTAATCCTTGGTGGTGGTGTGGCTGCTGGATATGCAGCTAGAGAGTTTGTTAAGCAAGGTGTTATGAAAGGAGAGCTTGCAATGATTTCTAAAGAAGCAGTAGCTCCATATGAACGCCCCACACTTAGCAAGGAATATCTTCTCACTGAGACACCTGCTAGACTTCCAGATTTCCATGTGTGTGTTGGAAGTGGAGGAGAGAGACAACTTCCTGAGTGGTACATAGAGAAAGGAATAAAATTGATCCTTAGGACAGAAATTATTCAAGTAGATCTTGCTTCCAAGGCTCTTGTTAGTGCGTCTGGCCAAGTCTTCAGGTATCAAACATTGATAATTGCAACTGGTTCCACACCGACAAGGTTGACAGATTCTGGTGTACAAGGAAGTGATGCGAAAAATATCTTCTACTTGAGAGAAATTGATGATGCTGATAAGTTGGTGGAAGCAGTTAAAGCAAAGAAGAAGAGGAGGGCTGTGGTTATTGGAGGAGGACATATCGGTCTTGAGGTTAGTGCAGCTTTACAAATCAATAATTTGGATGTTACTATGGTTTATCCTGAACAATGGTGCATGTTTCGACTCTTCACTGCTGGTATTGCTGCTTTCTATGAGGGTTATTATGCTCGTAAAGGGATCAAAATTGTTAAAGGAACACATCTTGAGGGATTTACAGCTGACTCTAATGGGGGTGTCAAAGAAGTTAAACTAAAGGATGGCAGAGTGCTGGAAGCTGACATTGTTTTTGTCGATGCAGAATCTAGACCTCTCACATCGTTATTCATGGGGCAGGTTGAAGAGGAGAAAGATGGAATAAAGACTGATGCATTTTTTAGGACTAGTATTCCTGATGTGTATGCTGTGGGAGATGTCGCTACTTTCCCCGTGAAATTATATAATGAGATGAGAAGGGTTGAGCATGTAGACCATGCCTACAAATCAGCTGAGCACGTTGTGAAGGTCATTAAGGCAAATGAGAAAGGCAAAACAACTGATGAGTATTACTACATCCCATACTTCTATTCTCGAGTCTTCGATCTCTGATGGCATTTTTATGGTGAAACTGTTGGTGAGGTGGTGCTATTTAGAAATCCAGCAAGTTCAGCGCGTAAGTTTGGAACATATTGGATAAAAAAGGGAAAGATTGTTGGTGCTTTCCTTGAGAGTGGGACCCTTGAAGAAAATAAGATGATTGCCAAAGTTGCTAGGCTTCAGCCTGCTATTGAAAACTTAGATGTCATGACAAAGGAGTTGGGTCATTCCTTGAAAGCAATATACAAGTGAGTAACTTTATATATGGATCAGTAATAATCTAAAAATGCTAATGGAATACGAACTATTCTTTGCATCTAAGTTTTTATCTATATCACTTGAAACACAAAAGGTCGAGAGACAAATTTAGGAAAGATAGTATTACTGTAATTCAATATACATACAAAAAGAAATCTGTTGTGTCTATTTCTAAGCTATTTGTTTATCTCAGTGATACAAAAAATGAGGCAAAGTCTCTGTTTTTGAAACCTATATCCTGGTTATCCATTTCTTTGTACTCCATCATTGGAAGGATTTTCTCTGTGACTGTAACTCTGTTATTTTTCAAACTAGTTTAGGTTCGAATTAATTCTCTGATTTAAAGATAATTAACAGATATTTTTTTCGTTTATTTAACTTATGTCCCGATATAGCTCAAATCAAGCATGTAGTGAATTTGCATGGGTTTAGATGTAACTTGCATTAGTTGCATAGTGATATTATATCTTTTGCTCTCTATTTTGAAACTTTATATTGTATACTATTTAGCTCAATCCTGAAATTGATAACTTGTGATTGACACATCAAGTACATGATGCTTGGTGTTGGCATTGCTGCTGGGTGTACAGCTAGGGATCCATTATTTTAGACACGCATATGGAATTTTTGAAGTGATATCAATTAAAAAAATGAAAAAATCCCCAAAGACTTGAAGCCTGGTTATCGAAGCAAGAAAAAAATTATGACTTCACCAACCACTTCGGCCTAATCATCCCACTTCTTTCCTCAATAAAAATGTAGGTATTATTTTATGTTCTAAATTTTGAAATTGCAATTTTTAGTGTTTTTTGTAAACAACATCAAAAAATGATGAAAACATTTTATTTTATTAATAGGTTGTGATAAATATGAAATATATTAATAAAGCAAAGCATGAAACATCATTTTTTATCTTGTCTATATTTTAAATCTTTTAGTCATATATGCACTTACAGAATGAAAACCAAAAATAAAAAAATAAAACGAGCGATAATGTATCACCTTAAACTTTTCAATGGCACATTATTTACAAACATTATTCCCAACTACTTTGCCCACAGACTGACATGTAACTACCCTTTCATTGACTTATCATACATCTACATTTATTAAAGAGTTATTGATTGACTTTTTATATGCATTCATCCATTCACTTTACGACACATAAGTTCGTAGGAAGACTTTGTACATCTAGTGTTATCTGTTTTGTTTTTTGAACTGATGATTCTGGTGAATGTGTTATAATAAACCTTTTCTCTTTAGTTATATACTTATGATATCTTGAACTTTTAACTTTTGTGATTGAGAAATATCATCCATTAGAATGCTAAAATCAATATCATCTTTTGTAGAGATACTGATGCTGATTATGAATTCAAGTATGTGATCCTTGGTGGTGGCGTGGCTGCTGGATATGCAGCTAGAGAGTTTGTTAAGCAAGGTGTTAAGAGAGGAGAGCTTGCAATTATCTCCAAAGAAGCAGTGGCTCCATATGAACATCTCACACTTAGCAAGGAATATCTTCTCCCTGAGCGACCTGCTAGACTTCCAGATTTCCATGTGTGTGTTGGAAGTGGAGGAGAGAGACAGCTTCCGGAGTGGTACATAGAGAAAGGAATAGAATTGATCCTTAGCACAGAAATTGTTGAAGTAGAGCTTACTTCCAGGGATCTTGTTAGTGCATCTGGCCAAGTCTTCAGGTATCAAACATTGATAATTGCAACTGGTTCCACACCGGTAAGGTTGAAAGATTTTGGTGTACAAGGAACTGATGCGAAAAATATCTTCTACATGAGAGACATTGATGATGCTGTCAAATTGGTTGATGCGATTAAGGAGAAGAAAAATGGGAAGGCTGTGATAATTGGAGGAGGATACATAGGTCTTGAAGTTAGTGCAGCTTTGAGAGTCAACAGTTTTGATGTTACTATGGTTTATTCTGAGCCATGGTGTGGGCCTTGGTTCTTCACCGCTGGTATTGCTACTTTCTATGAGGGTTATTATGCCAATAAAGGAATCAAAATTATTAAGGGAACAGTTGCTGCTGGATTCACAATTGACTCTGATGGAGATGTCAAAGAAGTGACACTAAAGGATGGCAGGGTGCTAGAAGCTGACATTGTTTTTGTTGATGTAGAAGCTAGACCTCTGACATCATTATTCAAGGGGCAGGTTGAAGAGGCGAAGGGTGGAATAAAGACTGATGCATTTTTCAGGACAAGTGTTCCTAATGTTTATGCTGTGGGAGATGTTGCTACTTTCCCTTTGAAATTGTACAATGAGATGAGAAGAGTTGAGCATGTTGACCATGCCTACAAATCAGCTGAGCAGGCTGTGAAGGCTATCAAGGCAAGTGAGACAGGCAAAACAATTGAGGAATATGACTACCTCCCTTACCTTTTTTCTCGTTCTGTTGATCTCTCATGGAAGTTCTATGGTAGCAATTTTGGAAGGAGCTTACTGGTTGGAGACAATGATCCCACAACAGGAAATCATAAGTTTGGAATATTTTGGATAGAATCGGGCAAGATCACTGGAGCTTTCCTTATGAATGGGACTTTCCAAGAAAATGAGGCCATTGCCAAAGTTGCTAAGGTCCAGCCTGCGGTTGATTATTTGGATGTTTTGAAGGAGGAGCTGGGTTTTTCCTCTAAAGAAGACAGGTGAGAAATATAAATATAATTAAAGGCTGATATACAAATTTGGAAAAGATAGTATGACTCAAATTCAATATAAATATTTAAAAAAAAAAAAAAATTGTCTCAATATGGAAACTAGTTTTTAATGTCCATCAATCTTGAAAATGAATGAAAACCTATGTTTTTGATACCTCTATATTCATAAAAACTAAAATTAAGCCTAGAATACAATATTCAATAATCCAGTATGAATTGCATTATAGAAACATAGAGGACACAGTCTTGTATTGTTTTACTTTTAAAGAAATATTTCATTATTCTTTTTAAAGTTTTATATTGCTAATTATTCCTTGTAAGATTTAGGTATACTTGTAGGTGTCGGCTATGACAAGTTCTGTCTCAGCTATGATGATTGGCTGTACTGATTTTCTACAGTTTTATATTGCTAATTTTTTCTTATAGGAAAAATAGGAATACTTGACATTTTGTTTTTGTCTTCTTTTTTTGGGAATTATGAAAAATCTAGAAACGTAAAGTATTTAACAAAAGTACTCTTAGTGGAACAGACCTACCATATTTTTTGCACATTCATTTAATAGAATTTCATCAAATATATATAAATTTGATCATATTATCACATTCTCCATGTGCTCATCTATTAAAAATCTGCAATAAATGCATTGATTTTTTTTTTTTTTGGCTCTATTGTGATAGGTTTATTTTCTCAATAAATGCGTATGTGATGAGATTCTGTTGGATTGTGTTAAAGATTTGATAGAATTTAAGAAGCTTCAAAAGCAATCCACAGTTTAGAAAATTAGATCATGAGGATCAGTTTAAAAAGTCTTAAAAGAAGCTATTGATTAAAAAAAAAAAAAAAGGCAGACTTTTTATCTCAAATGATGTATATCAATTTGTGATTGACTTGTGGATTTTGTGTTACTTTGGTTTATACTATGTAATTCCCCTGCTTATTCCTTTGTTTCTGGAATTGATCACTTTGGTCAATGAATAAATATGTTAAATAGTGTTGTCCTTAGAACTTTATCATATATAAGACATGCATTTTCCTTAATTAGTTATATACTTATGCTATTTTGAACCATTTATTTGAATGCTAAGTCGGGTATCATCTTTCGTTGAGCTACCAGCACTGATCCTTGGTGGTGGCGTGGTTTCTGGATATGCCGCTAGGGAATTTGTTAAGCAAGGTATTAAGTGAGGAGAGCTGACAATTATCTCGAAAGAAGACATGGCTCCATATGAACGTCCCACATTTAGTAAGTAATATCTTCTCCATTAGACACCTGCTAAACACCTGCTAGACTTCCATAGACCAGTCATGAAAAGCAGTTCTAGCTCGGTGGATGAGTACTCATTATGTTATTTTGTGGTGGCTGTCCTTATACCCATATAAATGATTTGATTTTGCTTTTCATGACTGAGTCTTTATGAATTCCTTAAAACTCTGTTTGAGCAGCAAATTTGATTTCCTATTTTTCTATGTTAATGCCAGATTGTCTCGAATCCTTTCTGAAACTTATAATTACTATTATTATTCTTCTTCTTCTTCTTTTTTACGTATCATTGGTACTATAAAATTACAGCTTGGAAATTGGTACTACAAAATATTGATATTGATAAGTAGGAATCAGCAGAATGTAGAGATTCCTGTGTAAATTTACTTTGTCATCTGATACATTTGTTTATATGTAGATTTGTTTTGTAACTCTATTTACAAATGCTTAACAAAAATCATAGTTGAACAACATACGCACCTTTAGAGTAGAATCCTTAATAAATTCACATATCCTATGTCAAGTGAAGCTGAGCTCTACTAGTGAGATCAATCCAGGGACGTAGATATATATCACCTCACCTGCTCACCAAAGGCCAATGGGGGAGACTCGAACCTAGAACATTGGCGAGGTTGAGTGAGCTCCATCTCACGTGAGCCCACCTTTGAAGACACAACAAATTATTTCGCAGAATAAAAAAAAAAAAAAAAATCTAATCTACATTTATTTCTTGTTCTTGTCATGTAGAAGTAACACTTAAAAAGAAAATAACGGAGCTAATAATTAATGGTCTTTCAATATTCCTCCATTTTATACATTTTTTTTTTTTGTAGTTATAATCATTGTTTTAAAACCCAGATTGGAGGGTAATCCGTTCTGCTCTTCGGTTCACGGGTTAACCGGTCCAACAGGTTAGACCGTCGGTTGGATCGGTGATATCATCACATCAGCATGATGACATAGGCACATAAAAAATCATTTTTTTTTTTTTTTTTTTAAAGGATTTTCATTTTTTTAATAAGACAATAACAATTTAATTGTTACCAAGTAAATATTATGAAATATAATTAGAACCAGCAATTTGAATTGAATGATATGTTTGCCAATGACACCAACTTTTTCCTTTTTTTTTTTTTTTTTTCTCTCAAATGAGCAATGACTAGCAATGCTCATGGTACAAAGAGCATGGCTGGTGACCTAAATGGTCTATTATATTTTATTGGTAAAAAAATAGTATTACATCCGCTTAGCGAAACAATCTCCAACAACTGCAAAATGGCATGGTTGGGAAAAACAAAGTATCGGCAAACGCTTTAAGATGGTGGATTGCTTCAAGTATGCAATGAGGTGGGCACGATCATGTGGCTTCTTCAAACCAGAGAAAACCATCTTTGTTCCAGGAATGTACTGCATAAAGGTTTCAAAAGTGTCAGGAAACTCAACATGACATACTAAGAAGCAACTTTGGTACAGAAGAAGTTTAATTTCTGTCTAGGATTGATCACACAAACTGCCCCTCTTTTTTTTCCTTATAATATAGGGATCATACCTTCTTGGGGTTGAGCAAGTAGTCGTACAATGTCTTTTCCTCCCAATTCACAGCCATGTTCTTGTTAGCAGCAGAGTAGGAGTACCCAGGTGTTGTACCAGATTGCCTTCCGAACAGTCCATTAAGATTGGGCCCTGCAAATGACATCCATTTAGACAGAAGCAAAAGCACCTTCTAAGTTGCTATAATACCCTAAAATGTCAAGTTTCTCAAATAACTAATTTCAATAACTTTTCTGACTCTATTAGCTCAACTCAACATCAAATTAAATTACATATTTATGGTTCCCAACTATGTTGTTGAACACACTACTGACATTGAAGAATCCCTTGGGTTAAGGAAAAGTCACGGGCAAATCCTCTGAGAACCACATATCCATACCACAGTTAAAAAAAAAAAAAAGACAATCTACACGTCCATTTTTCTTTTCCATCTGCACCAATGATAATGAACATAGAAATTGGCTATTCTGATTCAGTTTACAAAAAAGTTTTTAACCTTCTATTTTCATCTCAGCTACATAAATTACTTTTAATTAGAGCTACAAATTAAAGTTAAAACTTGACAATATCACACCATAACGTGTTTAAATAAGATTGCAACAACTAAGGATGTTCAAAAGAATCGGTTGGAACCGGAACCGGTGGGTATCCTGGGTTTGGTTTCGGTTCTTATCCAGAACCAGTCGTTAATGGGTAGGTTCCGGTTCCAAATTTTTGGAACCATTATTATGCGGTTCCGGTTCTGATTCCTATAGTTAGGAACCGGAACCAGGAATCGAGACTAATATAAAATAAAATTAAAGATTAGGGCGGTTAATAAAATTTTTTTGTAGAAAAAGTAATGTGAATACATTTATATTTATATTTCATAATATTTAAAGTAAGTTGGTTTAACTTTTGAGAATCTACCTTTACAAAGTAATGGAGTTTGTAATTTTGAATTTATAATTTGTAATTTTATTTTTGTTAACAAGTGCCAGGTGGGGGGGTATTTGTAAGTTTTTAAGGGTTTTTTTTGCTATTTTAAAAACTTTTGGGGGGTCATGTAATTATACAGGGTACCCAGAACTAGAACCGAAACCGTTGTTACAGGTTCTGGTTATGGGTACCTAGGAACCGGAACCGTCGGTTTCGATTCTGGTTCCAAATTTCAAGGAACCGTCGGTTCCGGTTCCGATTCCGATTCTGATTCCGGTTCCGGTTCCTTCAAAAAGTGTAGGGTACCCGGAATCGAACACCCCTAGCAGCAACAAAGAAACTACATAGAATTTTACTTACAAAATTACTATTAGCTTTTAACGTTCAATTCATAAACTTTCTAAACCATTGGATGGCTATAAATCAATGTAACAAATTTAAGTTAAACTTTCAATCAACCTACCACACCCTAATTAGTCTGTTGAACCCTAAAACCTGTGCAAAAATTACTCTTCCCGAAATCTATCGAACAAATTATAACAAACATCCTCCAATTCCAACATTCAATTAAAAATTTAACTCACCGTATCCTAAAATATTTTAATCAGTTTCTTGAAGCTAGACCCTCATTTCATAAAAATATAGTTAAGACACAGCAGCTTACAACACATTACTCCTGAGGATTAAAGAGAGCCTTTATTTCCGTATTATTGCACTCTAAATGATAGAATAGCTTCAGCTTAAAAAGATACCCTAAAGAATTGAGGCGAAAATTATTGTGAAGATGTCCCAAAGGAAACAAATACGTTTAAACAAACAATGTGTACTTTTTTAAGAAAGCTTTAAAGTATAAAAAATATCACAGATTATGCAAAATAAAAACAATGAATCCACAAAAAACATTGCTCCAGATAAAGTTTGCAACGAAATCATCATTATTGAAGCTGGATCGAGGAATGACGTGTTTATTACCTGGATCGAGGAATGGAGCTGTCACTGTCAATTTCCAGCGAGGAACGGAGCTGTCGTCGTCGATTTTCGGCGAGGGAGGAAGACGTCGTCATCGATTTCAGAGAGTT
This sequence comes from Pistacia vera, assembly GCF_008641045.1. NCBI lineage: Eukaryota > Viridiplantae > Streptophyta > Magnoliopsida > Sapindales > Anacardiaceae > Pistacia > Pistacia vera. Next base: position 2,101,442 of record NW_022196645.1, read on the forward strand.
CAATTGCGATTTCGTGAATGGTTGCGATTTCAAACTTCAAGGAGTGGAGCTGATTGCGATTTGAGTGGGATTTTAGAGAGAAATTTTCGTAGAGAAGAAGCTGAGAAACAAAGAAAGGAAATCAGAATTAATGGGCTGCAATTGCGTAGGGTTAGGGATTTTTGAAAATTTTGACCAGTTTATCCGTTGGTCTGATTGGACCGACGGTTCACTGATTTTATCTAGTTTTTAAACGGATTAAAGTGGGTTATTATATAATAACGGTTTTAGTGTTGACTCGAACCGAACACCTGATCGGTTTCGGCCGGTCCGGTCCGGTTTTTAAAACAATGGCTATAATCTCTCAACAATTAAAATAAAGGACATTACTTCAACTGTTGGTTCCATTAATTGTCCAAAACATCACGAATCACCTACTTGATGGTACAAGAAATACTCAGAAACTAGGAATTTTTTTATTTTTTATTTTTAAATGTCATCAATAGAGAAGATGACATTTCTTAGTTTGTACACAATGCAATGTAAAAGTTGTAACCACCATTAGGTGGTCTATGGTAAAAGAGCAAAGAGATCTAACATAGGTTCTTGAGTTTGAGTCTCCATAGGCTCAAATAAGGGTGGCCACTGAGAGGATTTATCCATCGTCAACTTCAGGGGCTTAAAAGATAAGTTAAGGTGCACACAAACTAATCCGAACACCTCCGATAAAAAAAAAATTTATGTTGTTACTTTTGATCATGGAGACCAACACTTGTGATTTTCACTATTGATCTTGCCAGAAAACACGCCTTTATGGGGCCGTTTGGATCGGAGGTAAATAAGATAATGAGGGTAATATTCGTTTACCTATTTTGTCCTTAATTAAAAACTATTTTGGACACAATTGCCCTCAAATGTCTACCAAATAACAATTACCTAACCTCCCTACATTTGAGAAATTAGCTAAAACACTCAAGTCACAAAAAGTTTAAAAGTTAACAAAATACCCTTCGCCACCCAAGACCACCGCCGATCGTGACTCACCTCTGGCGACCGTCAGCGTCAAATCGCGATAATGGTACACGACCAACAAGATCTAGCTGGTCGTGCACCGGTAAGGCCTTTTCCAACCATGGATCACAAATCAATGGCTGGAAACGGCTAGATATGGCGTTTCTATGGCCGTTTAACGACAAAAAATGTGGCCGTGAAATGACCATACATCTGGCTGTTTTTCAGCCATGGATTTGTGATCCATGGCCATTTCCAGCTTTGCCAGCGCACGGTCAACCATATATGACTAGTTGTGTGCCATTTCGTCGACTGCTGACGGTGGTGGCTAGCTACCGGCAGTGGCTTGGGGTGGATGGAGGTGATTTTGGTACAAATTAAAGTTTTATATGGCTATGGTGTTTTAGTAAAATTTTAAATGTAGGAATTTAAAAGAAATAATTCAAAAAATAATAATAAAAAATATTATTATATTAATATTTAAAAAAGAGGGCAATTTAATAATCTATATAATATATCCACCTATTTATCCTCCCAACCAAACTTATTATTTACCAATTTATTCGAACCAACCAAACACATTTTCTAAACATTCTCAATAATCTTCAAGGTGATTTTGCTTTCCGTTAATATAATACACCTTTATAATAAAATATTAAATGATCCAAACGCTCCTTACAAGTATACATACCAATCTTGTCTCCCCAACATAACATTTCCCAAAATAATTATTTATTTGTTTATGGAAATTAAAAAGTTTTATGAGTTTAGGTAATGGGTATTATTATTTTCATTGTAAGAATTTATTAACATAAAAACACACAAGAATTGTCAAGGAAACTTGTTGGTTCAGTCACTCACAAACGTCTGTTAACTTTTAATAGAATGGGGGTATTTTTATCCATTTAGGTAATCCACCTAATGCAAAAATCCCCCAATTTTGAATCGATAACATAAATAGGTGAATCGGTCGCGGGAAGTAGCCTCAGTGCGTACCTTGCGGTGCTGTGCTATGGCCATGCCTGCCATGGTGTCGGTGGCAACAACTGCGACTTGGAATTTAGGTTTGAACATATTATTTTTTCAGTCTTTGTGTTTGATCTACTGGTGATGCAATTTAGGTGTCAGTTAACGCTTATGTTTGAACTTAACCAAAAAATTATAGTTAATTTTGAGTTAGTGCAGTGAAGTTTAGATTCAATTAGAGATGGAGATGTGCTTGTAAATTTGAGATTAAATTTATGTCCCAAGTGAGAATTTTAAATCTCTGTAAAGACATGGAGTTTGACGAAAGTACCATAACGTCCGTTAATTTTAAGTAACCTCCCTTTCTTATGGGTTTGTACATATAGACAACGTAGAGTAAAAGAAATCTGATTAAGAATTACTTGGGGTGAATCTAAGCCTTATTATATAGAACAATGAAGATCACTTTTATAATAATTTTTTGAACCAAACATTCAGATGTTTGTCAATAATTGATAGGTGCTAGAGAAGAACTCCAGAGATGCATTTTTTTTACTTTTATAGGTGAATCAGAATTGTGTATGTAAATAAGAATTTTGGCAAATATTCTTTCTCCGTAACTTTTCTCTTTTGTCATACAACACAATATTCTTTCTTGTTTTTATCTTTTTCTTTCTCTTATCTTACACGCTTACAGTTTAATTGAAAGATTATTCATGAAAAGTGCTCAACAATATTTTCTTCAAATTAAGGCATAAATTTGTCCTAAACCCTTTTGCATACTTTTGTTTGAACAGGCCGAACCCATATTCAAGGATCCCAAGAGATTTCTGGATATGAAAAAGCAATTCCCAGAGAGAAGTTTGAATCAAACAGTTGCAATATAGCAGCCATGTGCCTAGAACGAACCATTGACTCGCCCTTTGATGAGTGATGCTGTGAAAACTCTCAAGTTTCCTTTTAGAAGATACATAAAAGATTTGCCCAAATGGGAATGAGCAAGGGAATTTTTTATTAGGATGGTAAGTATATGGGGATTGATCAGGATGAAGATTATTCGGATGAAGAAATTTCGAAGGGAGGATCTTCTAATCGTCCTGAAATCAACGAAGGAAGTTTTTCTTCGAGATCACACCGAAAGAATAGCAATAAAAGATCAGTGGATAAAAGTGTTTCTTAAAGATCATTTACAGCCAGCAAGATTTAAAGGATGGAAATGCTTCTTTACACACCGAAAGCAGCCCCGAATCGGATGATGTTAGTGTTATTTCAAGTAACAGAAGCAGCAAGGGCCCAGGTTTTGGCATTTCAGGCCAATATGGTAGTAAAAGTTGCAAAGTTCATTAACTTTGAAGCGAAATGGAAGCGATTACTTGAGCAGCGCGAAACAAATTAATAAAACAGTTTCTTTAGGGAAACAAATTTATAAGACAGAATATCAAAGGAGGGAAGTATTGCTTTGAAGTCAAAGAAGCATGAAATTAAAAGATATAACCATTTCTTCGAGGCGTAAAAGCGTCAGGAAATCCTATGAAAGTTTAGATGACACAACAACAGATACACATTCAAGAATGTCAGAAGATTCGATGAGTGAATTATTCTTCTTCATCCATAGCAATAAGCAAGGAATCATAGGGTGGAAAGTTTTATTGAAAAATGAAAATCTCCTAGTGATCACCATCAATGTTTTGAAAATCGGATTGGCCCGGCCGATCAAACTGGTCAGATCGGTGACTGGCGTCCTCTCCGGTCCGGTTTACCATTTTCAACTATTCACCAAATCCCTAATTTGACCGTCAGTGAACGAGGGCTTTCAAGTTTCGAAATTAAAGGGGTTTTATAGAGTGGAGGTTGGTAGTTCAATGGGTGGTGTTTGATTGAATTTTGGACGTCGAAATCAGTTGGAATTTGGTCGAAAAAAATCAACCTAATCACGATGGTAATGCAAGTCACGACCCGTGAACGGGGGGCTACCTAGTGCCGAGGTTAGAGGGGTTTTGTAGAGTGGAGGCTGGTGGTTCAAGTGGTGGTGTCAGATTGAATTTTGGCCACCAGAATCAGTCAAAATTCGGTTGGAAAAATCAAAACCGTAACTGTCATAGGGGTGTGTTAGCATGATTTCAAACCTGCAGGGACTGATGTAGGGGTGTATTTGCAAGATTTCAAACTTTCTGGATCATACGGAAGGTTTATACATGAAAAGTGCTCAACAATATTTTCTTCAAATTAAGCCAAAATTTGTCCTACACCCTTTTGCATTAACAACCACCTTTCAGTGAGGATGTTGAGGATGCCAGAACCCCTTCAGTGACGACGGTAAACTGGTTCTGAGGTCAGAATTAAAATTCATTTGGATTGTAGCTTTTGTTTCATCAAAATGTGCAGTAGTAGTAGCTATTCATCACATGATTTTTAAACAATTAATCATCTGTACCGTTATAATTATAAGTTCGATATTTGGTTTATTAAAGTAGCTCAAGCTATGTATAAGGATGAAACCAAGCAGCCTTGAGAGAAAAGAAAAAGAATGGACGCATTTCAAGATGAATGAATACATATCTTGCTCATATCACTCAATATTATTCCTTGATATTTTTCTTTTCTTTATATTGCAAACTTTTCTTTTCTGTAGATTTATTCTTGCTTTTATGCTTTATTAAAAGAGATTTATTCAATTCTCTTTGCTACTTCAATAAACTGATTACTTCCACTTTCTGAGCAGGGAAGATGGAACTTCTTAGCTATGCAAGACTTGGGACGTTAATATAAGAACTCATCAATTCAGTTGTACATAAATAAATACTTAAAAGAGTGTTGTAAATATTTATAGTATTAGAACAATATTTGGATGTAAGACATTATTTTTTCTTTTTCTGGATTTATGCATAATTTGTAAAATCTTAATGGTATCTCAGATTCTGTAATAGATTCATGATTATTCAATTGAATTCCTAGCTTTGAAGATATTATGGATGTGGGCATGTCCAAAAATATTGGAGACCTTTGTGATGGAGACCACTGACATATCAAACCTTCAGAAAGTGTATCCAAGAGATGAAGATCTTTACTGTATACGTAACCTTAATGCCAGGCTAAAAAAAAAATGGTAAATGGTAAATGATAAAAAATATGATACCAGTTAGCTTAATTTAATACCTGAAGTTTTCCGTTTATTAGTTATTGATTGCTGGCTAGGTGGACTAGCATCCTAACGTGGCAGGAACCAAGGGGCCCAGTCTCGTCACACCGTGGGCACACGGATACAGGGGAAGATTTTTGGCTCGGTGGACCAGCATCCTAACATTGCAGGAACCAAGGGGCCGAGTCACGTCAAACTGTGGGCACAAGGATGCGGGGGGAGAATTTTGGCTACGTAGATCAGCATACCATCGTGGTAGAAGCAATGTTTTAATACTCGACCCGTCTTTTGACCCAGTCAAAAGACCAGATCTCGATTAAATCGGTTAAACGGGTTCGACTGTCGGGTCAGCTTGGTGATGTCATCACACTAATTAAATAAGATTGAATATGATTTTGACGTCCGCAACACATTAGACGATCCATTCCTCCTCTCTCTCTCTCCCTCTTTTTCTCTTTCTCACTCTACCGCTTTTTCTCTCTAGATTATACACAGCAAAGTTCCATTTCAACATCATTTCAGTTTCAAGCAAATCAAATTAAGGTTTGTTGTTGTTGGTGTTATTCTTCTTCAACAAGATCTAGAGCTCATAAACTATGGCAAGAAACAATCTTAGCCGTTTATTTACATCAATCTCATCCAAACTCCTGTCACCATTCCCTATATCTGAATCATCAATCTATTCAAAGGTTTCGAACTCGGTGAGCCGACTCATCAGCTTGTCAACTCAACAACCTTAATAACACCAAAAGAAAACCCCCAATAAAGAAACAGGAGACCCTCAAAGCAAACTCTAAAAGTCAACACTTTTGGTAAGTTTGATTGTTTAAAGTCTGTAGCTTTGACCCTTTTGGTGTTTTTCTCATTTGCTTCAATACCCATTATTTTTTGCAACTCGTTTCTGCTTCTGAATCATTGATTGAAGAATGAAGATTGAAGATTGAAGATGAATTAGCAGCTGGATTGACAATATTATTATTAAGATGAACTTACAAGTGAGATGAAGATGAACTGATGATGAAATGAAACGCGATTTGTGAAGAGGGAAGATTGAAGAGCCGATCGAAAGTTGCAGTGATGATTGAAGAGCTAAGGATGCCAAAGAGTTGAAGATCGACTAATGAAAGTGAAATGGGTTTGGGAATTATTGTAATGCATTGACTGGTTTTGTGTCAAAACCGGGTGGACCGAGGGCTAGTTACAGTAACTCCGGTTTAACCGTGGGTAATACCAGGTCAAATGCATATACCGGGTTTTATCATAACTCGACCCAGCTCAGTGACCGGGTCCTGGTTGAACCTGTTAAACCGGCTGGTCGGGCCAGGTTTTAAAACATTGGGTAGAAGCCTAGGGACTGAGTCATCTCAAATGTGGGCACATGACGTGTTGTTGCTCCTTGGATCCTCTTCACACTGGGAACACACCAGAACAAAGCTTGAGAACCACCCAAGCTTCAATCATTGATGTCAGACACTAGCATCAACAAAGGAACTACCTTCCAACAACCATTCAAACAAGTATGAGATATGGTAAGGGTGTTAGGGCCAAAAATCGTCCTTGGCCCAAATAGGAAAATAGGCGTAACACCGAAGAAACAGCGAAGCCCAATCCTGATGACCTTACCGCATTAAGCCCATTTGGTACAATGTGTAGCTGGCCCGAATCACGTGGGCACGAGTCTCCTAATCCCAGCCCATTTCTCAAGTCTATGGGCGAGTATAGAACCCACGAACTCACCTCCCATTCCTGGTCACTATCCTGTTCGGAGTTCTCCTAATCAAAGTTAAATTCCTATCCAGACGTTGATAAGACAGCTGGTTACGGCCCTGATTCTTCTAGGGTTGACATCAGAGTCACATTAGGACTCCTACTTCTACCAGGATTGGGAGACCAGACAATCACTATATAAGCAGAGGCCAGCCCTCTCACAAAGGACATCGACATTACACCTTCACACCCGAGACTCTTTACTCGAGAGTTTCACTGATTCGCCGTAGTCACAGTCCCCGACTAGACTTCCGGTAATCTCTTATTCCCTAGCCCTCACTATATTAGCATATTTCAACTTTGTTGACTTGAGCGTCGGAGTGCCTACAGCAAACACCACCCGGTGTTTCCTGTCGCTTCACGCGTGTGTTTCTCTACGTGTGCAGGTGCAGCAGATCGCTAGTGGCCTCAACCTCACGGGATCAGACCCCCCTTCCGTACAGGTAGATTTTTACGTCTACAGTTTGGCGCCCACCTGGGGCCTCTAGCAATCATCGGCGTGACGACCTTGCTACGTGAGGAATATTCCATGGCTGACAATCCAGACGACGTTAACTCAGGCCTCGAGGCCAGACTGGAGCTCTGACCGCTCTCATCAACAAAACTTAGAGAAAGTAGCCGTACTGGAGCCGAAAACACATCCATCAGGGTCGAGAACCAGTCGCTCAAAGAGAACTAAGCTGATTCTATGAACTTGAGTTTCTGCCAACCAAGCACCTCCCAATCGGTTCCACACCACTATCCCATCCATGCAACCCCTCTCCACACCAGAGCATCGACCCTCGGATTCCGTAAAGGGCCCGTCAGTTAACGCACTGGCGCTCGACTACTCCGTTCTAACTAACGGAGATAAAGTACAACCGCGCGCGTCCAGTCGATCCATCCCAACCTCATGACCAAAACGATCCAGCAATGAGAACCCAGGATCAACCCATCCCCACCATACCACTTCACCTCCAGTCAACCCAAACACAACCCCATACGCCCGGCTCACCCTCCGCGGTTGAACGGCCAAACCAAACAAACTCCAGCACCTGAGCCCATCCATCCGAAGGACCGAACGACTACCACTAACTCCCCTGACCATTCACGTGGGGAAGAATAATAAACAGTGACAATGGGAGTCATCCAACCTGAAGGGATGAACGAAGACACATGCTACCAAGGAGCCACGACGGACTGATTTATCAGACTACCCCCGAGGGATGACCCCACGAACGTACCAGACCCGTAAGACGGATGACCCATAGTATCCCCTTCCCCTGGTAAACAGTTACTGGCCAAAAGACTGGCCGACTTTGAGGCAGTAATAGGCGCATCCCGGGGATGCCAGTCCCAACCAAAAGAGCAGACCGAATTGTTAGCTGATTCACCCTTTGCGGATGAGATCGCCCTGGCTGACATGCCCCAGAAATTCACTATCCCAACATGAAACCATACGACGGTACCACTGACCCGGATGACCACATACCCTATACAAGCAGCGGTTTCACCGTGGCCAATACCCGACCGCTTAGAAAGCCTGCATGGTGTAAAGTTTCGGTTCTAGTCTGACCGGCCCGACGCTCCATGGTACACGAACCTCCCGAACGTCCATCGATTCATTCGCCCAGCTTACTGACACCTTCGTGGAACAGTTTGCCAGCAGCAAGAAGCTAGAGAAGTTGTCGCCGACTTGTACCGAGTATACCGCAAGGGGGAACCATTAAGAGAGTATGTTAGCAATTCAACAAAGAGAAGATCACTATTCCCTCATGTAACCCCGAGACTGCTATGGACGCTTTCAAAAGGCCTCCTCCCAGATGGAGAAACTATACAAAGAGCTCACAAAGCTGGGCTGCACCACAATGAAGACGCTCTGGCCTGAGCCGTTATCCAATAAGGTGGGAGGAAATGAGATGAACCGGCTGCCCATTCCAGATACGAACCAAGGCGGAGCGACAAGAAGCTAGACCTAGACTGATAGAACACCGCTATCAACCTCCAGCGCCAGTATGGACAGAACCAGAAGACCATACGACCGCCAACCCTTGAGGAATGATAACAGACATTTCGGATCGAACCAGCACAGTACCAGAGTACAACCTCAACGTCAACCAACCTAGTTGTAGCAATAATAAAGGAATGGATCCACGGTCAAATGGCCTGGCAAACTCAATCCCGAAGCAAGGAGAGACGCGACAAAGTGGTGCGAGTTCCACAACGATCAAGGGCACAACACCGCAGACTTATCGCTTTGCGGCTCGAGGTTGCCGCACTTCTGAAGAGGGACATCTCCGGGACTTACTCACTGACAAGGGGAACACCATTAGCCAGAAGGGCCCCACACACTATCGCCCCCTCCGCAGAACCGACACCTAAGGGCTTCTGCTCGCTCATCTCCGGGGATCAGAATCGTGGGGTAAGTTACCGCGGTCAAGCGTATGCTAGAACCAACCACCATGAAATCCAGTCTGTTCATCCGGTCTCGAGGTCATACTCCCATCAGGTATTCAGTTCGAGGATGACGACCAATCACCCTAGCCGCTCCTCACCACGACGCTTTAGTCCTCTCCCTGCAAATAGCCATCCTAGTGAAAGAGTGTTCGTAGATGGGGGGTTCGTCACAATATCCTCTTCCTCGAAGCGGTCAAGCAATGGGGCTGGAGAAGCAAATATCAACAGACGATCGACACTGCTGGTTGGATTCAGCTCGGAACAAAATACACTATCGGGGAGATCATCCTTCCTATCTATGCCGGCGGAGTAAACAAACAGACAGTCTTCCTGGTGACGACTGCCCACCCCCTACAACGTCATTTTGGGCCGCCCCTGGATCCATGACATGCGGGCGGTGCCATCTATCTTTCATCAGACGATCAGTTCCCAACCAAGTGGGGAGTGCGGGAGATCAAGGGCGACCCTAAAGCTTCTAGGGATTGCTACAAGAACGCCTTCAAAGGCAAGGGAAACTCCTCATAGCAATTACAGTCTCATCCGACCCCTCGAACCGAGCCCGATCAACCAACTATTGAGGAGTTGGATGAGTGCAGATACATCCAGAATACCTAGGAGAAAGACACAAATAGGCTCCCGCCTCGAACCCGAGACGAAGAGAAGCTGATAGAATTTCTCAAACGGAACGAAGATTGCTTCGCCTGGTCCCACGCCGACATGACTGGAATCAATCCAGACGCAATGGTCCACCAGCTCAAGGCAGATCCGATCACCCACCAGTCAAACAAAGAGGGGAAATTCGCACCTGAGCGAAACCGGATCGTCAATGAAGAAGTTGAAAAGCTCTTAAGCAATGGCATGATCAGAGAGTCCACTACCCCGAATGGTTGGCGAACGTTGTCGTCGTAAAGAAAAGAACGGAAAGTGGAGAGTCTGCATCGACTTCACTGACCTGAACAAAGCCTGCCCAAGATTTCTTTCCCACTCTCGCATATCGACACGATGTGATGCGCCGCAGGGCACGACTCCTCATTTTTATGGATGCCTTCTCCGGATACAACCAGATTTTGTGCACCCGACGACCAGGAGAAGACAGTCTTCATCACCGAAGGGGACCCTACGGTTACAAAGTAATGCCGTTTGGACTGAAGACCGCCAGGGCCACCTACCAACGTCTGGTCAACAAATGTTCTCCGACCACTTAGGGAAACCATGAGGTATACATCGATGACATGCTCTTCAAGTCCCTGATTGCCAGCAACACCTGACCACCTTAGCCAGGCATCGCCGTTCTACGGAAGTACAACATGAAGCTGAACCCAGACAAGTGTTCATTCGGCTTCTCATCAGGTAAATTCTTGGGCTACATGGTTACTCAGCGAGGGATATAAGCAACCCCGACCAGATCAGAGCGGTCCTCAACATACCATCCCCGACTTGCATCAGAGACGTCTAGCGCCTGTAGGACGAGTGGCCGCCCTGACCGTTTCATCTCCAGATCAGCCGATAAATGTCACCTATTCTTCCACGCCCTCAAGAGTCCAAGAATTTCGACTGAACCTTTCCTACGAAGAGGCCTTACAACAGCTAAGAGGTATCTGACCACACCACCACTTCTTTCCAAACCTGTGGACGGGGAGAAGCTTTACTCCTACCTAGCGGTCTCAGAGACAGCCATCTCGGCAGTACTAGTTCGAGAAGAATCATCAAAGCAATTACCAGTCTACTATGTGAGCAAGTCACTCCTCGACGCAGAAACGCGGTACAGTCAACTGGAGAAACTGGCCCTCGCCCTCGCCCTCGTCCATGCGTCCAGGAAGCTCAACCTACTTCCAGTGCCACCCCATTGTTGTAATCACCTCCTCCCACTCAAGAAGATTACACAAACCAAACTATCGCCGACTCATGCAATGGATGGTAGAACTCAGTGAGTTCGATATAGCCTACCAATCTCGTACCGCCGTCAAGTCCCGCACTAGCAGACTTCATTGCCGACTTCACACCAAGCACCACCACCCAGGCTGAAAGAGAATTACTATGTTGAATGGCGCACCACCCTCAAAGTGGACTCTCCTAGTATGTGATCGAGTAATGCCAATAGAAGCGGACTCGGAATAGTACAATCGAACCAGAGGGAACATCATCCAGCGAGCAATCCGGTGTGGTTTCAAGTGCACAAATACAAGGCCGAATATGAAACCCTCCTAGCAACTTTCCTTAGCCAGAGAAATAGGAGCCAAGCGACTAGATGAAGTCGACTCCCAACTCGTAGTTAATCAATTACAAGGTACGTATCAACACGTGATTCAAAGATGACATCATATCTGAGCAGGGCAAAGGCTGCAGACCGAATTCGAAAGTTTTCGATAGTACAGATTCCTAGAGCCAGAACTACCATGTCGACGCCCTCGCCAACCTTGGCTCAGCACTCCCATGTTCCTCCCTCATCAATTCCCCTTTTATCATGCATGGCCAGCCAACTGAAGGCACCACCCCGAACAAGTCTCCCGAAGAGCCATGGGCTTGAACAAGCCGACTGCTGGATGACCCCAATAATAAGATACCTGGAAGACGATGAGCTCCCGACTGACAAGAACGAAGCCCGCCGACTGAAAGCAAGAGCCGCCAGATTCACCATACATGAGGGCCAACTCCTCAGAAAGTCATTCTCGGGCCCTTATCTGAAATGCATAAGCCCAGAAGAAGCCCACAGTGTTCTAGCCGAACTCCACGAAGGCGAATGTGGCAACCACGCGGGAGGGCGCAGTCTGGCGCAACGGGTGATCACCGCAGGGTACTACTGGCCGACCATACGCACAGACTCAACCACTTACGCAAAGAAATGCGACAGCTGTCAGAGGTTTGCTCACGTATCACACCTCCCACCAGAACGACTCCATTCCATTCTCACACCGTGGCCGTTCATGAAGTGGGGAATGGACATCGTGGGAAAGCTACCAACTGCACCAGGGCAACGAGTCTTCATGCTGGCTGTGACAGACTACTTCACCAAATGGATCGAAGCCGAAGCTTTTGCCCAAGTCAGAGACCGAGAGGTAAAAGCTTTTATCTGCAAGAATGTGATCTGCAGGTTCGGAATAACAAAGGAAATCGTCACCGACAATGGATCCCAATTCATTAGTTTAAGCTTCAGGGATTTTTGTGACAAGTGGGGAATAAAATTGAGCTTCTCAACACCCCGCAACCCCCAGTCTAACGGCCAAGCCGAGTCATCAAACAAGACCATTGTACAGACATTGAAGAAACGATTGCAAAAAGCTAAAGGCGCCTGGGCAGATGAGCTACCCGGAGTCCTCTGGTCATACCGAACGACGGCTCGATCATCAACCAGAGAAACCTCGTTCTCCCTGATATACGGCTCCGAAGCAGTCATTCCAGCTGAAGTGTCAGTGCCGTCCACCAGGCTTCAATGGGCGGACGAGGAATCAAACAACCAGAACCTTTGCCAAAACCTAGACACCGTGAATGAACTACGGGAACGAGCGAGCATCCGCAACGCAGTTTACCAGCAACAGGTCGCCCGACATTATAACCGCAACGTGAGGATCCGTACTTTCAAAATAGGCGACTGGGTCCTCCGCAAAGTCTTCCAAAACACCAAGGAGATCAATTCTGGCAAACTCGGTCCCACCTGGGAAGGTCCCTACAAGATAAACGAAACAGTAGGGAAGGGCGCCTACAAACTCCAAACCCCCGAGGGCAAAGACATCCACAATAGTTGGAATGTCGTTCACCTCAAACGCTACTACTACTAGGTGAACCTTGTCTTTTTTTTTAGAATTTTGTTTTTGTTTCGTTCTCTTTTAAGGATGAGTGGGCCTATCCACCTCCTCTTAGACAGTCGGCCTCATGGCCAAATATTTAATAAAGTATTATTTAGAAATTTTCATCTTCAAATCGACCCCAGTCGACGAATTGCTTACACCTTCAAATCGGCCTCGCTCGATGAACGTTCGGACACCTTCAAATCGGCCCTACCCGATGAACGTTCGGACACCTTCAAATCGGCCCTGCCCGATGAATGTTCAGACACCTTCAAATCGGCCTCGCCCGATGAACGTTCGGACACCTTCAAATCGGCCTCGCCCGATGAACGTTCGGACACCTCCAAATCGGCCTTGCCCGATGAACGAATGGACACCTCCAAATCGGCCTTGCCTGATGAACGAACGGACACCTCCAAATCGGCCTTGCCCGATGAACGTTCGGACACCTTCAAATCGGCCTTGCCCGATGAACGTTCGGACACCTTCCAATCGGCCTTGCCTGATGAACGTTCGGACACCTCCAAATCCGCCTTGCCCGATGAATTACTCACCTTCGAATCAACCCTGCTTGAGTCACGATGACACCTTTAGAGCAGTTTGCTCGATCCAAGACTTGGCACCTTGGAACCGGCTTCATCCGACCTAAGGACTAAACTGAAGATGCAACATCACCCATCCAGGGGACTACACACTCGGCCGGCCGAACTGGATGAATCATTCCTACACGAGTGAGAGCACCAACCCAGCCTAACATACACAAACATAATACACATACAAGAGAAATAAAAGAACAGTCCATTCACCCAAGGAAACGACACTAGAAAACAAAGTAGTTGAAGGTGGGATATATGGTATCAAACGCCCCAGTTCAGAATACAAAAAATGGCACAGACGCCAGACAAAAGGGCATCGCAGGCCCCAAAACATAAAAATAGAAGCGCTAAGCATCCTCAGCATGAGCCTCATCTTCCATCACCAAATCAGTCGCCATGTCCGCACCGCTAGTACTCGGCCCCGTAACATGGTCACTCATGTCTCCAACACCTGACTGCCCCGGCTGACTAAAATCAGGCGCCGACTGCTCGTCCTGCCCCCCGGATGACCAGTTCCTTCTTCCAGCAACTCCTGCATGAGTAGAATATCTTCATCCGGATCCCAATGAGAGGTCCGCCCTTCCTTGAACTCCAGCATGAGCTCGCCTCGGGCCTTGATGATAGCGTCATCAGCAATGGAGATGCACTGCTCCCTGAGGGATTCGATCTCCGCGGTCTTTTCGGACAACTTGCGCCGTAATCGCTCGACTTCGGCTTCACTATCCCTGAGGTGCTGCTGACTCTCCTGCTCAGCCTTCCGGGCTGCGGCTTCCCTCTGGCGCAAACCAGTGTTGGCCTTGGATACATCCTGTATCCGTTTCTCCTGTGCCACGATAGACTTCCTCAGATGAAGACTACTAGTGAGTACCTGCACAACGAAACTCAGCAATGAGAACCAAGTCAAAAGCGGGACTATGAAATTAGCACTGCCATACCTGAACGGCGCGGGATACACCCCAATCAGCCGCAGCGACCGCACCCATTTGGTTCAGGCGCGCCTCGTCTGCCGGGAACAAGAAAGAGTCGGCCAGCTTACTCATAGACGTCGCATCAGAATAAGTCGATGCAGTAGCCGGAATCGTAATAGTAATGGTCCCGGCCTCCTCATCCACAACAGTAGCCGAGGACGACCCGACTCCTACGGAGGGCTGCTGGCTTGGTGGCTGCTGGCTTGGCGGCTGCTGACTCGGCGGCGTCGCCAATACGTCCTCAACCCTCACATCTGCCCTAGCCAACGACTCTCTCCTTCTTTTCTCGCGGCGTCGGGCGATGGACTCGCTCGCGCTCGGGACAGTCAATTTCTTCATCAGCGACTCTGCAAGTGCAAACTCTCCAACGGTTAGTGGGTTCAGCTCGGACTCACCAAAAATGACATGGTTGCAGTATCGACTTAGGAGCACGTCCCAAGTCTGCTTCAGTGTGGGGAAGGGAGTACCTCTCTGGATAGCTTCTACCCCGGCCCAAAGAATGCTGGTCCTCAAGTTAGACTCTGCTAGCACTACTCGCCAGTCCCTCTGCTCTAATGGGATGGCTAACACCCTCTGGGTCACCACGTCTAAGCCGTCCCCACTCTGACCAGCCCGATTGAAATCAAGCTCTGCAAACAAAAAACACAATCAAGATTTTAGTAATCAAAGTACGAAGGAAATAACTTAGTTCTCACCAGTAGCTCGCCAGCTGAACGGGATCTCGCCCGGGCCCCTCTCCCCGAAGACGGCCTGACCCCTCAAGAAGAAGAAGCGGTCTTTCCAGTTCTTATCGCTGGACCGTAGGTCGGTCACCAAGTGAGACCGATCATGCCTCAAGTTCAACAAGTAACGACCCTTCTCTTTGTCGTTCTCCTTCAAGAAGTAAGAGTACAGCAGCTCGTGCAACCCAAACCTCACTTGGTTTCGAACGCAAAGGTCCTCCAAAGCCATCAGCAGTCTCCAAGCATTCGGCATAAGCTGAGACGGGGCAATCATGAAATGGTTCAGCACCTCCCAGACAAGACGAGGCACAGGCAACCTCAATCCGTCGTGAAACCACTTCTCGTAAACACTGACCCACCCCTTCGCCTCCCAATCAACTCGCTCATACGACCGCGGCATCCGAATATCAACAGAGCTTGAGATATGATACAAGGTTCGGATGCGTCACACATCACTATCTTTCAGTACGGGCGGATAATCTCTAGTAAGGATCCCGCTGCCCTGTTGGCTCGGCTCTTCCTTAGAGCCACTCCCAAAAGAAGATGGACTAACAACCCTTTCGGAGACTTCCCCACTCCTCCCGTGCCTGCCCAAGCCACTCGACCCTGGAGCAGCAATACTAACTCCACTCGGCACGCCCGCAAGAACACCCCCCTCGGGCATCATCACTATGGTCGGGGCGCGCTCATACTCATCCCCCGAACTCGCCGCTATCCCGCTCGAACCCGCCGATTCAGAACCCGACATGCTGGCTCAGTCACCCTACCCGACAGACCGATTAAAGGAACTCGTCCCAGGCCGCCAAAACGCTGGGATCAGCCACTCGACCGGAGACGCCGACCGACCAAGATCAGGAAGGTTTGCCACTCGACCCAGAGAAGCTCAAACTATTCCTCGATCGACCCTCCCGGTTGACCGACCCCAAATCTTGATCCTCGTTTTTCTTGGCTCGCCCCAAGTAACCGACCCGGAGAATCTCAATAATGTATTCCTTGGATCGCCCCCGTAGACCGACTGGTTGGTCTAAACAGTAGTCTTAACTCAACCACCCGTCCGGTCAGAACGACCGACCAACTCTTGGGTTCACTGGCACACCCCTCCACTCGGCTGGACAACCCGGACGACCTAACCCCCCAAAATGTCACTACATCTAGTTCGGTCAGGAAGACCAACCGAACGAATCCAAACAAAACCCGACTTTGCCTTCACGAATCCCGTCCAAAACAGTCAAAACCCACCGAAAAATCCCAAATCATCAACTTTTTCGAGAAAAATACGTGACCTGAACATCTCAAACCCCCTTCAAAATTCCCAAAACTTCAAAAAATTCTCTCTTCCCTAAAAAACTCAGTATCTCGTTCCCTCCCACAAACAAAACCAAAACCAAACGTACAAACTAAACAGCTGAAAACAAACAGTACTCACCGTAAACGCGTCCCGGAAACTAACGAAGGAAACCACCGCTGCTCAGAAAAACTGAAACGAAAACGAAAACTGGAAAGGAGAGAGAAAGGACCAAGTTGCAGAAAAAAATATGAATGGAATATGAACGGACCATTCCTCAGTTTTTATATAGAAGAGGCCTGACAGAAACGGACACGTGGTGTCTCTCCACTGTAGGGGCCAGAACGCCTTTTCGTTTTCCCGCCTTGAAAACGAGAAATCAATCTCCACCGAACGCGTGTCAAAAATCTGTGGCACCTAGGAGACCGCGTACCTGTACGAACCATGCTCCGTCGCCCTGTCTTCGCGACCGAACAGGTATATCCTTCTCACCCGGTCGAACAGCTTGCCATCTCGTCCTCCCAGAACAGACGAACGAACATTTAAATGTCAAGGCTCAAGTATTAGTTCCACTCGATCGACCGTTCTTCCTGACCGACTCAACTATTTGAAGCAATCATGGTGTCCTATGCCTCTCCTGCCCAGAAGGTCCGGCCGACTGATCGACAGCTTGAAACTGCACGTCCTGGGCCCCCTTCGAAACCAATAGGCCTCACCAGCTCGTCCTTCCGTTGCGAACGAACTAGAAACCTATAGTCAAGTCCCTTGTACCTCATCCACTAGGTCATCCGCACATACCGACCGAGCATGGTTTTAGATCAATGTTCCTACCCCGCTCCACCCAGCGTGCCGAGCAAGCAACCAGGCTGGGGAATGATCTCTCCTCTCCATTCGGTCGGGGGAACCGAACGATCCCGTGAGCTCCAGAACTTGATTCGCTTACCCTTTGGCTCGTCATACCGTCCTATCATGCCTGCTTCGGATCACGTTTGGATACCGAACGACTCCGGGATAATCATCTGCAGGCTTAGCTACGCCAACAACCAGTCATCTCGGAAGGAAGGCCGAGCACCCGTCGATCACTTCCTACTCTCTGACTCAAGAAACTCTCAACTCAGAGAGTGGGGGGCAAACTGTTAGGGCCAAAAATCGTCCTTGGCCCAAATAGGAAAATAGGCGTAACACCGAAGAAACAGCGAAGCCCAATCCTGATGACCTTACCGCGTTAAGCCCATTTGGTACAATGTGTAGCTGGCCCGAATCACGTGGACACGAGTCTCCTAATCCCAGCCAATTTCTCAAGTCTATGGGCGAGTATAGAACCCACGAACTCACCTCCCATTCCTGGTCACTATCCTGTTCGGAGTTCTCCTAATCAAAGTTAACTTCCTATCCAGATGCCAGAAGATAGCTGGTTACGGCCCTGATTCTTCTAGGGTTGACATCAGAGTCACATTAGGACTCCTACTTCTACCAGGATTGGGAGACCAGACAATCACTATATAAGCAGAGGCCAGCCCTCTCACAAAGGACATCGACATTACACCTTCACACCCGAGACTCTTTACTCGAGAGTTTCACTGATTCGCCGTAGTCACAGTCCCCGACTAGACTTCCGGTAATCTCTTATTCCCTAGCCCTCACTATATTAGCCTATTTCAACCTTGCTGACTTGAGCGTCGGAGTGCCTACGGCAAACACCACCCCGGTGTTTCCCGTTCGCTTCACGCGTGTGTTTCTCTACGTGTGCAGGTGCAGCGGATCGCTAGTGGCCTCAACCTCACGGGATCAGACCCCCCTTTCCGTACAGGTAGATTTTTACGTCTACAAAGGGTTTGACACAAGAACAACAAACCTTTGAACTTTTAAAGAATTTTAGAGTACAAAGAAGAATAAAATATCAAAAAGTCAGATTCAAATAACACAAGAGAAGAATTATATAGAGAATGGTTTCTTGTTCAACAATTTATGCCACGTCGGCCAACAAGGGCTCACGCATGTTTGTCCAAATAAGGAAAAGATTCATTCTTTTAGTTTGGACCACAAACAAATCGTGAAAAAACAACTTTATTCTCTAGGACCACAAATGGATATTTGTCACTTGTAAAGGTCCTAAAATGCTAGCAAAAAGATAAACAAATATCTTTGCTATTTTTTAGAAATGCAACTCGTACAAGGTTGCAAATATCTGAAGCAAGTATGTAAGCACAAACTGTTGTATATGTACAATTGACTTGATGAATTCTTATTATTGAGTATAATAGAGTAAGGGTGTATTTGTAAGTATTGAAATATTTCTTAATACGGTGTTTTTTGATCTGTTATATAATAACAACTGTACTGGCTGTGTTACTAACTCTTCATGCAAAAAATACAAATTTCATCTTTTTCAGCTTTTTTGGTATCACGTGTTTCCTCTGGTTTTTCTCTTTGTTCCTTTTCTGGTTTTTCATCAATAAACTTCATGGTATCAGAGCCATAGACACACGTCAAATGGCTCAAATCAAGCCTGAGTTATTTAATCTTGCTTCGAAATCAGAAGGTGAGCAAACTGGAAATGCAAACGCAAACAGTCTGGTTGCCTATCCTTCACTTCCCACACTTTCAGTTAAGCTTGTGGAAAAGAATTATGGTCACTGGAGGTCACAGATCTTTCCTGCTCTTGTATCTCACAGTCTTGATGGCTTCATCACTGGTGAGAGTATCTGTCCACCTATGTTTCTTGTTGAAAAATTTGTTGATTCAGAGGAAGTAGTAGAGAAACCAAACCCTAAGTATTTTAATTGGAAAGGACTAATCAATTTTTAGTTAGTTGGTTGTTTTCTTTAATATCCGAATCAATGTTCAGACATGTAGCTAAATGTGTGAGTTCATATGAAATTTGGAATACTTTAGAGCTACATTTTCAGTCTTTTTCCAAAGCTAGAACATTACATCTACGGAATATGTTACAAAGCACTAAAAAGAATGATTTAAGTGTGAATGAATATGTCCTCAAAATGAAGGAAATAGGAGATGAATTAGTTGCCAGTGGAGTAAATCTTGGAGAAGAAGAGTTACTCTTGTATATTTTAGACGGTCTTGGCCCTGAATATGATGCGATTGTTGATAGTTTGACATATAATAGCAGTACAACAAGTATTCAAGAAGCTTTGTTTATGCTTCATAAGCATGAGATGAGATTAGAATGTCAAAGCTTTTCTTTGACGAATTTTCATGAACATTTAGCATCTGTTTTGTTGGCTACCAGACAACGTGATTCTCTTAATCCAGTTACGTCACAATTTCTGAATACTACTACTAAAGCAACACCTACTATACCACACTCTCTCAATCCAGAAACTGGTACGCAACATTATTTACCTTCTAGTGTCTCTATTCCAAGCATAACTCATTTTGCAGAAAATAGTGGTGCTCCTATAAGCAGTGGTTATCAAGGACGAGGTGTGTTTGGAAGCTATGATTATCAAGGGTATCAAGGGTCGAATTTCAGACCATTTGTTCATACTTAGAGTTTTCCTGGTGGAACGTCACAGTTTAACAATAACATGGTGAGAGGCAGAGGTAGAGGCCGAGGATACTTCAAACCAAAGTTAGTGTGTTAAGTTTGTGGGAAGACAGGCCACTCTGCATTGCAATGTTACCACTGTTTCGATTAGGAATTTCAGGGCTTTAATGGTTCCTTTTATAGTCACCAACCCTCATACAATCAACAACCACAACAGCCACAGTCTGCTTCAGTTAATAATTTTTCCACTGAAGGATCCATTGAATCTGCTCAAGCTCTAATTGCAGCCAACTTCAAACCAAATCCTGTTAAGTTTGCAAGCACTTCCTTTCTTTGTTTTCATGATCATTCAGCTTCAGTACCTTCTAGCTCTAATAACTATGTTCCCTCTGAATTTTTGTGTCCAAGGAATTATCCAGTTAACTCTGTTGGTGCTACGTCAACAAATTCTCCCAATCCTGTTGGTGATCCATCACTACAAGATGGCTCTGTGTATCAGGCAGTAGCCACTCCACATACTGTTCTTGATTAGTCCTGGTTATGGACTCTGGCGCATCAAATCACATGGTGGTTGATGGCTCAAATCTGGTGCTTAAATCTCCCTATCCAAGAGGCTCTAAGGTGCAAGTTGGTAAGGGAGAATCCATTCCCATTACTCATACAGGTATGTTGATGGTATCTTCATTTGATAACAATAGATTAATTCATCTTAGGGATATTCTTTGTGTTCCACAAATTGCAAAAAACTTGCTGAGTATACACAAATCACTAAGGATAACAATGTGATTGTTGAATTTCACTCTGATAATTGCTTGGTAAAGGACAAAAGTAGTAAAGATATATTGCTTCAAGGCATAGTAAAGGATGGCTTATATTGGCTTGAGCTGACAAAGACTGTTAATCCAAGCATGAAGTCTATCTCTTATCCTGCTGCTCCTGCTGTTGCAAAGTTACTGTCTGTCTCAAAGGAGTTCTGTAGAGATCATTGTCCTTCCACCTCAAAAGTAGTTACTGCTTTTCCTACTACTATATCAGCTTCAAATAAATGTCTTAGTCATAATGCAAACTCAGATTTGCTCACACTGTGGCATGCAAGATTAGGCCACCCTAATAGTAGAACACTTCATGTTATCTTGCACAAGTTGAATGTAAAATCGTTTCTGTTTAGCAATAAAAGCTTCTTTTGTGAAGCATGTCAGTACGGGAAGCTGTAACAATGTCATTTTCCTATGTCAGATTCTAGAACTGAAGCTCCTTTAGAAATAATCCATTCGGATCTATGGGGTCTAGCTCCTGTAAACTCTTGTGAGGGATATAAATACTATATCATATTTGTTGATGATTTTAGCAGATTTACTTTGATTTATCCTTTGAAACTTAAATCTGAGGCTTATACTACTTTCGTACAATTTCATTGTTTCATAGAAAGACAATTGGATTCTAAAATAAAGTGTTTGCAAACTGATTGGGGAGGAGAGTATAGAAGTTTTGCTGGTTATTTGCAGAAACATGGTATTATGTTCAGGCATTCCTGTCCGTATTTACATCAACAGAATGACAGGGTTGAAAGGAAGCACAGATCAATTATCGAATTTGGTTTACCGTTATTGGCATATGCTGGCATGCCGTTGAAGTATTGGTGGTTAGCCTTCAGCACAGCCACATATCTGTTGAACAGACTGCCTAATTCAGCTCTTAATTTTGTATCTCCTTACTTCACCTTGTTTCATCAGGAACCTGATTACACTGATTTGAAAGTTTTTGGGTGTAGTTGCTACCCTTATCTTCGTCCTTATAATAAGCACAAACTCTCTTACCACATTCTTGGGGTATAGCCTCTCTCACAAAGGTTACTTATGTCTTGCTTAGACTGGGAGAGTATATATTGTTAAACAAGTGAAGTTTCATGAGACTAATTTTCCATTTAAATCTGGTTTTAATCAGACTATATCTTCAAATGGCTCAACCTCTTCGAGTGAAATTTGTATCAACTCACCTGCATCTTCTTGGACTCTTCCAAAGTCTGTTTCAAATTCTACTAATTTTTGCTCTGTTTTGAACTCAGGTACTAGTTCGTCTCATACTAATATTGTTTCTGATCATGCACCATTATTATCTCATAGTCAATCGAAGACAGCTACTATGACTACCACTACTCCTATACAACAGGCACTAGTGGATAATCCAATCTCCATGGCTACTGGTCACTCTGAATTATCATCTATGTCTTCACAAGAGTCATATGGTATTACTCCAGAATCTCATAATAATCCATGCACAGAGCATCTGTCCAGCTCCTCTCATTTAGCTTCTCCTCCAGCTTCAAACCTTCCAGGAATTCAATTGGAAGTTGTAATTCCCTGTTCTTCAAACCTAGGCTCCCATAACTCAGCTCTCAATACTCAACTTATGGTCACTCGGTCGAAAACTGGTTCACTTCGTCCAAGAGCTTTTCTGACAACTAATCCTAGTCTCTCAGAACCAAAAACTGTGACTAAAGCTTTGCTTAGTCCCGAATGGAAGCAAGCTATGGATGTTGAGTATCAAGCCTTGTTAAAGAACAACACACGGGATCTTGTTCCTTATGAAGATGGGATGAATATCGTTTGAAGCAAATGGGTGTTTAAACAAAGTTGAACTCAGATGGCTCCTGCAGAAATGCAAAGCCAGGCTGGTTGCTAAAGGCTTCCAGCAAACACCTGGCCTGGATTACTTCGACACCTTCTCACCAGTAATCAAAGTAGCTACCATTCGAATAATGCTATCCTTGGCAGTTCATCACAACTGGAAAATTCAACAGTTGGACGTGAACAATGCGTTCTTAAACGGAGACTTAACAGAAACTATGTTTATGGTTCCTCTGGAAGGTTATTATGATGCTTCTCAATGAAAGAGTTTACAACGAGTGTGTTGGTTGAATAGGGCTCTGTATGGGCTCAAGCAAGCTCCTCGAGCATGGTTTGATAAGCTAAAGGCTGCATTGCTTGAATGGGGTTTTGAAAATTCTGTATCCGATGTAAGCTTATTTTACTATAATCGTGACTCTGAGGTGATGTACTTTCTGGTTTACGTGGATGACATTCTGGTCACAAGGAATGATAACTTGCTCATGTCTCAGTTAGTAGATGATTTAAATGAGAGATTTTCGCTTAAGAATCTTGGTGAAGTACAATACTTTCTTGGTTTTGAAGTGCAGCGCAATGATACTGGTTTACTACTTGCATAGACCAATTATGCTCAGGATTTACTTGTCAAAGCAGGTATGGCAGAGTCAAAACCGTGTACTACTCCTATGGCTACTGGTTTGAAACTTGGAAAAGAAGAGAGTAAGGTTTTTGATCAACCTACTCTGTACAGAAGTGTTATAGGTGGTTTACAATATTTAACATTGTCCAGGCCTGATTTGGCGTTTGCAGTTAATAAACTCAGCCAATTCTTGCAGTAGCCTACGGAAGCACACTGGACAACCTGTTAACGAATTCTCAAGTATGTGAATGGCACTCTTCATCATGGCTTGGTCTTTAACAAACAGAGATCTCTCACCTTAGAAGCTTTTGCGAATGCTGACTGGGCTGGAGATGTAACAGATAGGAAGTCTACCAGTGGCTATGCTGTCTTTCTTGGTGGGAATCTAGTACAGTCGTCTTCTCGAAAACAGAAGGTTGTATCCTTATCATCTACTGAAGCTGAATATAGATCCCTTAGTCAAACAACTACTAAGTTAGTATGGATTCAGAATCTGTTTAAAGAGCTGGGAATTCACATCAATAATGTTCCAGTTATTTGGTGTGATAACATGAGTGCAAGAGCACTCTTTTCCAACCCAGTTTTTCATGCCAGGACAAAGCACATTGAAATTGACGTGCATTTTGTTAGAGAGTTGGTTATAAAAAAGGTCCTGCATGTTCAATACGTAGCTTTTGAATACCAAAAAGCAGACTTGCTCACCAAAGCTTTGCCTGCTGCCAAATTTAACATGCTGAAGGAAAAACTTAATGTTGTGTCAGAACTACCATCCAGTAATTATGTTGAAGTAAATGGTGTTAGTACATGATGGTAGTGATCAGTGTGTTACCTGGGATTATGCAGATGTGAAATGTACAGATGTCCGTGTGTATGCAGTAGTGAAGCAATGGAGTATGCAGAAGTGAAATGTGCAGTTTTTCTTATGAAATGTGCAGATTTAATGATACACTGTTTGGTAGTGTTAATCTGATTCTGGTTGAAGTAGTGAAGAATGTGCAGTTTCGTGTCTCTGGAGAAATGTGCAGTTTTTTCTTATACACTGTTTGGTACGTATATTGAAACTGGTATGAAATGACGTATGTAGAATGTAGTAATTGATAAAGATGGTGTGGTACTGTAGTATTCTGGAAATTCAGGATGCAGATGTGCAATATTTTTTTTTCTAGTGAGGTACTGTAGTGATCTGGAAATTCAGGATGTAGTGCAGATGTGCAGTTTTTCTGGTGTGGTACTGTAGTGTTCTGGAAATTCAGAATGCAGTGCCGATGTGCAGTTTTTCTGGTGTGGTACTGTAGTGTTCTGGAAATTCAGAATGCAGTGCAGATGTGCAGTTTTTTATGGTGAAGTGAAATGTGCAGTTTTTTTTTTTTTTTTTTTATGGTGTGGTACTATAGTGTTCTGGAAATTCAGGATGCAGATGTGCAGTTTTTCTTTTTGTTGATAAGAAATGGAAACTGCTTAAGGAGAGAAGTTGGCAGAAAAGTTTTTCAGACATTGAGAGAGCTTAGTTTAAGGGGGAATATTGAGTATAGTAGAGTAAGGGTGTATTTGTTAGGTTTGGAATGTTTTCAGGTACTGGGAGAGCCTAGTTTAAGGGGAATATGGAGTATAATAGAGTAAGGGTGTATTTGTAAGTATTGAAATGTTTCTTAATACGGTGCGTTTTCATCTTTTTCAGCTTTTTTGGTATCACGTGTTTCCTCTGGTTTTTCTCTTTGTTCCTTTTCTGATTTTTCATCAATAACCTTCACTTATTAACATCCCAAGTCTTTCATAGCCAAGTAGTTCCGTCTTCTCTGCTCGGAAACTGGAAGTAATAAGAACACGAACATCCATATATTGCCCGATGGCAGCCTTCTTCTACAAAGCATTAGCAAATTCAGTAGTCAATAATTGTAACAAAACAAAGAGTAAATATTGACTAAACATTGGTGACAGTTAAACATGATTTATGTTCTTTATATATATGTTGCAGCGTGGCATTGAGGTTACTCATCCAAGGAACTGCATCTCTTGCGGTTAAGCTACACAACCAAAGCTAACTGGAAATTCAATAGTATAGGACCCTGAGCTAAAACAGGTGAGCTCGGGTAGATCTCCAAGTTCCATAATGTACAAACAAGGTAACACGATTCTCTCTGTTGATGCTCCTTCTTCTTTTTTTGTAACTATTTCTGGTATGGTCGAGCAATAAAATAGTTCAAGTGTTCTGCGTTTCACCAGCCTTTTCAGAACGGAGGGGTTGAAGAGGTTCTTCAATATTTAACATGTCGCAGCGACCCACAACTAATTTTTAAAGTTTACTGAAGCTTTGGACTGGAGGTTGACCATGCCACATTTCTATCAACTTGGGATTCCAAAAAATCCTCAACTCCTCAAATTGCTTGATGAATTTTTTGAAGAGTTGCTGCTGGATGAACTTCGAGAATGTCTCAGCGTGAATTTTCATGGTTACTTGATCGAGAAAGCTGCTGCCAGATGAACTTTGAGAAAGCTGCTGCTAGATAACTTTTAGTATGGAAGATTATGGTTGTTCAGAACTGGTTCAAGACAACAGGTCTGATTTAAGGGAGGATGTTGAGACTTATCACAAGTTTTAGCTTAAGGGAGGATGCTAGAGTTATAATCTAAAACTAGGAGACAACAAAGTCAACAGTTAGCTTGTTTCCAAATTGCTATTTTGTTGTTAAGTCTCTGTTTATTAGTTACAGCTTCAGTTAGTAGGTTTCGTTACCTCTCTTCTTCTCAAACTATAAAAGCTGTTGTACCTCTTCTCTTACATTTTAACGGAAATCATTTTCCCAGAAACCTCAGTTCGCAATATTTTTCTCTAAATTGATAGTAGTGAAAAAGTAGGAAAGGGGAAAACTATAAGAAAATTTTAATAAACCATAATATATACCAACACACTCAAGCTAAAACAACAGAAAGGGGAGGAAGAAATGTTTTTCTTCTCATATATAAACTGAGAAACACACTCCTTTATCTATTAGTTAAACTAGGAATCCTAATATCAAACAATTAATTAAACTGAACACTAACATAACAATGTAAAGTGACGGTATTGTAAAATTAAAGTGGAGGTAGTTATAAGAGAAAGGGTCAGAATCAGTTCACAACATTTCTTTGTTTTTTCTTTTTTAAATGCAACTGTGAGGTCTTCTAAAATAATAGAAGTAGCTACAGAACTCGAACACTTCTCGAAAGAAGAGGAACAACACCTTGCCATATGTACAAGCACAATGCTTATCACATAGATATACGCTTCTATTATAATATCCCTACATCTTGGATAGAAAATTTAAGTGATCCGGCTACTTGTAGTCTGGAAATAATAAGAACATCAAAATATGACGAAAACGCAATTACTCTCTTCGGGAAGGTCAACGCATTTAGCTCCAAATCCATTGTTGGATGCCAGCCTTCTTCCAATGAAAATAATAATACCCACTAACTATAATATGAAAAGATACAATTCTCTTTCATGCCTTCTTGTTATGAGATAATACATGATCGAAGAATTTTTTTTTTTTTTGGGTGTGATGCAAGGCCCCATGAGATGAATAGTGTTGACGGTGTCAAAATGTGATGATTTTTCACGAAGCACTCCAAAACGGCCAAACAAACAAAGCTCATGCTATGATCATTTTTTAGCTTTTCAGAGTCATTTTAAGGGGTTTTTGGACGTTTTTATATTTTCAAGGGTGTTTCATAAGTTTCTTGACATTTTATATTTTAGCAATTTTTGCAATGTTGTTTAATTTTCTTTTCCTTCGTATTTTTGGGTTAAGAGTGGAGGTGGTTGAATGAATTATTGAGAACTCTAAGGGTTATTTCACAAAATCCAATATCCGAATCTTAATACGATTCGGTAGTGGTTATCTTATCACTTGTCACCAATATTTTCAGTCATCTCTTTTATTGTTTTAGCATCAGGGTGAGATTAACAGCCATTTTTCTCATCACATTCAAAATAATAATAATAATAATATTAATAATAAATCTGACCACTGTTTACATAAATATAAGTGTTTTGTATTATCAAATAATTAAAAACTTATTTATATCTATCTTATAACTTTTCTTTAAAATAAAGGAAAACCTATTATGGTCATTAAAGAAACACTTGAATTATATTTTTTAAGAGTTATATATGATAATCTATTTTCACCTAAAACATGTTTTCATAAACATCTTCTCAAGCGAAGCTGTAATTAATTAAAATTTTAAATAACATATGTAATCTGCAATTAATTCAAGCCCTTTATTTATTTATTTGCAAAAGCCAACAATAACAAACTAAGAACAAGAATTTACTCTTCAAGATTAAAATGTTAGTGGCAGACACAAATTCTTGTCTCCAGACAGAAGTATGTGTCACTCTTCAAGATTTCTTTCCAAAGTTTGAAGAGAATATTAAACATAGCCTTGAGTTGAGAGCAAAGGCAAAGGCGGTAATCATTTAAAGATAAATTTGAAAAGATTGAAGCGCCTTTTGTACGCTAGTTCAAATTTCATACTTTACTAGGAAATTAAGGGTTTAAACCATTACCTCCCTGTGGTTTTCAAAATTGACGAATTGGTCCCTTGGTTTGGTTATGCGAATAATACAACTACCTTCCCTGCCGTTAGATTTTGACGTTAAATATAACTGTTGACCGACTTTGTGCAATAACAAAATTACCCCTAAAAATATTAAAAAAATATGTAATTTTTTTTTTTAAATTAACTTCACATCCAAAATTCAATAAAATAAAGTAAAATATAAAAAATTTAAAAACCAGAAAAAAAATATAATTTTAAGAAATATTTTGAACTTGGTAGGCTTTTATTAATTTGTCCAAAAATTTTATGATTTTTGTTTTTGTGAATTTAACATATTTTAAATATTTTTAAAGAAAAAATTTCAAATTTTTAGGCTTTTCTTTTGAATTTTTAAAAATATTTTTTAAGGGTAATATTGTCATTAATGGTTAAAATCGGTCAACAATTAGATTTAACGGCAAAAGTTTACGACAAGGAAGGTAATTGGATAATTCGCATAACCAAGGGACCAACTGTATTTGGGAAACTACAAGGGAGCTAATTGGTGTAAACCCAAGAAAATAATGTAAATTTCTTTTAATTTTCATATAAGATTTTTACATTTTTTTGGAATTATATCCAAAATTTGGTAACTCTTACTGAAATAATGTTCTACTAGTAAATACAACAGGATACTTATATACAACATGAACCATTTCGTACTTTAGTCAGAAAATATAGTAATTTCTATGAATTTTCATAAGATTTTCACATTTTAGTTTACAACTTCTGCATTTTTCACTATCCTCTGCCTCATCCTTTATTTTTGTCAGAAATATATTGAAATTTAGTTTGGTGATATAACTAAATAGTTATGGTTCTCCTTGTAATTAAACACAATGTGATAATTGAAACATTACAATTCTTTTATTCTTCTCTTTTATTTTATTTCTTATTTTGTTGGAAGTATATTCTTTCTTATTTTTACTATTCTCGATTTCTTTCTTAGAATGTAAGTCATTGTTTATTCATGAATTCTTAGTGAAGAAAAGAATAACATTGCTTTATGGTTTTTCTTCACATTAAGCCATAAATTTGTCCTACACCATTGCTTGAAGTCCTGCGCGTAATCCTTATTCAACTACAATCACTCAAAAATTACAAACACAGAGAAAATGGACAGCTTGTTTGGTGCAGCATCCCACCGGCTTGGTTACATGGTCCATTATAGGGACAACATTGAAGAATTAAGAAAGAAAACTGAGAGACTCAAAGCTACCAGAGATAGATTACAACAGATTAAAGAACAACACACGGGATCTTGTTCCTTATGAAGATGGGATGAATATCGTTGGAAGCAAATGGGTGTTTAAACAAAGTTGAACTCAGATGGCTCCCTGCAGAAATGCAAAGCCAGGCTGGTTGCCAAAGGCTTCCAGCAAACACGTGGCCTGGATTACTTCGACACCTTCTCACTAGTAATCAAAGCAGCTACCATTCAAATAATGCTGTCCTTGGCTGTTCATCACAACTGGAAAATTCAACAGTTGATCGTGAACAATGCGTTCTTAAACGGAGACTTAACAGAGACTATGTTTATGGTTCCTCTGGAAGGTTATTATGATGCTTCTCAATGAAAGAGTTTACAACGAGTGTGTCGGTTGAATAAGGCTCTGTATGGGCTCAAGCAAACTCCTCGAGCATGGTTTGATAAGCTAAAGGCTGCATTGCTTGAATGGGGTTTTGAAAATTCTGTATCCGATGTAAGCTTATTTTACTATAAGCGTGACTCTAAGGTGATGCACTTTCTGGTTTACGTGGATGACATTCTTGTCACAGGGAATGATAATTTGCTCATGTCTCAGTTAGTAGATGATTTAAATGAGAGATTTTCGCTTAAGAATCTTGGTGAAGTACAATACTTTCTTGGTTTTGAAGTGCAGCGCAATGATACTGGTTTACTACTCACACAGACCAAGTATGCTCAGGATTTACTTGTCAAAGCAGGTATGGCAGAGTCAAAACCGTGTACTACTCTTATGGCTACTGGTTTGAAACTTGGAAAAGAAGAGAGTAAGGCTTTTGATCAACCTACTCTGTACAAAAGTGTTATAGGTGGTTTACAATATTTAACATTGTCCAGGCCTGATTTGGCGTTTGTAGTTAATAAACTCAGCCAATTCTTGCAGTAACTTACGGAAGCACACTAGACAACCTGTAAACGAGTTCTCAGGTATGTGAATGGCACTCTTCATCATGGCTTGGTCTTTAACAAACAGAGATCTCTTACCTTAGAAGCTTTTGCGGATGCTGACTGGGCTGGAGATGTAACAGACAGGAAGTCTACCAGTGGCTATGTTGTCTTTCTTGGTGGGAATCTAGTACAGTGGTCTTCTCGAAAACAGAATGAGAAAACTGATTCTGAAATGATTCTGAGAAAAATAATTCTTCATTCAAGAATCAATGATTTTACAGAATTAATTCCAAGTTACAGTAGCTTAGTCCTTTATATACAATGTGTTTATTAGCTGAGCTGGATTAACGGACTGCTAACTACTAACAAACTTCTAACTACAATTTAACAAACTTAAACAGATTAACTAATTACAGTTATCAGACTGCTAACTAACTTGATAACAGACTAACTAAGTAACAGATTTATTCGTTGATGCTTCAGCTCCATCATGCTGCATGTACTGCATGATTTTATTCGTTGATGCTTCAGCTCCATCATGCTGCATGTGCTGCATGATTTCGTTCGTTGATGCTTCAGCTTCATCATGCTGTAAGACAGAAGGTTGTATCCTTATCATCTACTGAAGCTGAGTATATATCCCTTAGTCAAACAACTACTGAGTTCGTATGGATTCGGAATCTATTTAAAGAGCTGGGAATTCACATCAATAATGTTCCAGTTATTTGGTGTGATAACATGAGCGCATGAGCACTCTCTTCCAACCCAATTTTCATGCCAGGACAAAGCACTTTGAAATTGACGTGCATTTTGTTAGAGAGTTGGTTATAAAAAAGGTCCTGCATGTTCAATACGTAGCTTCTGAATACCAAAAAGCAGACTTGCTCACCAAAGCTTTACCTGCTGCCAGATTTAACATGCTGAAGGAAAAACTTAATGTTATGTCAGAACTACCATCCAGTAATTATGTTGAAGTAAATGGTGTTAGTACATGATGGTAGTGATCATTGTGTTACCTGGGATTATGCAGATGTGAAATGTGCAGATGTCCGTGTGTATGCAGTAGTGAAGCAATGGAGTATGCAGAAGTGAAATGTGCAGTTTTTCTTATGAAATGTGCAGATTTAATGATACACTGTTTGGTAGAGTTAATCTGGTTCTGGTTGAAGTAGTGAAGAATGTGCAGTTTCGTGTCTCTGGAGAAATGTGCAGTTTTTTCTTATACACTGTTTGGTACGTATATTGAAACTGGTATGAAATGACGTATGTAGAATATAGTAATTGATAAAGATGGTGTGGTACTGTAGTATTCTGGAAATTCAGGATGCAGATGTGCAATATTTTTTTTTTTCTGGTGAGGCACTGTAGTGATCTGGAAATTCAGGATGCAGTGCAGATGTGCAGTTTTTCTGGTGTGGTACTGTAGTGTTCTGGAAATTCAGAATGCAGTGCAGATGTGCAGTTTTTCTGGTGTGGTACTGTAGTATTCTGGAAATTCAGAATGCAGTGCAGATGTGCAGTTTTTTATTAATTTGTCCAAAAATTTTATGATTTTTGTTTTTGTGAATTTAACATATTTTAAATATTTTTAAAGAAATAATTTCAAATTTTTAGGCTTTTCTTTTGAATTTTTAAAAATATTTTTTAAGGGTAATATTGTCATTAATAGTTAAAATCGGTCAACAATTAGATTTAACGGCAAAAGTTTACGACAAGAAAGGTAATTGGATAATTCGCATAACCAAGGGACCAACTGTATTTGGGAAACTACAAGGGAGCTAATTGGTATAAACCCAAGAAAATAATGTATATTTCTTTTAATTTTCATATAAGATTTTTACATTTTTTTGGAATTATATCCAAATTTTGGTAACTTTTACTGAAATAATGTTCTACTAGTAAATACAACAGGATACTTATATACAACATGAAACATTTCGTACTTTAGTCAGAAAATATAGTAATTTTCTATGAATTTTCATAAGATTTTCACATTTTAGTTTACAACTTCTGCATTTTTCACTATCCTCAATGCCTCATCCTTTATTTTTGTCAGAAATATATTGAAATTTAGTTTGGTGATATAAATAATTATGGTTCTCCTTGTAATTAAACACAATGTGATAATTGAAACATTACAATTCTTTTCTTCTTTTTATTTTATTTCTTATTTTGTTGGAAGTATATTCTTTCTTATTTTTACTTTTCTCGATTTCTTTCTTAGAATGTAAGTCATTCTTTATTCATGAATTCTTAGTTAAGAAAAGAATAACATTGCTTTATGGTTTTTCCTCACATTAAGCCATAAATTTGTCCTACACCATTGCTTGAAGTCCTGCGCGTAATCCTTATTCAACTACAATCACTCAGAAATTACAAACACAGAGAAAATGGACAGCTTGTTTGGTGCAGCATCCCACCGGCTTGGTTACATGGTCCATTATAGGGACAACATTGAAGAATTAAGAAAGCAAACTGAGAGACTCAAAGCTACCAGAGATAGATTACAACAACAAATTGATGCCGATGAAAGAAATGGAGAAATCATCGAAAGTCGTGCTCGAGGCTGGATTGAAGAAGTTGATAAAATTGCTGCAGAAGCTGAAAATGTTTTGGAAGATGACGCCAAAGCAAAGATGTACCTCAATATCAGGTCACGTTACAAACTGAGTAAGGAGGCAAAAAAGAAGGCTTTAAGGATTTTGGAGGCAACAAGGAAGGCTTTCAGGATTTTCCAAATCCAAGAGGGGGAAAAATTCCATAATGTGTCTCGTCCTACTCCTTCACCTGTATCATTTCCAGGTTCCACATCTAGCCACAGTTATTCAGAAAGCGATGAGGTAAAATCACTCTTATTATTTTCTAGGTGATTATTTATTTATTTATTTAACACTTGGATAGAGATTAGTTCTACTAAGTAATTAATTGGTTTAACATATATGATGTGTTTATTTTCTAAATTGATGTTGACTAAATAGGCATAATTTGCAAATCCCCAAGGGTTTGGTGCAATAATCGAAACCCCCACCAGTTTGAAAAATGGGATCTTAACCCTTATTTTGTTGAACTTTACTGTTTTAAAAATAAAACAGTAAGGTTCAATGGAATGCTATTATTGAACTTTTGCATTAATTAGAAAACAACCTTCTTATTTTTATCTTGTTCTTGCTTTCTTCTTTAATCTTTTTCCTTTTTCACTTTCTCCTCCTTTTTTTATTCCATCTTTTTCTCCCCCACCATTTTTGTTACCAAATCTAGTCTTCTCCAATTGTTATTAATCAAGATCTAGCCATGCTGGCTGCGACGTGGCCAAACAAGGCCTCTTTGCAATTGTGCAAGGCTAGAAACGACCTCCTCGTGGCTGTCAAAGGCTAGACATGATCTCTTATAGCCACAATGAGGTTGGCCTAGTTGTCTAAACCTCTTACAGCCATGATAAGTAGGGCTGTACAAAAGAACCGATAGGAACCGGAACCGAGGGGTACTTGGGGTTTCGATTCTCCCTCATTCCGGTTCCAGTTCCAGTTCCAGTTCCTACCCGAAACTAGCTCTCACAGGGTAGGTTCTTGTTTTAGAAATCAGGAATCACCACTGTGTGAGTTTAGTTCCGATTCCACCTAGGAACCGAAATCAAACACTAGAACTAGGACAAAATTGAAATGTTAGAAAATATAGGGACCACTTTAAAACTTTACGATTCAATTAAAATTTTACCTGATTTCTTCCAGAATTTTGTCTTGTTTTGTTTTCACAACTGGATTTAATTGATCTCCTTACCCCTGTTATTAAAATTAATTCCCC
The DNA here is from genome assembly GCF_008641045.1 of Pistacia vera. Lineage (NCBI taxonomy): Eukaryota > Viridiplantae > Streptophyta > Magnoliopsida > Sapindales > Anacardiaceae > Pistacia > Pistacia vera. The sequence continues at coordinate 2,135,369 of NW_022196645.1, forward strand.
ACAAATAACCTTTATTTCTTAATAAAAACAACTTTATTTTTTCCATTCATTTTCTTCTCACCTATACTGAACATAGCAACAAAAAAAAAAAAAAAAAAAGAAGGGAGAAAACATGAAATCCAAATCCAGCTATTTAATATTAACAAATTCCGCCATTTAACAGAAGCCCAAATCTTCATTATTCATACAAAAAATCAATTTAGCATAAAATTCTTCATTATTCAGACAAAAAATCAACAAAGCAAAAAAATAAAGAAAAAATTGGCTAGATATTCAAATTTATTTTTCCCATATTCAAAAAATCAATTCCTGCATTTTTTTTTTTTGGATAAAAAAATCAACAAAGCATAAAAAACATCAAGTGGCATAGATCCTCTTTTGATAAATGCAAAAAAGGAGAAGGAGAAGAAGAAGATAAGAGAAGAAAGGAGATACACAATTGGGCGTTTTTCGTTTTCTCTTGGCTAGGGTTTTGTGTAGGGAAGAAGAAGATAAGAGAAGGAAGAAGAGAACTTGGCTTGTTTTGTTCGAAGATGAAAGGATTAGAGAGATAGATGTAACTTTTAGGCTACCTTGGCTAGGGTTTTGTGTGGGGAAGAAGAAGATAAGAGAAGAAAGGAGAGAGCTTGGCTTATTTTGTTCATAGGTGGCGCTTAGGGTTTTGGCTTATATAAAAGCTTTTTCAAAGTGATTGGTACATGAGTTATAATCCAACGATCAAGATTCGTTGTGATAGAGGGTGTATTTGTAATTTTTTAAGGGTTCCATTTTCAGGAATCGACCAGTTCCAGTTCCGGTTCCATTTTCAAGAACCGGTCGATTCTGATTTCAATTCCTTAAAAAAAGGACGGGTACCCAAACCCTCCCACCCCTAGTGATAAGGTCGGACTAGCTATTGATGGCTTCAAATAGCCTGAAACTAGGGGTCACCCTATTTTTTTCTCTTTTGTCTCTTCTTCTTGCTTTTTTTTTTTTTCCTTATTCTTCTTCTCCCTCACCAATTTTGTTACCAAATCTAGCCTCTTACAATTGTGATGATGTAAGATTTGGCTATGTTGGCTGCGACGAGGCCGAACAAGGCCTTTATATAGTTGCCTAAGGCTAGAAATGACCTCTTACAGTTGCGGTGAAGCCAGATTGGCCATGTAAACCTCTTACAACCACGATGAGTCGAGGTAGCCTTTGATGGCTACAAACAGCCTAGAACTAGAGGTTAATTACATTTAGTCTATCTGGTCTTGGTTCACTAATTTGGGGTTAATTACAATTAGTCTATGTGGTTTTGGTTCATTAATTAGGGGTTAATTACATTTAGTCTATGTGCCCTTGGTTTACTAATTAGGGGTTAATTACATTTAGTCTGTGTGATTTGGTTCACTAATTAGCTGTTAGTTACATTTAGTCCATGGTTTTAGCTTACTAACGATGAACAACACATTAATTTTTGAGTAATACTAGCCTTACAAAGAGGCATACAAAGAGACAAATCCAGCACTTAAAATTCATGATTGCCTCTCTCTCTCTCTCTCTCTCTCTCTCTCTCTCTCTCTCTTTCCCTTCTTTTAAGGGCTGGATTTGTCTTTTTGTATGCCTCTTTGTAAGGCTAGTATTACTCTTAATTTTTTACTTTCAAATTCGTCCTCTAACTTGATGCACATTGGTCTAAAATAAACAGATAAGGGGTAAATGCGTCTTTTCAATGATAAATACAATAAATATTGCCCACTTTTGGCTAGGCCCCCATGGGTTTGCTTTTTAGTTTCACACAAGTGTCATTTACTCAAAACATGTCCTGATAGCTTAGGAACTTACAACGTATATAACTAGTCTTTACCTCTGTTTTCCAAATGATGTGAGATGTCACAATACTCTAACACCCTAGCCCATTATCAAGATATTGTCCATTTTGGGCCCAGGCCTACACGGGTTTGCTTTTGGCCTTTACAAAAACGTCCTTCACTCAAAATGTTTCTTGACATACTAGGAGATCACAGGGTATATATCTAGTCTTTTACTTCTCCTTCTAATGTGATGTGGTATGTCACAATTCACCCCCTTTTAGATCTAGCGTCTCCACTAGCATCCTTTTTCAGCTAATCCAAATCATCCTCACATTTTCAGTCAGTTGATTTTGACTTTGATACCAATTGTTACACTTTTAGCTTTAGGCCCGACTTGCATGGGCTTACTTTTGCAGTTCGTAACTATCCTTCACCCAAAATGCGTCTCCTTAGTTATGTGAACCCAAGCCTTATAAATTGAACACAAGGTTCATTCGCTAAGTGATGTGGGATGTGACAAACTCCCTATTTTATGGACCTCACATTCTCGTAAGGTCGTCACACCCATTATATTAGGTAGCAAGCCCATTCTGATATTTAGTCAAATCATAGGTCCAACCAAGTAGAAATTGTTCGCTTTGGGCATAAGCCTGCACGAGTTTGTTTTTGGACTTCACGCATGCATTCTACACCTAAAATGTGTACGTAGTTAGGTAAGCCCAAGTTGTTATGATCAATAACATGTCTCATTAGTTATGTGAACCCAAGCCTTATAAATTGAACTCAAGGTTCGTTCGCTAAGCAACGTGGGATGTGTTAAACTCCCTACTTTATGGACCTCACATTCTCGTGAGGTCATCACACCCATCCAATCATGTAATGAGCCCGCTCTAATACCTTGTCAAATCATGGGTCCAACCAAGTAGAAATTATTGGTTTTGGGCCTAAGCCCATATGAGTTTGCTTTCGGACTTCACTCAAGCATTCTACACCTAAAATGTTTCTACTTAGTTAAGTGGACCCAAGTTGTTATGATCAGTAATATGTCTCCTTAGTTATGTGAACCCAAAGTTCATTTGGTAAGCATTGTGGGATGTGACAAACTCCCTACTTAATTTATGGACCTCACATTCTCGTGAGGTCGTTACACCCATCCTATCGTGTAACGGGCCCGCTTTGATACCTTGTCAAATCATGGGTCCAATCTAATAGAAATTATTCGCTTTGGGCCTTAGTCAGCAAGAGTTCTAAACCTAAAACTTGTTTACTTAGTTATGTGGACCTGAGCTATTAGGATCAGGTACTTACTACCAAGCCAAAAGTTATAGCTTGTCGTAGAGACGCAACTTTATTTCCTTAAACCATCAGCCTTCTACACCCAGTTCAACGCAAGACGCGAAGGCTAGCCCACTTAACCAACAATCCTCCCCTCAGCATCTTCTCACAAGCATCAAGCCCTTTGAGGGACTCGAACTCGTGACTAGCCTTTGATACCACTTATTAGGATCAAGTGCTTACAACCAGGCCAAAAGATATAGCTTGTGGTAGAGGCACAACTTTATTTTCTTAAAGCATCAGCCCTGTGTCCATAGTTTGAGGTGACTCGGCTTACCGGCCTTTGGCACGGTAGGATGCTAGCCCACCTAACCAATACAAGCCTTACAAACTGAATCCCAATCTCATTCACTAGGTTATATGGGATGTGACATGTAAATGTATCACATTTGATTTTGCTAGACTATAGTAGACTCAATAGTTTAACATTTACTAGTATAATTTAACATCTGGATAAAAACATGCTGAACCTTGGTAGACTTAGTAGTTTAGTACATTCCAACTACTTTTGTCCATGTTATTTTTCATTAAGGACAATTAGGTTAACTCACATGATTTTATGGCTAAATTTTTCTTGAAAAAAAAAGCTTGACATTCTGAAAATTATAATTAGTAATGAGACCATACAAAAGGAAAAGCACTTCTAAAAATATATATTTCAGTTAGCTGTTACTTAATATTCACAAAGATATATATTTATAGTATAAAATGAGAATATTTCAAGTAAATTAATTTACGAGTTTATTAAATGCAGAGTTTAGATATAAGTTATGTAGTTTAACTTTTTATATTCAGTGTTTTTATTCAAAAATAAGTGCAATTTTGAAAAAAACAACTCAAAAGTTTTAATAAAAAGTAATACTATACCCGTAATTTCTTCTCACAAACTCTTATAATCTCGACATAACAGTTTGTAATTGATTAATTATAATTTATCAAGTAAGGCTTAGATATCATCCATTACCAGTTGACCAATTATAAATTACCATGTTAAAATTATGATAGCAGTATTGGGTGCGTTTGGTGTAGTATTTTGGATAGGATTTTAAGGATAATATTGGATTGTTGGATAGGGGAGTATTACGAGGTAAATTTGAAAAATTTATGAAAAAGCCCATAGGTTTACTAATTTAATTAAAGACCCTATTATATAAAATGACAAAAGCACCCCCACCACCTGCAGTGTCAGATTCCGGCCGCCACCGCCGGAATCTGGCCGGAAAATTTCGTTACGGCACAGACCGATTGGATCTGTGCCGTAACGCATCATTATGGCCTTTTCCGGCCAGATCCGTGGAAAAGGCCAGATCTAAGGGCCTGTTATGGCCATCGACGGCCGGAAAGGCCAAAACGACGGCCATCTTTGGCCGTCAGCGACGACCAAAGATGTGGCCGTCGTTTTCGATCAACGACGGCCATTTCTTTGGCCGTCGCTGACGGCCAGATCTGGCCTTTTTCGGCCAGATCCGTGGTGGATCTTGCCGGAAAAGGCTATATCGGTGTAATTCCGGCCATTTATGGTCGGAATTTAGGCCGTTGTACAGATTCCGGCTATCACCGGCGGTGGTTGTCAGAATCTGACAAATTGGGTTGATGGGGGGTTTTTTTGTTAATTTTTTAAAAAAATTTCAAAGAATATTTAGTAAAATTAATAACCTTATGGGGTCTAAAAGTAATTAAAAGAAAAGATAATATTTATAGAATAATGTGCCAAACATTATTTGGAGAATAGGAGGTTTGGAGAATAGGGAGCCAAACGCACCCATTGCTGTTTAATAAAACGTGGAATTGTTCAAAGATGTATATGTTGTTGAGGAGGAGGTTTAACCATGTGTAGGGTTATTTATCCCTCACCTCCCTTGAGGTGGTATACAAAATTCTCCCTGAGCTCCCTTCACATCTCATTAGGCGACAAAGGTAGCATCGGTGATCAAATTCTAACGTCGAGACTTTGGAGCTGGTGGAGGTGCACTAACGCTTGTTGGAAAAGTTCGAAGAAGTTCCTTTGCAATTCGGCTTTTAGGCGGTGTGCTAGGCTGTTTTCGGTCATATTTTTAGTCAGATGGTGTTTATTAACTTTGCGACATCACTTACATCTCTTGCTCACGGAGGTGAGATTAATAGAGGCGGTGAATATGGCAGAGCACCATGGGACGCGATTGATTCAACGGCAGTGCACCATGGCTTGCAGCTCCTCTTGGATGGGTTAAGATTTCGAAATTTTACGCACTCGTTTGACCGTCACTTAATGGCTTTGAGGGAAGGTTTTAGATAATTTCTGAAATGTGAAGGGAAATTAGAGATATTTTTTTTATACCACTGTGGTGTGAGTGACTAGGAATTTTATCAAACACTTTATAGACAAATGGTACTTCTTTGAGAACTCACATCAACCAACAGGTATAATAGAATTTTCTTTATTTTAATTTTTGTCTTTTTTTGTTTGATACTCCCAATTTACTATCAAACTTATCTTTTTATATTCTCTTTCATTTTCTTTCCATATGCATGTGCAAAAGTTTCTATTGGCTCTTTCGAATATGAATTTCTTTGTCAATCTTAGTTCCAACACAATTCTTTGCTTTTTAGTACACTACAAAACAAGAAAAGGACTTTCAATTTTTTGATACAATATTTGGAAACTATAGTCTGAAATCATTTGTATTATCAAATTTTAATTTACTTGCAGATTTAATACAACTTATGTCAAACTCAATGAAATTAATCTTGTTGTGTTTTAATCGGTGTGTCTCATCCTTCTCTTATACAGGGATCGTCTTTGGAATTTTCAGACACTTTGGAATCAAGACGATCAACAATGAAGGAAATTATGACGGCCTTGAATGATGATAATGTCAGCATAATTGGAATATATGGGATGGGAGGCGTGGGTAAGACCACGATGGTCAAAGAAATCGGCAAACAAGCAAAAGAAAGAAAGTTATATGATGCAGTAGTGATGGCAGTTGTGACTAAGACCCCAAGTATTCTGAATATTCAAGGGAATATTGCTCACATGTTGGGTCTTAAAATTTTGAATAACGATGTCACGTCATCAAGAGCACATTCCCTGAGGAAAAGAATCATTGAAGAGAATAAAATCCTTGTTATATTGGATAACATTTGGGGAAGAATTGAATTGGATGAGATTGGTATTCCTTTTGGGAGTAACCATAGAGGTTGTAAAATTATACTCACCTCACGAAGCAGAGATGTTTGTGATGAAATGGTTTGCCAAAAGACATTTTTTGTTGAAAGCTTACCAAATCAAGAATCCTGGGACTTGTTCAAGAGCATTGTTGGCTTGGATGTTGAAGATTCTGATATCAACCAATTTGCTAAAGCGATAGTTGCTGATGGTTGGCCAATTGCAATTGTAACTTTAGCAAGAGCGTTGAAGAATAAGAACAAGCATTTGTGGGGCAATGCAGCACAGCAACTTAAAATGTCCTCCCCAACAAACATTGAAGGGATTAATGAAAACATAGTTAGAGCTCTGGAGTTTAGCTACAACTGTCTAGAATGTGAGGAAGCAAAATCAATGTTCCTGTTCTGCAGCTTATTCCCAGAGGATTTCCAAATTCCAGTTGAAGATTTAATTAGCTATGGGATGGGTCTACAGTGGTTCAAAGATATGACGTCAATTGCGGATTTCAAAGTCAAAACCCATAATGTAGTAAGTACCCTCACCTCATATTTTCTTTTGATCAATGACAATGAATGTGGTGAAGAAAGTGTAAAAATGCATGATGTTGTTCGCGTTATTGCATTAACATTAGCACATAAATACAATCACACATTCATGGTGAAAGATGGCATTAGACTAACAGAATGGCCCAGCAGAGACACATATAAAGATTTTACAAGTATGTCCCTGATATCACATGATATTCGAGAGTTACCTGAATATCCAAACTTGCAAGCCTTATTATTGCAGCAAAACTCTGAATTGGTGGCCTCTGACGATTTCTTTCAGAGAATGAATGATCTGAAAATTCTAGACTTGAGGCGAACCTCGATTTTTTTGCTGCCTAAGTCACTTTCTTTACTTTTAAATCTTAGAACATTATATCTTAAGTTTTGCAAGTTGGGTGACTTATCTGTAATCGGAGAGTTGAGGAACCTAGAGATTCTTAGTTTTTTTGGTTCTAACATTAAAGTGATCCCTACATCCTTCAACAAATTATGTAATCTAAGGTTGTTAGATTTGAGAGAGTGTAGAGAGCTAACACTAATATCACATGGTGTCCTATCTTGTCTTCATAAATTAGAAGAGTTGTACATGATTAAAGGTTTGAGGCACAAGAATTTTCAGGGTTCCAGAATAGTTTTCGCTAAGCTTGATGAGCTCAGGGCCTTGTCTCGTCTAACAAGCTTGCAAATTTTTATGCCAAATCCGATTCTGTTGCCTGATAAAATGCCATTCCAAAACTTATCTAGCTTTATCTTAGAGATAGGTCTGCAAGACAATTATTGGGATGCAGATAAGTACTCAAGAAATATGATGTTCTCACACATGAAGATGGTTGACAAATTTGATTGGATTAAAAGTTTGCTAAAAAGAAGTGAGAATTTATTTTTTAGTGAAATTTCCAATTTCGATACAGTCTTCCATGACCTAGCTAAAGAAGGCATCAATGAATTGAAGTCTCTTGCTATCAAATCTTGTGAGGTAGAAAGCCTACAAAATACAATGGAATGGGAAGGGAACTTAACTTTCCACAATTTGGAAGAATTGCATATCGATAAAACTGCCAAATTGGTTGAAATATGTCATGGTCCAGTGCCAATGGACTCCTTCAGTAAATTAAAATTTTTGGAGGTGAAATGGTGCGATCTGATAGTAAATATTGTTCCAAGTCATTTGTTACAGAGGTTACAAAATCTTGAAACTTTCAAAGCAATTGCTTGTAAATCAGTGTTAAATATATTTGATTTTGAAGGGCTTGAGAATGCAATGGGAGAAACAAAGTTGTTCTCATCATTGAATGATCTAGAATTGATCATACTGCCTAAGATGACACATATATGGAAGGGTGACATTCGATTTGTAAGCTTGCATAGCTTGAAGAGAATAAATTTGGAACATTGCCAGAAGTTGGTAAAACTATTTTCACCAGCTCTACTGCAAACCCTTGGTTGTTTGGAGAAAATGGAGATAAGTTATTGCAGTAACTTGGAGGACATTTTTGGAACAAATGATCCAGCCACAACCTTTCCAAATTTGGGAAACCTGACATACATTGCCATAAGTTATTGCAAGAAACTGAAAAACCTCTTCAATCCCTCCATTGTCAAAAGCCTAGTAAAGCTTAGAAAACTGAAACTATCACATTGCTCAACAATACAAGACATTGTCACAAATGAAGGAGAAAAAGGTGGATTAACAAGGAATATTGTGTTTTCTCGTTTGTATTGCATGGAACTTGAAGATCTGGACAACCTCACTTGTTTCTACTCAGGGGTCAATGCTATTGAGTTCTTAGCTTTGGAAACATTAATTACCTGTCAATGTCCAAAAATGAAGACTTTTGGTTACGGAAACCAAGTGATACCCAAGCTCCGGAAAGTATATGTGAAGAACGTTGGATTTAGAACATCATCAGAATCCGTTATTTTTTCAATGGACAGGTATGTGAAGTATTGTTTGAAAGTTAGCATCACTTTAAATTCTTGAATTGTTTACATCAATCTCTTATTTTCTTTTTCTGCACTTAATTTTTCGTTAGAATTTAAACTACTGATTTTTAAAATTTTTTTAAAACAATATCATATTAGCTTTGAACCTCTACCCTGATAATCAATGTCTCTTTGAATTCAATGTGTCTGTTTTATGCATGAAAAAATTGGATAATATTTGAAGGTAATTCACAGGTTTTTTTTTTTTTTTTTTTTTTTTTTTTTTTTTTTTTTTTTTTTTTTTTTTTTTTTTTTTTTTTTTTTTGGTGTCCCTTTCTTATTCCTTTGGTATATATCCAAAATTGATCATTTGGTGAATTTGTGTATACGTTGAATACAGATTTTTGATGACCTTGCAGTTATGAAATTTAATTTGTAAAGGATATTTTCCTTTATTTATATATTTAATTATCATTTGGGAAACTGTTCTCTGTTCTCCAGCAAGTGTTTTGTGCCACTTAGCTTGAATCTTCAATTTGATATTTTGTGATTGAAAAATAGACTCTAGTGAAACGCTGAAACCAAGATAATATCTTGTAGAGATGCTTATGAGGATGCTGATGCTAACGTTGATTATGAAAGCATGGAGATGCCGGATGCTGGTATGTTTATCAAAAGTTAAAATGATTTTTGTTTTTCTCTTTTTGGCTAACTTAAATGGCTTTTAGACTTCAAAAAAAACTTTCTTGAATGCCATTCTGATACCTATATTTTGATAAACAATTGGCAGAAAAACAATTCAAATACATGATCCTTGGCAGTGGCGTGGCTGCTGGATATTCAGTTAGCGAGTTTGTTAAGCAAGGTATAAAGCCAGGAGAGCTGGCAATTATCTCCAAAGAAGCAGCGGGTCCATATGAATGTCCCACATCTGGCAAGGAATATCTTCTGCCTGAGCAACCAGCTAGACTTCCATATTTCGATGTTTGTGTCGAAACTAAAGGAGAGAGACAGCTTCCTGAAAGTTACACAGATAAAGGAATAGACTTGATCCTTAGCACAGAAATTATTCAAGTAGATCTTGCTTCCAAGGCTCTTGTTAGTGCATCTGGCCAAGTCTTCAGGTATCGAACATTGATAATTGCAACTGGTTCCACACCAGTAAGGTTGACAGATTTTGGTGTACAAGGAACTGATGCAAAAAATATCTTCTACTTGAGAGAAATTGATGATGCTGAGAAGTTGGTTGAAGCAGTTAAGGAGAAGAAGAATGGGAAGGCTGTGATAATTGGAGGAGGATACAAAGGTCTTGAAGTTAGTGCAGCTTTGAGAATCAACAATTTTGATGTTACTATGGTTTATCCTGAGCCATGGTGTGGGCCTTGGGTCTTCACTGCTGGTATTGCTACTTTCTATGAGGGTTATTATGCCAATAAAGGAATCAAAATTATTAAGGGAACATTTGCTGCTGGATTCACAATTGACCCTAATGGAGACGTCAAAGAAGTGACACTAAAAAATGGCAGGGTGCTAGAAGCCGACATTGTTTTTGTTGATGTAGAAGCTAGACCTCTGACATCATTATTCAAGGGGCAGGTTGAAGAGGAGAAGGGTGGAATAAAGACTGATGCATTTTTCCGGACAAGTGTTCCTAATGTTTATGCTGTGGGAGATGTTGCTACTTTCCCTTTGAAATTGTACAATGAGACAAGAAGAATTGAGCATGTTGACCATGCCTACAAATCAGCTGAGCAGGCTGTGAAGGCCATCAAGGCAAGTGAGGAAGGCAAAACAATTGAGGAATATGACTACCTCCCTTGCCTTTTTTCTCGTTCTTTTGATCTCTCATGGAAGTTCTATGGTAGAGATGTTGGAAGGAGATTACTGGTTAGAGACAATGATCCTGCATCAGGAAAGCATAAGTTTGGAACATTCTGGATAGAAAAGGGCAAGATTATTGGAGCTTTTCTCATGAATGGGACTTCTCAAGAATATGAGGCCATTGCCAAAGTTGCTAGGTTCCAGCATTCAGTTGATTATTTGGATGTTTTGAAGAAGGAGCTGGGTTTTCCCTCTAAAGAAAAAGACAGGTGAGAAACATAAATATAATTAGAGGTTTATATACAAATTTGGAAAATACAGTATTACTCAAATTCAATATAAATATGAAAAAATAAAATCGGCTCAGTATGGAAGCTAGTTTCTTATGTCAATCAATCTCTAAAATGAAATAAAACCTATGTTTTTGATACCTCTATATTCATAAAAACTAAAATTAAGCCTAGAATACGTTCACTAATCCAGTATGAGTTGCATAATAGAAACATAGAAGACACAGTATTGTATTGTTTTACATAATAGTATTGTATTGTCTTCTTTTTAGAAATTATGAAAAATCTAGAAAAGTAAAGCATTTAACAAAAGTACTCTTGGTGGAACAGACCTACCACATATTTTGCACATTCATTTAATGGAATTTCATCAAATATATATAAATTTTTTCATTATCTTATCACATTATTCATATGCTCATCTATTAAAAATCTGCAATAAATGCATTGATTTTCTTTTTGCTCTATTGTGATAGGTTTATTTTCAAGTATGTGATCCTTGGTGGTGGTGTGGCTGCTGGATATGCAGCTAGGGAATTTGTTAAGCAAGGTATTAAGCGAGGAGAGCTGGCAATTATCTCGAAAGAAGACGTGGCTCCATATGAACGTCCCACACTTAGCAAGGAATATCTTCTTCCTGAGACACCTGCTAGACTTCCATATTTCCATGTGTGTGTTGGAAGTGGAGGAGAAAGACAACTTCCTGAGTGGTACACAGACAAAGGAATAAAATTGATCCTTAGCACAGAAATTGTTCGACTGAATCTTTCTTCCAAGGCTCTTGTTAGTGCATCTGGTGAAGTCTTCAGGTATCAAACATTGATAATTGCAACTGGTTGCCTAGCAATCAGGTTGGCAGAATCAAGTGTGCAAGGAGCTGATGCGAAAAATATCTTCTACTTGAGAGAAATTGATGATGCTGATAAGTTGGTGGAAGCAATTCAGGAAAAGAAAAATGGGAAGGTTGTGATAATTACAAGTAGTTATTGTGGTCTTGAGGTTAGTGCAGCTTTTCAAAAGAACAATTTTGACATCAGCATGGTTTTTCCTGAAGACTGGTTCATAAGTCAGTGGTTCAACTCTGTAATTGCTGCTTCCTATCATTCTTATTATAAATCAAAAGGAATCAAAAATTTTGAAAGCGCTCATGCAGTTAGGTTTACTGTTGACTCTAGTGGAGAGGTCAAGGAAGTGACACTAAATGATGGCACCGTGCTGGAAGCTGACATTGTGATTGTTGATGTTGGAATTAAAGTTAATAAATCATTACTTAAAGGTCAGTTTGAAGAGGAGTTGGGAGGAATAAAGACTGATGCATTTTTCAGGACAAGTGATCCTGATGTTTATGCTGTGGGAGATGTGAATACTTTCTGTTCGAAATTGTACAATAGGTGTTCTATCCATGGTAAACTAGTTGACCATGCCCGCAAATCAGCTGAGCATGCTGTGAAGGCCATCAAGGCAATTGAGGAAAACAAAACAGTTGATGAATATGATTACCTCCCTTACTTTTATTCTCGTTCCTTTGATCTTTCATGGCATTCTTACGGTTTGTTTAGTGACAAGTTGGTGATGTTTGGAGAAATGGATCATGTATCACCCCAGCATAAGTTTGGAGCATACTGGATCGAAGATGGGCACATTATTGGAACTTTCCTCGAGAATGGGACTGCAGAAGAAAATGAGGCCATGGCCAAAGTTGCGAGGTTCCAACCTCGAGTTTATAATTTGAATGTACTAAAGGAGCGGGGTCTCTCCTTTGCCACAGAATTTTGGCGTCCGCATCGAATTCCTTCATCTGGCTTTGTGAAGTACATGAATTTTTAATTTATGAAAAGAATAACATTGCAAGAAAGTAGAATGGAACCAAAGAAGCCTTGTGAAGAAGGCAAAGTGTGGAAAACTTATATTTGTCAAACTTATGAATTGTGTGTGTGCACAAATGTTATGCATGCACAATAATTGCTTGATTTAAGTCTTGGCTTGTTTATTATATATTACCCCTTCTTGCGTGTATGAATATAACATTTTGATCTTTTATTTCCTTGTACTCTGAAATTCCTTAAGAGTATTCTTTTTCTTAAGGTTCAAGGTTTATTTCCATTGTGTGTGCTAAAACCTCACCATATCAAACTTTGTATTGATGACTCTTAGAATGTGGTTCTTTTGCTGATGTTGGTGCGTGGCGTCGGTGCTTGAAGCTTGGTGGTTCACAAGCTGTTCTTGGGTGTGTTTCCGGCTTGAAGAAGTTCTAAGAAGTTGCTACACGTTAAGGATTCAAAGTGTGGTGTTAAATGTAAAGTAGAACATGGAGTTCTTTTTGCTGTAACTTAGATCAGCTTTGAACTATATCTTGTAATGTGTTTTTAACTTAGTGGATTGTTTCGATCTGAACAAGGTCCCATGGATGTAGGCTAAAAGTGGATTTAATCGAACCATATATATGGTTGTGTTCTTTATTTTCCACACTTATGTTTGATGCGTTCAAATTGGAATTGTATAATCTACTTGGTAAATATTCTGTGCACTTTAAAATGGGTATCTAAACGTTAAATAGAATTCACCAACTTTAACAAGTGGTATCAGAGTCTGTTCTAATAAGTTACTTTAGTAAATCCATACCCATTTTGCTTGTTTTTGTGTGCATTCGAATGGTCTTGTGTTTGGACGAAATCTAATTTGTGTTGCATTTTTTATTTCAGATCTGCTGTGTGTTTGTGTGTGCACTTCCGTTTGTTGTGTTAGCATCTGTCTGATTATTTATTTGTCATGAGTTTTTTCACTAAAAGTGGATCTGCTCATAGACCACCCCTTTTAAAAGGACCTAACTATTACATATGGAGACATAGCATGCGTGTTTTCCTTAAGTCTATAGATGAAAGAGTATGGTCCACGGTTGTGAATGGTTGGACAGCCCTAGTCATTGTTGAAAATGAAGTGTCTAGAACAAAACCTACTGCTAGTTGGACTATTGATGAGATAACTTTGACAAATTATAACTCTAAAGCTTTTCATGTATTTTTTTTAATGCTATTAATGTGAACCAAATGAAAGTCATAACTAATTGTGAGCTTGTTAAAGATGCTTGGGATAGGCTTCAAGTCTAAGAATAAGGGAACTAATATTGTTAAAAGAAATAGGCTTAAAAGACTTGCCACTGATTTTGAAAATCTGAACATGGAAGAGGATGAGACTATAACTGACTTTTATGGTAGAGTTTGTGATATTTATAATAAATGTTTTGTTTTGGGAAAAGCCTATGCTAATGCTGAACTTGTTAGGAAAGTTTTTTGCTCTTTGCCTAGGAGGTTTATGTTAAAAGTCACCATCATTGAAGAATGGCTAGATGTGGATGCTATGGATATTGATGAACTCATTGGCTTTCTCCAAACCTATGAGTTGAATCTGCAACGTTAGGAAAAATGAAAATCGAGCAAAGGTTTGACTCTCAAACATGAGGTTGATTCTAATCTTTTTGATGATTGTGATTTAAGTTCATTGGATAATGAAAATTGTGCTTTACTCACAAAGAATTTTGCCAAGTTTTTAAAGAAAAACATGAAAATGCCTTATAATAGTGGTTATGGCCGAAAACCTTTTGTGGAAAAGCCTTATGACCATCAAACCCCTGGTACCTTTACAAAGAAGTTTTTAAAAGATAAAGAAAAGAAAAATAAAGGTATTAAGTGTTTTGAATGTGAGGGTTTCAAGCACATACAATCTGAGTGTGCTAATACATTGAAAAAGAAGAAAGGTAACGTCATGGCTGCCACATTGAGTGAGAGTTAACATGATGAGAATAATGATGATGATGATGATGATTCGAGTGATAATGAGAATGTTTTAGCCTTCACTGTGAATCAAGAAGACGATAAGAGTAAATTTTTGGATGACACTATTGATATCTATGCTGAGCAACAAGAGACATATGATAAAATGTATGACCAATAGCTATAGGTTGTGAAAAAGTTGCAATCTCTTGGTATTGAGAATGCTACTTTGTTGAAACAAAAGAAAGCCTTGTTTAGAAAGATTGTTGTTCTTACTGCTGAACTAATTGAGGCTAAGACTATCATTGACAAGTTGAATGCAGGTTCTCTTAAACTTGATGAAGTGCTTGGTCAAGAAAAATCCTTTGGAGATCGGTATGGTTGGGTTTCAGTCTTAGTGCTAACATATCGAAAATTGGTGCAAGCACGTTTGTAAAGGCCACCAAAACTCCTACTGAAGGTACTGTTGTGAGAAAAGTTACAAAGGTATCAAAATTTATTCCTATTTATCATTTTGGTAACAGGAAAGGTCACATCATACCGAAATGCTTCAAGTTCATTGCTTATCTAGAAGAAAGTCTTTAAAAACCATAGTTTTGTTGTTAATGTAAATCATAATGCTAACAATGGTTTTTCTTCCAAAAGAGTTTGGAAACCAAAGGCTGGTGTGAACTATTTTGTGTCTCATACTTCTTTGCTTGTATTTCAAAATGATCTTTGGTATCTAGACAATGGTTGTTCAAGGCATATGACATGTAATAAATCTCTCTTGACTGAACTTGAATTGGTTGATAGTGGGCATGTCACTTACATCGATGGAAAGAAAGGTAAAATTCTTGGCAAAAGGTCAATTGTGCTACCTGATTTTCCCATTTTAAAAGATGTCTCACTGGTTCATGGTTTGAAAGCTAATTTAATTAGTATTAGTCAAATTTGTGACAAAGATTTTGTGGCTCAATTCTCAAAAACAAGTGTCAAATCTTGAATGGTAAAGGTGTTTCTCTACTTGAGGAACAAATGTCAAATGACAATTGTTACTTGCTTTCTAATCGTATGTCATTTTTTAGTTCAAAAATAGATTCCACTAACTTGTGGCATGAAAAACTTGGTCACATGAACTTCAAGGGCTTAGTGAGACTTTCAAAGAAGGAAGTGGTTAAAGGACTACCAAAACTTGAACTTCCAAAAGGTAATTTGTGTGGTCCATGTCAACATGGTAAGAAAACTAGAATATCTCATAAAGCTTTATCAAATCTCAATATCTCATGTGTTTTGGAATTGCTGCATATGGATCTAATGGGTCTTATGCAAACCGAGAGTTTGGGAGATAACAAGTATGTGTTTGTTTGTGTTGAAGATTTTTCAAGATATGCTTGGGTTGATTTTTGTGTGAGAAATCTAATTCTTTCAATGCATTTCAGAAATTATCCAAAAGGTTGTTTGTTGAGAAGAGTTCTATAGCTACAAAGACTGTGAGAATAAGGAGTGACCATGGACATGAATTTGAGAATGCTGATTTTGCTAATTTTTGTGAATTACAGGGCATATTCCATGAATTTTCAGCACCAAAAACACCCCAACAAAATGATGTTATGGAAAGGAAAAATGGAGTGCTTCAAGAGATGGCTAGGGTGATGCTTAATGCCAAAAAGCTTCTTACAAGACTTTGGGCTGAAGCCATTAACATGGCATGTCATATTTCTGATAGAGTTTATGTCAGAAAAGATACTGTTAAACTCCCTATGAGCTGTGGAAAGGTAAGAAACCTAATCTCTCTTACTTTCATGTGTTTGGACGCAAATGCTACATTTTGAACGATAGAGAGAATTTAATTTAGTTTGATTCTAGGAGTGATGAAGGAGTTTTCATTGGATATTCATCTAATAGTCGTGCATTTAAGATCTATAACATGCATTCTGAAAAAGTCTTAGAATCCATTAATGTTGTGTTTAGTGATATAGAAGATTTTTCAGAATATTCTCAAGAATGTGAAATTCAAGACATATGTATTGCTAGTGTACCCACATAAGATGGTGTGAACATTATTGAATCTCCTAAACCTAAACCTTCGTCAAATGTGCTGTCACCTACTTCCGATGTTACAGCAACATGATCTACTCCTTGCAAAGAGTCATCTTTTGATTCATCATTGCAAAATAAAGGAATAGAGCTGGTTGTTTATCTTTCAAATGAAAGCATTCAAAGGAGAAATCAAAGAAGAAAAGATCCACCAACATGGGTTTAAAAAGCTCATCCACCTTCAACTGTGATTCGGGATTCAAATGAGGTAATGGTTACAAGAAGGAGAAGACAAAATGAAATTAATCATCTTTGTTATGTATCTCTTGTAGAATCGAAGAATGCTAAACAAGCTTTGGAAGATGAAAATTTGATTGAGGCCATGCAAGAAGAACTAGAACAATTCGAAAGGAACGATGTGTGGACACTTGTACCAAGACCAGAGAGAATCAACATAATAGGTATCAAATGGGTTTTCAAAAATAAAACTGATGAGTTTGGTAATGTTGTTAGGAACAAAGCTAAGCTTGTAGCTCAATGATATA
Organism: Pistacia vera; assembly: GCF_008641045.1. Classification (NCBI taxonomy): domain Eukaryota; kingdom Viridiplantae; phylum Streptophyta; class Magnoliopsida; order Sapindales; family Anacardiaceae; genus Pistacia; species Pistacia vera. The sequence goes on from NW_022196645.1 coordinate 2,152,549, forward strand.
CTCAAGTTGAGAGAATCAACTTTGATGAAACCTTCGCCCCTACTGCTTCAAATTGTTCCAAATGGATGTCAAAAGCGTCTTCTTGAATGGAATGCTCACTGAAGAAGTATATGTTGAACAACCGATTAGCTTTCAAGACCCCCACAAACCTAATCATTTTTTCAGATTGAAGAAAGCATTTTATGGTTTGAAACAAGCCCCATGGGCCTAGTATGAAAGGTTGACAACTTTCCTTCTTGAGCATAACTATGAATGAGATAATGCCGACAATACCCTTTTTATCAAGCGTGCTAACAATGAAATCATGTGTGCACAGATTTATATTGACGATGTTGTGTTTGGTTCTACATCTCATTCATGTTCACTTGAATTCATTAGCCTGGTGAAAAATGAGTTTGAGATGAACATGGTAGGAGAATTGAATATGTTTCTTGGACTTCAAATTAAACAAATGAATAATGGCATGTTTGTTTCCCATTCAAAATATGCTAGAAACATGTTGAAAAGATTTTGTCTTGAGAATGCAAAGCATGCTAGAACCCCTATGAGTGCTACCCTTAAACTATCCAAAGATGAACATGGTAAAAAGGTAGACAATAAGATGTATCGAACCATGATAGGAAGTTTTATTTTCTTAACTGCAAGCCAGCCTGATATTTGCTTTAATGTTGGTGTTTGTGCTAGGTTTCAATCTAATCCTTCTGAGTTGCACTTGAATGTAGTGAAAAGAGTCATGAAATATATTTTAGGTACGTGTGATTTTGGCCTTTGGTACTCATTTGATTCTAACAATTGTTTGGTTGGATATAGTGATGCAAATTGGGCAAGAAGTTTGGATGATAAAAAGAGTACTTCGGGTGGATGTTTCTATCTTGGAAACAATCTTGTCACACGGTACAACAAGAAGCAAAATGCAATCTCCCTATCCATTATTGAGGCTGAGTACATTGCTGCAAGGAGTTGTTACACTCAAATTTTAAGGTTAAAGCACATGTTGAATGATTATGGTGTTGATCAAGATTGTGTGACAATTTTTGTGATAACATGAGTGTCATTAGCATCTCTAAGAGTCTTGTCCAACATTTTACGATTAAGCACATTGACATAAGACATCATTTCATTGGAGAGTTAGTTGAAAAAAACATCATTGGACTTGCTCATGTGAATACAAAATCCCAATTGGTTGATTTATTTACAAAAGCACTTGACTATGATACTTTTGTTTTCTTGAGAAAGTCCATTGGACTACTTCAACTTGAAAATTTTTTTTTCATTTCAGTTGATGAATAAAACATGAACATGTTACTTTTATTTTTGTTTGTCAAGACTTCTTGATCTATGCTAGCACTCTATTTGTCATTAATTTTCTCTTATCTGTGTGCTAAGTTTGATATGTTGTGTCCACTGAATCTCTTTTTATACCATGACCTTATTGTATCATGAGTTGATTGTCCATTCTTGTCACTATTATGAAAGAGCTAGCTTGCATGAAGTGTGAAAGTTATTTTGAATAATTTTTTGATTTACCCATATATTTTGGAAAATCTACCAATAAGAGGACTACCTTCTTACAAGTGTGAAAACTACATTTTGGTTATGTTTATGAGAATTATTTGCCCTTTGATCAAAATAAAAGAAAAAATTTTATGTCCTAGCTGAAAAATAAAAATGAAAAATTATTGTAAGGCATGAGAGAAGTGAGAGTTTCTCTCGCAAAATTTAAAATTGACCAATGTGTCATTTTACCCCCTTGAGGACACTATCACACACTAAGACAAACTCTTGGAAACTTATCTCACTTGTGTGTGACTAAGAAAGTGTTGTTTTGATTACATTATGTTGACAACTTTCTTATGAGCTTTTGTGCCTTTTTAAGATTGAAAATTTAATCTATTAGGATGATTTGCACAAATTGATTGTCTTGACCTTTAAAAGTTTATGTGAAACATTTCATCATTTTAATTTTATGTCGTTTTATTAAATTTGTTCAATAAAGTCAGTCTTTTGAAATTTTGATGTCTTTTTGGGATGTTGTGTTCTCACCGATGCGTGCAAATGCAACACCTAATTTTATCTCATTAAATTCTAATGCAAAGCTATGTAGTACCAAAGAGCAAGTAAGTGTATTTCCGCAGAGGATTTGTGAACTTAATTAATTATCTACTTCTAACGGGGTTTGTCATGAATTATTAAAAACTCAACAAAAACTAACAAATTAAAAGCAAACAATGTAAATCAAGCAACTAATAACGAAAGAGAAATCAATGAGAGAAATGAGATTAAAGGTTTATTCGCCACCACTAGACACGAATTACATATAATAAAAGCACTCTTTAACTTTCTACCCTCTTGATCACATCAACTCAGAAAATACCAAACGTTGATAATTCCTATCTCTCCTTACTAAGTTGTTAGACTAGACACGGTCATAACCCAATTCCTCATTTATTAAATAACCTAGGATACGATCTTTAGATTCAAAGTAATAAAAGCATTAAGTTGCAAGAGACCTACTGAATCAAGGCTAAACTCATGTGGTCGATTTAGTTATCTAGAGTGATTACCCCCAATGTATGCAGGCATGCACTTTACCACTAGTTATTTAGGTAACTAAAGCGATTCCATACTAAACAACCTAAATTGGCATTAATAGATTAATCCTAATGATTTAATTGGCCACTTAAACAATTAGAACAATCTAGTTAAACTCTATTTTCAGAGAAATAATCACATAACCAAGAGGGATCAAAAGATAAAAAGATGCAGATTTTATTAATCACAAGATATGTCTAGGGTTTTGAAATCACCCTCAATCACAAAAGAATTAGTTCTTCATGAATAAATATGAGAACGTCATTGTATTCTTCATAAAAAATAACAATAACAAAGAAGAAGAAAAACTTAGTGAAACTTGGTTGGATTGATGGAGTTGATGATGATCTCCTCCAATTCTTCCTCTCCAAGCCTTCTTCAATCTCCCTTTTTCTTCAGTTCTTAAATATCTTTGTTCTCCCATTTTTTATCTCTAAAGAATCTCTTAAAATAATGTTAAAAGACTTCTATTTATATCCCACAAGGGTTAGGGTTTTGTTTTCGTTAATTCTAGTTAGTTTAGGACTCTTAAACCCTATTTTCCTAGTAAAAAACCGAAGAAAAATTTTCAGCTATCGTGATTGTGCCCCAGCACTGTGCTGTGGCATGGTTGATTCTGGACTAAGTGTGTTGTGGCACAGTGCTACGACATGGTTGGTTCTGGTCTTGTTGTGCTGCAGCACAGTGTTGCGACATGGTTGGTTTTGGTCTTGTTGTGCTGCAGCACAGTGTTGCGACATAGTCCAATTCATTTTCTAACCTTGCATCATTCTTCAGCACTCCAGAGATGGTGATTTTTTAGCATGACAACAATGGAATCTCAAAATGTGGTAAACATATGAAATTTAGCCATTTAAATCAGCTTTCCAACAGTTCAAAAATAATCTTGATACGGTATCTACAGCTCAAGTTATAGTTGAAACACCGAGGCATGCTCAAACTGAAGCGTAATCTAAAATCTCCTTTTTACTTCAAAGCTCCATAACTTCTTCAATTCAACTCCGATTCTCGATCCGTTTGTTTTCAGTCATCACAACATCATCTCTCATCTGAATATTATTTTTAAGTTTTATTCCCTAAAAACACAACAAAAATACCCATGATCCTGAAAAGTGCATTTATGAAACAATTATGTTAATTCATGAAAATTAATCCTAATTTCCCACAAATGATACCTATAAACCACTAAATATAAGTTTATTTTCAAGCACTTATCACTCACACAATTGCAAATGTACACTCACTTAGGATAGAGTTCTATTTTTGGTATAACTCTTTTTAGGGCCTCAGAATCACCGCCTGCTATAAATGTGTTGCCATATTCTCTTTTGCGTTAGTCTTCATTTTCTAAAACACTTATAGTGCCGACTATTTTCTTAGTTCGTCACGCTTTTTTTCTCTCAAACTTTTATTTTTTTTTAATGGATTCAAGGAAGGAAGCGATTGAGAGCCCAAAGAGAAAGGCTATGGAAGAAGCACTTAAGAAAGGATTTCAAGACTTGAAAAGATCCAACAAGAAAAAGGCAAGAAAAGAGAAAACGCCACTAGAGTCTAATTCAGCAACACCAGAGGAGTCCTACGAGGAAGAAACCATTCATCCATCCTCACCTGTCTCTTCCCTTGTTTCTAGTCATAACTATGACTCTATGCGCTCACAGAAGGAGCCTACCTCTGCCTCACCTAAGAAGTCGCCTAAAAAATCCTCTTCGGCGTCGGACAGCTCCTCAGACAACACTCTGATAGCCACTATGAAATCGTGCTAGGAAGGTTCTTCAAAAACCACACCTTCAAAGCCTCTAACTCCAGCAGAGTTGGCGAAAAAGAAAGGAAAAGTAGTTATGGAGGAATCTCCGACTAGACTTAGAAACTTTAATGGAGTCTATCCTTTAATATGTGAAGGAAATTCACATTTCTCTCAGTTCTCGGATGAACAAAATGGAGGCTGATATGAAGAAGAAGCAAAAGAAGAAAAAGAAGTATGTTCTGATAGAACCTACTGATCAGAATGTAGTGCCTCCTATAGCTCTAGTTGCTCCTGCTGTCCCTCCTGCTCCTGCAATGACTGTCGAAGATGCTGCTACTTATGACATTAAAGAAGAACAGGCAGCTCATGAAGTTGAGGAAGACACTACTCATGAGGAAGAAGAAAAAGTTGGTGATGAGGACGACTAAGAATCTGCTGATGAAAAATAAAAAGCTCCTGAAATGTAGTTGCTCAAGAAGATTCCCATGTGCACACTGATGATGCCCCTCCAGTTCAAGATGAAGCTGCTGACACCTCCCTTGCTGCGGTTCCAGAACCATCACTACCCCTCCAAAACATAAAACCAAGAGGAAAGCTGGTTGCTCTTCTCTACCCTCTCGAAAATCCTCAAGACTTATGAACAAAGAGGAAGAGTAAGAAGCATGGGGGAGTGATTTTTAATTTTTAATTTTTTTGCTAAACTGCTAAACTTTGAACTATTATCTCTCCATATGAGAGTTTGTTATTTGTTCTTGCTGTTTATGTTATGTTTTTCCAGAACTTACTTACTTAGTTTATCTTAATACTTTTTTAACTAACCTTGAGTTCACATTTGTGTAGTTTTGTTGGTTATTTTTGTTTGTATGTTTGTTTTTGCAAATTTGCAGGTTTAATTGGTTGATTGAATCAGGTTTACACTTAATCCTTTGTTGTTGTTAATTGGTTGATTGAACAAGGTTTACACTTTTTTTTTTCTTTTTTTTTTTTTATGGTTCTTTGTTCATAAGTTTGACAAAGGGGGAGAATGTGAAAACTCATATTTGTCAAACTTATGAATTTTGTGTGTGCACAAATGTTATGCGTGTACATTAATTTCCATATTTGAGTCTCGACTTGTTTCATTTAGAGTGTGTGTGCACAACGGGTTGTGCTCTCACTCTTCTTCAGATATTTGCAACACAACATGAGTTGCATATCTGAAAAAGTAAAAAAGATATTGTTTATCTTTGTCTCTTACTTTTAGGACCTTTCTACGTATGTCATAACATCCTTAAGTGGTGCTAAGGAATAAAATTCTATTTCCTGATTTATCTTGTGGTCCAAACCAAAAAGAAGGAAAACTTTTCTTACTTGGACAATCATTGGTCAGTCCCTTGTTGGCTGACTTGACACTATATTGTTGAGCAAGAAATCCTTCATTATATATTACCCTTTCTTGCTTGTATGAATCTAACCTTTTGACCTTTTATATCTTTGTACTCTGAAATTCCTTAGAGTATTCTTTCTCTTAAGGTTCAAGGTTCATTTCCATTGTATGCCAAAACCTCACCATATCAAACATTGTATTGATGGCTCTTGGAACGGGTTCCTTTACTGATGTTGGTGTGTGGTGTCGATGCTTGAAGCTTGGTGGTTCACAAGCTGTTCTCGAGTGTGTTCCCGACGTGAAGAAGGTCCAAGGAGTTGCTACACGTTAAGGATTCAGAGTGTGGGCTAAGTTCAAAGTTGAACAGGGAACTCTTTTTACTGTAACTAATATCAGTTTTGAACTATATCTTGTAATGTGTTTTTAACTTAGTGGGTTGCTTCGATCTGGACAAAGTCTCATGGATGTAGGCTAAAGTGGATTTAGCCAAACCATATATATGGTTGTGTTTTTTATTTTCCGCACTTATGTTTGATGTGTTCAAATTGGAATTACATAATCTACTTGATAAATATTCCGCTGCACTTTAAAATGGGTACCTAAACGTTAAATAGAGTTCACAAATTCTAACACAAAGTATGGAATGATTTCAACAATCAATTTTCTTTTGTACTTGAAATATTGCTTTATGCTATAACTTTTCTCTTGTCATACAACACAATACCTTTTTTTTTTTTTTTTTTTTTTTTTTTAATGTCCTCACAATCATACAGACTTATAATTTAATTGAAAGTTTATTCAGACAAGTGCTCAACAGTTTTATTAAATAGTCATAAATCACCCAATCACAACCCCCCCCCCCCCCCCCCCCCCCAAACAATCAAAAAAAAAAAAAAAAAAAAAGAACTTGACCGCTTATTGAGGATGGCAGAAGAACAACACCTTAAGTGACAACGGTAACACTGTTGTAAACTGATACTGAGGTCAGAATTAAAATTCTTTTGGATTGTAGCTTTTGTTCATCAAACTGTGTAGTAGCTATTCACCACATGATTTTTAAACAATTAATCAAATGTACCGTTAATAATTATAAGTTTGATCTTTGGTTTATTGAAGTAGCTCAAGCGATGTATAAGTGTTAAACCAAACAGCCTTGAGAGAAAAAATAAAAAAAAATGAACGCATTTCAAAGATGAATGAATACATATCTTGCTCATATCACTCAATATTATTCATTTTTTACGTAAATAAAAGTGTTTTGTATTAGCTAATGTATTATCAAAGAATTAAAAACTTATTTATATCTATATTATAACTTTCCCTTAAAATAAAGGGAAACATATTTTGGTCATTAAAGAAACATTTGAACTATATTTTTAAAGAGTTATATAAGATAAATCTATTTTCACCTAAAACATGTTTTCTCCAAAGCTCTGAGTAATTCAAATTTTTAATAACATATGTAATCTGCTAATTCAAGAAATTTATTTATTTACAAAAGCCAACAATAACAAACTAAGAACAAGAATTTACTTTCCTTCTTTCGCTTTAACAAAAAGAAAAAGAAGATAATTATTTGATTGTATTTTGTTAAAGCGCCCATCTTTTTCTACTTTGCTAGTCTTTTAAAACTTAATTATTAGACCAAGAAAAGGCCGAACGATATTTTCTCACCCAATGTTTGCCGTAATGACAATTTACTATGTGAAAAGTTTCAAGTAGCTAGACTAACGGCTGCAAGTACTCCGACAGGTTCCCCAGCGAGTCCAGCACTAGGGTTTGCTTCTTCGCGCCTTCCGTAGGGGTTGTGTCGCCAGTCGGTTCCTTAGACGACCTCCTCCCGATGTCCGGCTGCGACCTCTCGGGTTGATCGCCCTCAGATTTGGTCTCTGACTCTTTTACCTGAATCTGCCTTCTCTTTTTTGCTCGCTGAGCCGTTGTCTTTAGCCTCGGGCGAACAGCCGATGGTTGGGAAGCCTTCGCGGTTCGGATTGGTGCGTCCTCCGAAGGTTAGGGCTGAGAAGTTCCAGCAGGTCGCACCGGGGGGCCCGATGTTGCACCTTTAGTTGGGGGAACGGTAGGAGCAGCATCGGTCGCCTTGGCTTTCCTTGACCGAGGAAAATTGATTTGCCTTTGTCGCGGCTGTTGTGACTCCTTTGGAGGCATGGTCGCTGCATACAAGCATCGTTAGCAAAAGCATTTCATTTCACGACCAGAAAAGAACCAGTTAGCAAGGCTTACTGAATGGGGGCTCTAAAGACGCGTTTGCGTTGAAGAAACCGTATTTCCGCAGATTCGTGGTCGTCACGAGCTTCTTCGCATTGCGATTGTCCTCGGGCAGGAAGCCAAAATTCACGATCCTATTCGGATCGAAGAGCAGCCCTAAGTCAGTCGTCTTGTTAACTACCAGAAAAGAAGAAGGTCGTTAGAAAGAAAACGCATTCCGAATTTAATGAATTCGTCTAAGGAAAAAAGCCTACTCGGGTCCTGAAAGCGGCAATGGCCATCGTAGTGAAAGAAGAAAAACTTTGTTTCATAGGCCCCCGCGCTACTAGGGTAACTGTGTATCCCCTCGGCGATAGTAGGTCGCCTGGACAAGTAATAATAATCCTTGTCCTTGCTCTTTTTCAAGAAATACGAGCAGCCGAGCTCCGTCGCGGTTAGCTCGCCCAGCCCATTCTCACGACACGCGATGTACATGGCAACAGAAATAACGTACGCGTTCAGAGTGAGTTGCATCGACGCTATCCCAAAGTGATCCAAGACCGACCAGACAAAAGGGTGGAAAGGAATCAACCCCCCACCCTTGATGATCTCCTCGGAGATCACGGCCATCCCGCTTGATGGGTATCGCGATGAGTGGGCCACGTCATGGAAAACTTCCACGCCGATACCGTACTGCTTTATCACTCTCTCGAGCTCTTCCCCAATAAGTACCAAGTAGACCACAGTAGTGATACTCGGAGCACCCTGTGGGGACGAACCAATTCCTTCCTCGGATCTGGTCGTTGAGGGGTCTATTCTGCTGGTCTACAAAAGCGACAAGCTGGAGGGTCATGTAGCCTACGTACACTATTCCGTACGATGACGTGGAGGGAAACAAACTCCCTAAATCCCAAAGAAAACCCTAACAGCATGATTCGAGCCACCATTCATGGCTCGAACCTGACATGAGCGTTTCGTCTCCGATGAGTTACCAGAAGACTGATGCCATTTAACCATGGGGAATAAGAAAACAAAAAACAGAGAAAGATTCTTACCTCTCACAGTACAAAAGTAGCTTCTGCTTCAAATATCAGACAAACGCTAGTTTGGAAGGCAAAGGTTCCAAGCTTGCAAAAATCTCTTGCTCTCTGTGAAAAAGACAAGTGTGGTGACATTGCTTGAGAAAGATCTGAGTTTTTATAGCACATGAAATGACTTCTGTTTTTCTCGAAATCAAAACGATGTTTGGGCGGCAAAATTTCTTACTGTTGATCACGACCACGTGTCTCAAATCAGTGAGGAAGAGTGAGCATCACGATTAAAGAAAAAATCAAATCTTCATCTTTTTTGTTGAAAAACTCAAGCCACGGCACTCCTCTCTCAGCATTAATTGCGTCCCAATCTGCATTTAATGTTGTGATAAGGGTTATCGTTTCAGCATGTCACATATTTAATGTTCTGATAAAGTGATACTGTGTCAGCATACAATGCATTTAATGCGCCTGGCTGGCATTTATCACGCACATGACACATCTATCAGTGCAGAGACTGCTTCATTAAATGCATCCATCCCTAAAGCACAACAGATAACGCCTGACAAAGTCAAGTCGCTCATCCTCAGCAAGCAACAACCATGCAAGGTCGTGTTCACAAAAAGTGCTACCCCGACATATCTTCAATCAGATCGGAATCACCAGAACTTCCAGAAATCATCAATCGCGTCATGACTTATAGTTTCCATGGTTCGATCCTCAAACCTTAAAAACTAGGGGACTTCTGTTATGCCTGAAAAATATAGGGCTGACGTAAGGCCTAGTCAGCATGCAAAAGTCAGAACATGGTTACACCCACAGCCTACCACTATCAGAATATTGGGTGTGCGCCAGACCAAGCCAGAAGTTGTGGTGATCCCACGTGTCCAATCCCTGCACCAAATTGCGTAAATCACTCTAGAAGGTGGGCAATGCGACATAAAGAAGGATTTGCACGGATAATCCGACCAACTCATAGATTCAGTAATCATAATCTCAATACATCCCACTATAAATTGGGAGCTCATCTCTCATTCAGGGGATTCGCTCATTTTTACTCTTGATTAGCTACTCTCTCTCTCTCTCTCTCTCTCTCTCTCTCTCTCTCTATAATATAGCATTCACTCGCTTGTACTATTATTTGTAAGTCAGTCAGCTAATGCGACCTGACCCCTATCATTAATAAAACATCAGTGGACGTAGGATTTGTTACCTTAGCATCCGAACCACTTTAAAAGCTGTCTCCATTGCATTTACTCCCATTTTCCTTTATATTCACGTCTGTCTTCTAGGCCAGCTTAGCATTTCACATGTGCGTTTAGTTGGTATAAAAATCACGCATCAACAATCAGACATGCATTTTCCTTAATTAGTTATATACTTATGCTATTTTGAACCATTTATTTGAATGCTAATTTGGATATCATCTTTCGTTGAGCTACCAGTGCTGATCCTTGGTGGTGGCGTGGATTTTGGATATGCCGCTAGGGAATTTGTTAAGCAAGGTATTAAGTGAGGAGAGCTGACAATTATCTCGAAAGAAGACATGGCTCCATATGAACGTCCCACATTTAGTAAGTAATATCTTCTCCCTTAGACACCTGCCAAACACCTGCTAGACTTCCATAGACCAGTCATGAAAAGCAGTTCTAGCTCAGTGGATGAGTACTCATTATGTTATTTTGTGGTGGGTGTCTTTATACTCATATAAATGATTTGATTTTGCTTTTCATGACTGGTCTTTATGAATTCCTTAAAACTCTGTTTGAGCAGCAAATTTGATTTCCTATTTTTCTATGTTGATGCCAGATTGTCTGGAATCCTTTCTTGAAACTTATAATTACTATTATTATTATTATTATTATTATTCTTTTTTACGTATCATTGGTACTATAAAATTACAGCTTGGAAAAATTGGTACTACAAAATATTGATATTGATAAGTAGGAATCAACAGAATGTAGAGATTCCTGTGTAAATTTACGTTGTCATCTGATACATTTGTTTATATGTAGATTTGTTTTGTAACTCTATTTACAAATGCTTAACAAAAATCATAATTGAACAACATACGCACCGTTAAGAGTAGAATCCTTAATAAATTCACATATCGTATGTCAAGTGAAGCTGAGCTCTGCTAGTGAGATCAATCCGGGGACGTAGATATATTACCTCACCAAAGGCCAATGGCGGAGACTCGAACCCGGAACATTGGCGACGTTGAGTGAGCTCCTTCTCGCGTGAGCCCACCTTTGAAGACACAACAAATTACTTCGCAGAAAAAAAAAAAAAAAAAANAACACCATAAAAAAGAAATCGTATTTTAGAAAAGCTAATAGATAACACTTTATAGCACCTAATATCAAAGAAACAATTGAACCTAAAACCAGCAATCTAACCACTCGAATGAGAAACAACGGGCGTACAAAGTTGAAGACTGATAGGTAGGAGGTGAATCGGCGACCTTTGGCGTCTGGGAGACTCAGAGATTGGCACCAGAGATTTGATTTCGACGAGCGACAACCTTCACTTTTTTTTTCCCTTGTTCCCCAATTCGTGAAATTACAAACTCCAGATTCAGATTTTTGTTTTATATATTTTGACTTTTGATTTGAAAAAATAAAAATTACAGAGAACCCCCCGTTTTTTAAGAATAGTTTTTTTACCCCGGTTCCTATCAAGGCACCATACCTAGATTCCGATTCTGGTTTTTGGTTCCTACACTATAGGAGCTGGAACTGGAACCAACCGGTTCCACAAAATGAGAATCGGAACTTACCCTATGCAGGTCAGTTTCAAGAGCAACTCAACAAACACTACATTTACAACAACAAATTCCACTCTTAATGATAACATTTGATGTCTTATTCATTCAAAATCAATCTCCCTACATTGATAACATTTGATGCCTTACACATTCAATATTTTTGTGGTAATGAATGTATAAGGCATCAAATCAACATGTTCAACTTGGTCAATTACTGCTATCAACAATGAGTACCCACCATTGTTATCTTTTTTATGGATAAACGAAAACCCATCTCACATTACCAAATCATGTCGNAAAAAAAAAAAAAAAAAAAATCTACATTTGTTTCTTGTTCTTGTCATGTAGGAGTGACACTTAAAAGAAAACAGTGGAGCTAATAATTAATGGTCTTTCAGAATTCGTCCATTTTATACATCCTTTTGTAGCTATAATCTCTCAACAATTAAAATTAAGGACATTACTTCAATTGTTGGTTCATTAATTGTCCAATTACGAATCGCTTGCTTGATGATACAAGAAATACTCAGAAACAAGGAAATATATATATATATATTTTTTTAAAAGGTCATCAATAGAGAAGATGGCATTTCTTAGTTTGTACAAAATGCAACGTAAAACTTGTAACCACCATTAGGTGGTCTGATGGTAAAAAAAACAAAGGGATCTAACATAGGTTTTTGAGTTTGAGTCTCCATGGGCTCTAATAAGGGTGGCCACTGTGAGGATTTATCTGTTGTCAACTTTCGGGGCCTGGAGGATAAGTTAAGGTGTGCACAAACTGGTCCGAACACCTCCGGTCCAAAAAAAAATTATGTAGGTACTTTTGATCATGGAGACCAACAGTTGTGATTTTCACTATTGATCTTGCCAGAAAACACACATTTATGGGGCCGTTTGAATTGGGGGTAAATAAGATAACAAGGGTAATCTTCGTTTACCTATTTTGTCCTTAATTAAAAATCATTTCAGATACAATTGCCCTCAAATGTCTACCAAATAACAATTACTCAACCTCCTTACATTTGAGAAATTAGCTAAAACACTCAAACCACAAAAAAAGTTTAAAAGTTAACAAAATACCTCTAGTCATCCAAGACCACCGCCGGTCGTGGCTCACCTATGTCGGCCATCGGCGTCAATCGCTGTAATGGTACACGACCAATGAGATCTAATGGTTGTGCGCCGGTAAGGCCTTTTCCAACCATGGATCATAGATCAATGGCTGGAAACAGCTAGATTTAGCGTTTCTATAGCCGTTTAACGGCAAAAATTGTGCCCATGAAACGACCATACATGTTTTTGGCCATTTCCAACTTTGCCAGCGCACGGTCGACCATATACGGCTAGTCGTGTGCCATTTCGTCGACTATTGATAGTGGTGGCTGGCTATCGGCAGTGGCTTGGGGTGGGTGGGGGTAATTTTTCTACAAATTAAAGTTTTATATGGCTAGGGTGTTTTAGTAAAATTTCAAAGGTAGGGGTTTAAAAAAAATGATTCAAAAAATAATAATAAAAAATACTATTATATTAATATTTAAAAAGGAGGACAATTTAGTAATCTATATAATATATTCATTCATTTATCCTCCCAACCAAACATATTATTCACTAATTTATTCTAACCAACCAAACACATTTTCTAAACATTCCCAGTAATCTTCAAATTGATCTTTCTTTCCATTAATATAATATACCCCTATAATAAAATATTATATGATCCAAACATCCCTACAAGTATACATACCAATCTTGTCTCCCCAACATAACATTTCCCAAAATAATTATTTATTTGTTTATGGAAATTAAAAAGTTTTATGAGTTTAGGTAATGGGTATTATTATTTTCATTGTAAGAATTTATTAACATAAAAACACGCAAGAATTTTCAAGGAAACTTGTTGGTTCAGTCATTCACAAACGTCTGTTAACTTTTAATAAAATGGGGGTATTTTTATCCATTTAGGTAATCCACGTAATGCAAAAATCCTATGAAAGTTTAGATGACACAACAATAGATACACATTCAAGAATGTCAGAAGATCCGATGAGTGAAGTCACTCTTCTTCATCCATAGCAATAAGCAAGGAATCAGAGGGTGGAAAGTTATATTGAAAAATGAAAATCTCCAACTAGTGATCACCATCAATGTTCTGAAAACCGAATCGGCCCGGCTGGTCAAACTGGTTGGATCGGTGACTGGCGTCCTCTTCGGTCTGGTTTACCATTTTCAACTATCCACCAAATCCCTAATTTGACCGTCAGTGAACGAGGGGCTTTCAAGTTTCGAAATTAAAGGGGTTTTATAGAGTGGAGGTCGGTGGTTCAAGGGGTGGTGTTGGATGAATTTTGGATGCTAAAATCAGTTGGAATTTGGTTGAAAAAATCAACCTAATCGTGATGGTAATGCAAGTCACGACCCGTGAACGGGAGGCTACCTAGTGCCGAGGTTAGAGGAGTTTTATAGAGTGGAGGCTGTTGGTTCAATTGGTGGTGTCGGATTGAATTTTGGCCATTGGAATCAGTCAAAATTCGGCTAGAAAAATCAAAACCGTAATTGTCACAAGGGTGTGTTAACAAGATTTCAAACCTGCAGGGACTGATTTGTTTTAGGGGTTTGTTTGCAAGGTTTCAAACTTTCTGGATTATACAGTAACAGTTTAATTGAAAGTTTATCCATGAAAAGTGCTCAACAATATTTTCTTCAAATTAAGCCATAAATTTGTCCTACACCCTTTTGCATTAACAACAACCTTCACTGAGGATGTTGAGGATGCCAGAACCCCTTCAATGACGACGGTATCATTGTTGTGAACTAGTACTGAGGTCAGAATTAAAATTCATTTGGATTGTAGCTTTTGTTTCATCAAATTGTGCAGTAGTAGTAGCTATTCATCACATGATTTTTAAACAATTAATCAACTGTACCGTTATAATTATAGTTCGATCTTTGGTTTATTAAAGTAGCTCAAGCTATGTACAAGGATGAAACCAAGCAGCCTTGAGAGAAAAGAAAAAGAATGGACGCATTTCAAGATTAATGATTACAAATCTTGCTCATATCACTAAATATTATTCCTTGATATTTTTCTTTTCTTTATGTTGCAAACTTTTCTTTTCTGGAGATTTATTCTTGCTTTTATGCTTTATTAAAAGAGATTTATTCAATTCTCTTTGCTACTTCAATAAACTGATTACTTCCACTTTCTGAGCAGGGAAGATAGAACTTCTTAGCTATGCAAGACTTGGGACGTTAATATAAGAACTCATCAATTCAGTTGTACATAAATAAATACTTAAAAGAGTGTTGTAAATATTTATAGTATTAGAACAATATTTGGATGTAAGACATTATTTTTTCTTTTTCTGGATTTATGCATAATTTGTAAAATCTTAATGGTTATTTCTCAATCTCACCATGTTCATCACATACAGCATTAAAAATCAGAGTAACACACAACCAAAGCATATTCATATGAAAATAACACAATCAAACCCTTAACCCATTTAAAATCCAAACTACCATCAAAACCCTAACCCAAAATAGATTAGTTCATAGCTAAATCAATAATACAAAAACGAAAATAAAAAATAAACAAGTTCAACATAATGAAACTGAGATAAAAGATTAGAAATCTTCCCAAAAGATGAATCCTCTAGTTAGAAATCGAGTCTTCTCCCTTTAACAAACCAAATCGCTCAAAGTTCACTCAGAAAAATGCAAAAGTAGCTAACCCTAAAAAACCAAGACTCCTGGGCAAAAGGCTAAGTTTTTCTTTTATACTTCGTCCAAATAACCCAGCCAAAACACACATAGAACGAAACTGTGCGTTTAACAAAACTGAAAATAATGACTGTCGCCGTGGCGAAAAAGAATTCTTCGTCGCGACAAAGAGTGAAGCAGACACGCTCGTCCCTGGCTTACTTCGTCGCGGCGAAGACAATTCCTTCGCCGGGGCGAAGCTTCTTGAAAAGTTCTAAAATTACAGAACTGCCACTCTGCTTGCTTCTTCGTTTGATTCTTAGATTTTCGGTGCTCTCCCTTGGGAACAAGCTTCATCGTGCTTTATCCTGCTCCGAAACTATCCTATCTTCTGAGATCCGCTAATTTCTGAGTCAAAATTATCCAATTTTGTCCTTATTTGTTCAAAATGTCCATTTTAACCTGAAATACGAAAAGTAAAGAATTAAGCAACAATTCAGGTCAAAATGCACTAGAAAGTACCTGAAATCCGACAAGAAGGTCTAATGAAAAGTGTATAATTCACGGATTATCAGCTTCAAAATTGAAAACCCAACTTCTTCAACACAACACAAATCAAACTCCACACTTCTTAATTCAAAATCAAACCACAAACTTCACCAAAATTCACAACTCAACACATTCAATCAATTTCTCAAATTTAAAGCACTAACAATCGAAATTGATCAAATTTAATGCTAGAGAACTCGAAATCTTACCAATCCAATGATGAATGCACCACCAATCGCACCAATTTCAGCCCAAATTGTAAGATCCCCAATTTTGGAAAACCTAGGGTTTCCAAATTTTTCTTCAAAATTTTGCAAAAATCGTTGACAAAATGAGTTGATTTAGTGTTTTTGAAGGTTAAGGAGTGGAGTAGAGGGAAGGAAATGCACTGGAAAATCTCTGGATTGAAGGTGGAAGTGTTTGGCTCTT
The DNA here is from genome assembly GCF_008641045.1 of Pistacia vera. Classification (NCBI taxonomy): domain Eukaryota; kingdom Viridiplantae; phylum Streptophyta; class Magnoliopsida; order Sapindales; family Anacardiaceae; genus Pistacia; species Pistacia vera. The sequence goes on from NW_022196645.1 coordinate 2,168,934, forward strand.
GGGTGTGCTTAGAAACTTTTTGCAAAAAAATGAAAAAGTGTTGCGACTTTTATAGAAAACAAACTTCGCTGCGGCAAAGTTCCTCGTTCAATTGCAAAACCCAATCGATGCTACGACGAAGAAAATTTCTCTCCGCAGTGAAAAATTACAATGTATTTTGGGCAAATTTGGTGTTAATTATGGAGGAGTTTATTCCAAATTTTTTGTGGCCTAAAATAGAGATAGAAGTGTAGCCAATTTAGTGTTGATTTGTGCACATGAATTGTTTGATGAAATGCCAAGAAGAAGTGCATGTATGAGTATGATTATGTGTTACCTTGGGATGTGTTTGTAGATGGTAGAGAATGACATGTTTGCATTCCATAATGCATAATTGCATTTAAATATGTGAATTTAGAAAGAATTATAAGCATGAAACCATCTACATGCATACATATTCATAAGAGCATGAAAATGCCCTAAAATATGTTAAAGAGAAAATAGAAAGAAATGAGAATATTAAAGATATTCAAATCAGAATTTTTCTTAAAGAAGTGTAAAAAAAGATAAAAAGAAGAGAAGTTTGTTGCGATGGAGAGCCATGAGTGACATAGTCCCACATGCATGCCACCTTTAGTGAGCGGCCTCAGAATTCAGAAAGAAGAAATGTACAGTCCGTTAGAAGTGTGTGTGGATGAGGATTGTACCCAGAATTAGAGAATTCACTCACACAGCCAAGGCTCCAAATCCATGCCTCAACCGAGTTCGATCGGCAAGAATAAAAAGAAAGACTAGAAAAGAAAGAACGAAATAAAGAAAAAGAAACATAAAACAAAATAAGAAAAATAGAAAAGAAAATGGATAATTTATGCATTTGTGCATTTGCATCATGAATATGCATAATACCATGCTCATTGTCATGGGTAGTGAAAAAATTAGAAAACAGAGAGCAAAACAGAGAGCAAAACAGAGAATGAATAGAGAAAGAACAGAGAGAAGAACAGAGAAAGAATAGAGAATACTCGGGAAATGAGTTGTAAGGAAAGAAAATTTAGGATTTAAGCAACAGAGAGAGAAGGGTAGCATAGCGGGTTTACTTACTGAGCCATTAGTGCTCACTCCGTTGTTTTTAATGTTTTGTAGGTAATAGGTGAGTTGCGGTTGCTCGGAACATCATGCAATGGAAGGGTTAGGCTACACTGTCAAGTTGCTATTTTTGAGAACATTTTGTAAATATTTGTATATAAAGAAAAATTAAATATGGGCCCATACTTTATTACTCGTATATATATGTGTATTTTCTTATATATATTTTTAATGAGTTTTAGTGATTATTTTACGAGTATAATAGCTAGAAAGAAAGCATTACATGGCCGCTGTCCTAGGTCCTCCAAAATGACCACCCAATTCCTTCTCATGGCAATGCCGTAAAATACTCTCCTTCTCTTCTTCTAGAACACACCTACGTATCATCTGATCTGCACAGTGTTTATACAGAGATGGTTCTTCCTAGAAATAAAACTTCAAGTCAAAGAAAAACTTCCTCTTCTACTGGAAGGTCATGCCATTTGGGAGTACTCTCGATGACAAATAATTTGCGATATCTGCATAACAAGGTGCTTCTTCAATTCTCATCAATTTCTCATCCAGGAAGGTCTCCTTGATTTGAGTTTCCTCTTCACTTCCCTGGTTTGGTCGTTCAATTCTTGATAGATGATCTGCCACTACATTCTCTGACCCCTTTTTGTCACGGATCTCCAATTTAAACTCTTGCAGTAGTAGGATCCATCTTATTAGCCTTGGTTTTACTTCGTGCTTTGCCAATAGATGCTTGAGTGCTGAATGATCCTTGTAAACTATCACCTTAGCACCTAGCAAATAAGAACAAAATTTGTCAAATGCAAAAACAACGGCCAACAGCTCTTTTTCAGTAGTGGTGTAATTCAACTATGCATCAGTTAGTGTCTTGCTAGCATACGGAATTACATGCAAAACTTTGTTCTTCCTTTGTCCTAAAACTACTCCTAATGCAAAATCACTAGCATCACACATCAATTCAAAGGGTAGTCTCCAATCAGAAACTGCAATAATGGGTGCAGATACTAATAAATTCTTAAGAGTTTGAAAAGCATGCATGCATTCATCATCAAAATCAAAAGAGACATCTTTAATCAGTAAATTGCAAAGGGGTTTAGAAATTTTAGAGAAATCCTTGAAAAACTGCCTATAGAACCCCACATGCCCCAAGAAACTTTGAACTGCCTTAACGTTTGCAGGTCGTAGCAGCTTCTCAATCACTTCTATTTTGGCTCGATCCACTTCGATGCCGTCCTTTGAGATTCGGTGACCGAGTACATGAAGTGACATTTCTCCCAATTGAGCACCAAATTTGTATCTTGACAACGCTGCAAAACAAATGAGAGATTAGATAAGCAGTTATCAAAAGAAGAACCGAAAACAGAGAAGTCATCCATGAAGACTTCTATGAACCGTTCCACCATGTCACCAAAAATTGACATCATGCATTGCTGGAATGTGGTCGGTGCATTTTCACTTCACCAATCCCTAGTCTCTTGAAAACAGAAAAAGGCATTAGATTTATGCTTGCACCTAGATCACATAAAACTCTATCAAATGTAATATCTCCTATAACACAAGGGATAGTGAAACTCCCTAGATCCTTGAGTTTTGGTGGTAGCTACTTCTGTAGAATGGCATTGCATTCCTCTGTGAGCATCATTGTTTCCTCCTCTTCCAACTTCCTTTTGTTTGAAAGAATATCCTTGAGGAATTTTGAGTAGCTCGGCATTTGTTGCAAAGCATCTGCAAAAGGAATGTTAATATGCAGTTTTTTAAATATCTCAATGAATTTTATAAACTGCTTATCCTGATTTTTCTTTCTGAGCCTCTGAGGAAAAGGCACAGGAGGGGTGTGATGCTTAAGTGAGAGAGGTATAAATTAGAGCGAAAAAGAAGAGAAAAGGGTCTTGGTTTGTCATTTGGAAGGCAGCTCTTGGAAGGAGAAGATTATTGAAGATTTGGGCTTCAAATTAGAGAAGATTTCTCCATCTTTTACTTGTTTTTCAATGATGAATCTTGATTCAGTTTGTTTTTGTTATTTTATTTCATTTTTGAGTATGAACTGAGTTGTTTAGCTAGGGTTTGATGTAACCTTGATACAATGATTCAAATTTATATGAATTGATTTACTTTGAGTTTTAATTTCACGATTGAGTGTTTATCTCTTTGCTTAATGACTTTTGGATGCTTGATCACCATTCAAATGTGTGTTGTTCACAATGAGACTGAGAAGTGATTTGTGATTGTGCCTCTTGGGATAAATACCATAGATTAAGCAAACGCTAGAGATAGGTTTAGCGATCTATGAAATCTAGATAGAATTCCATAAAGCTTAAAAGACTTTGAACTATTAATCTTCATTTTGTTGGGTGCGGAAGCTTAATAGGGATAAGTAGGGAAATGTAGCCTGAGAAGGTATGTTTTACAACTTAGGGAATTCGATTTTCAATCAAGGAATTAGAACTTGGGTAATAGATTCTATGCTTTGGGTTAGCGTATCTAGGTGAAATCAACACCCTAGCATTTTTTAGCATTGTTTAATTAGTTAAGTTGTTGGGTTTTGCTTTAATTTCATTATCATTCATTTATATTTTGTTAATTTGTATTTAGTTTGTTAATTTTCCATCAATCCAATTTATTGTTTCTTCAATTAGGACTTAAACTAGAGAAATCGGTATTTAGTAACACTATACTTGTGAGAACGATACTCTACTTATCACTTTATTACATTTTGCGACTAGTACACTTGCTACATTTGCATGTTTATGAAATCACGCATCAAGTTTTTTGAAAAATTTCTTTAGTTCAATTCAAAATCAAAAATAAGAAATGCATAAGTATGAGGGTTGTAAAATGGTTGACACTTTGATTGGTGGTTGAGAAAGAAAGCTGAGATTGATGTAGTTCTTAGTGTTTGCATGAGGAAAACCGAGTTCTCTTACTTTGTTTATCCTATCCTTTTCGTTGGAGCCCACTACCCGATCCTAACGTTACAAGCTTGCAAAGACCTTTTGATCCTTAGTGATGTCTAGTCCACATTAGTGGAGAGTAGTTCGATGCTTAGGCTTATGGAGTCTACCACCATTTGATAAACTTTACATTTCTGCATAAAATAATCCGGGAAGTTGGAAGGTGTGTGATGTGCCAACTCTTGTGGTATCTCGAGAAATGGCAATTTTTCTTTCTTTTGCCTTTGCCTCTCTTCCCTCTTTGGTTTGTCTTCCCTATGACTTGTTGGTTTCTCTTCAACAATGATCTCTTCGTCGACTTCCTCATCAGAATCTTCCTTGTCTTTTGGTAGGATCTCTTCTTTCCCTGTTTGTTCCACCTCTTCTACGACTGTTCCACTTCGTAGCGTTATTGCATTCACTTGTTCACGTGGATTTGTCACTGTGTTGCTTGGTAGGGAACCCTGTGGTCGTTCATTCAGTTTTTTTGCTAACTACCCCACCCGTACCTCCAAGTTTCGAAGGACGTCCCTTGGTTTCTGAAAGTTGCCCTCATCTCACTCATGAAACCTGTGGTCTCTTTCATGAATTTCACGAACATATCCTCCAATTTTGACAATCTTTGCTCCCCTGGTTGATTATTCACCCCCACTTGATTATTTGGCACTGTTCTTTGATTCCATTGGTTATTCTGCTGATTCTGCTGGTTCTGATTGCCCCAGGACAAGTTTGGATGATTTCTCTAACCAAGATTGTACATGTTGGAATAAAGATTACTCTGTTGTCTTTGATTCCTTGCCAAGTAGCTAACTTGTTCTGATGATGATGAAGCTGAAGCGAAGGTGTTCCCCACTTGACATTCATTGGTCACATGGTTACCTGCACAAAAATCACAAATCAATTGAGGTGTTTGAATAGAATTCACTTGCATACCTCCTAATTGCTTCTGAAGTATTATAAGTTGGGTTGAAATGGTCATGGAAGCATCAACTTCATGAAGACCCATAGACTTCTTTGACTGCATTCTCTCGTTGGGTCTCTGATAGTTGTTACTTGCCAAGACTTCAAGCAACTCATACGCTTCTTCAGGCGTCTTATTTTGCAATGCTCTTCTAGATGCTGCATCCACCATCGTTTGTACATTAACCATCAACCCATTATAGAATGTTTGGACTTGCATCCAAACTGGCAACCTATGGTGTGGACACTTTCTCAGCAGTTCTTTATATCTTTCCCACACTTCATAAAGTGACTCAGTCTCTTCCTGTAGAAATGATGTGATATCATTTCTCATCTTTACAGATTTCGCCGGAGGAAAGTATTTAGTAAGGAGCTTCTGTGCCAATTCATTCTAGGTTGTGATTGTTCCGGGTGGTAATGCCATTAACCATCCCTTCACTTTATCCCTTAATGAAAAAGGAAACAATCTTAATCTGATGGTGTCATCTGACACTCCATTTGATTTGAAGGTATCGCAGATCTCCAAGAAATTTGCAATGTGTGAATTTGGATCTTCCTTCAGATCTCCCTTAAACTGAACCTACTGTTGGATCATCTGGATGATTGCCGGCTTTATTTCGAAAGTATTGGCTTGCACTGGTGGCCTAGTTATACTTGGACCACTACCATCAACCGTAGGTACTGAAAATTCCCTTAATGTTCTATTTTCCGCCATCTCAATGACTATAGCCTCTCGTTCTCTTCTTTCTCTGTTAAGTCTTTTACGGTTCCTTTAATCTCTGGATCAATAGGAAACACTCGACGACGTCTAGCTTTTCTCATAAACTACATAGAAAGAAAGAAAGTGTGAGTGTTAGTAAACGATCCAGAAGCACAGCGGAAAAATAAAAATATTTACGACATGGATCGTTACTTAGAACCAAGATCTAGGTACAAAATTACAGTTTATATATATTAAATAAGAATCTGCAGATTTTAGTTTAGAGCTTAAGAAATCATACGCACGTTTGGAGGCTCCTCCAACTTGTCTCTGAGCGTATTTTGCTACCGAACCAAGTGTAGGATCGAACTGGTGCAGTCCACACGAAAATAACCTCAAGGAACTAAAGAGGGATTTGCTAGATCCTCTTTAGCCTTTAAGAACCAAGAAGAAAAATCAAGTATCTTTGATTCCAAGCAAAAAGCAATCTGGCGTGGAGAGTGTTTTAGGGGCTGGAGTGTTTTCTTTCTTTTCAATCAATGAAATGAATGTCTTAAATTTTTTTCACAAAGTGTGCACTTATATAGTGCACACTATACCCTATTCCATCATGGAATGGGCTTGGGCTCCAACCCAAACACCCCTTGTTTCCAAACACCCCCTTTAAGATATTTTAATATTAATTTATCATTATCTTAATTGAATTCAATTAATATATATTTACAATATATATATATTAACATTTAATAATAATGATAATTTATTTAAATATATGCGAACACATATTTAAACGTAATCTCACTTATTTAATTTTAATATCAAATTAAATAAAGGCTACGACCTCAGCAAATTTAATTGCACTATGAAATTACCAAAATACCATTTTGCCTAAAAAGATGAAAATGCCCTTCTTCTTAACTGGTTCTTAAATTATCTTCTATGTGTGTGACCCGTAGGCTTCTCATCATACCGGTAGTGTGTAGTATCACGATTAACACCGATTAATCATCTCACTACACATAGACCAAGATTGGCCCCTAGCAAGGCATCATGGTCACCCGATAGATTCGAATTCAGCGAAGTAGCTACCTGTCAATGATATGGTTACCGTACAATTCAATCCTTTCATCATCCGTTATCTCGACGAGACCGAGGCATAGAAATAGTGTCAACCTTCGGTTACTCTCGATATTGTGTATTCAGTTACTAGACTAATGACATGTACTATAAACTAGATAAAGCAACAACTCAATCCCACTGTTCCCACAGTTTTAGTATCATTGCCATTTACTGAATTGCGTCGTGAGATAACTTCTCCCGTACCCGAGAGTGATGAATCATCTGTCTATCCACTATAGTCTTGATACACTCCTTGATGTAACCAATTACCACCGTATTGACAGCTTTGAATTTAACTGAGTTAGGCTAGTGTCAAACTAGACCAATCAGTGCACAAGGCACTCTGGTGATCTCAAGTCTAAGGATCACACGCACCACCATTCGTTAGAGGATTTGTTCCATAGATACTGGGTTACTATCCATATGGAATCCTTTGGTGGGTCAATCCAGTGAACTTGCCTACAGCAAGCACCCTTGTGTTGCACCAGGTTGTCGCTAAACAACCTTGACAAGTGAGATTAGTCACTGCCTTTCGACAGGGTCATTCAACACTATGATAGCCTTACCGTATTATCTATGCCCTTACTTCAGAATAATACTGGGGCTACGGACATTTCTAAAATGGCCACCATATGTGCTCATAGGGTTCTCACAATCAAGATTTGAAATAGTTGATACCCTTGTCACGGTTCTACCATTCTAAGGACATATATCAATACATACAATGATGATTTATGCAATATAGTATAAAACGCCTTTTATTGATCAATGAACATTATTACAAAGAGTCAATTCTATAATAATGGATTGGCTCTAGGGCATCTACTTTAACAATCTCCCACTTGTACTATAACCAATCATTCATGTATTTAATACCAAATGATCTCAAGTGCCTTTCATGCTTCTACTGCGATAGAGGCTTTGTCAGTGGATCTATAAGATTGTCATAAGTATGCACTTTACTAATCTGCACATCTTTCCTCTCAACTATCTTTCTGATAAGATAGAATCGTCTGAGTATGTGTCTGGATTTCTAATGAGACTGTGGTTCCCTAGCTTGAGCAATTGCTCCATTTTTGTCACAATAGATGTCTATAAGATCAACAATCATGGGAACCACACCCAGTTCAGTAACGAACTTCTTAATCCAGAGTGCTTCTTTGGCCACATCTAACAATGTAATATACTCAGCCTTCATTGCAGAGTCTACTACAGTGCTTTGCTTAGAGCTCTTCCAGCTCACTGCACCCCTATTGAGAGAAAATACAAACCCTGATTGCGATCGATAATCATCTTTATCCGTTTGAAAACTAACATCACTGTATCCTCTTACAGTGAACTCATCTTCCCTTCCATAAACCAAGAACATATCCTTAGTCCTCTTCAGATACTTAAGAAGATTCTTGACAGCCATCTAGTGATGCTCACCTGGATCCGATTGATATCTACTACAAGTGCTCAAAGCACATGAGACATCAATCCGAGTATATAGCATGGCATACATGATGGATCCAATTCCTGATGCATATGGGATCCTCTTCATCCTATCTCTCTCATCTTGTGTTCTAGGACACAATTCCTTAGAGAGATAAACACCATGTGACATCGGAAGAAATCCCTTCTTGGATTCTTCCATACTGAATCTTTTCAATACTTTGTCAATATATGCATTTTGACTTAGTCCAAGTAACCTATGCGATCTATCATGATAGATCTTTATTCCAAGGATGTAGACTGCTTCCCCTAAGTCCTTCATGGAGAAGCACTTGGATAACCAAGTATTTACCAACTGCAAGTTTGGTATGTCATTCCCTATCAGAAGTATTTCATCGACATACAACACTAGGAATGCCACTACGCTCCCACTCACTTTCTTGTAAACACAGGGATAATCTTCATTCTTGATAAAACCGAATTCTTTTACGGCTTCATCAAAACGAATGTTCCAGCTCCTAGAAGCTTGCTTGAGTCCATATATGGATCTTTGCAACTTCCATACCCTATCAGCTTGCCTATCAAGAACGAAACCATCGGATTGTGTCATATACATATCCTCTTCAAGGTTTCCATTCAAGAAAGTTGTTTTGACATCCATTTGCCAAATCTCATAGTCATGATATACAACAATCGCAAGCATAATCCGGATGGATTTAATCATGGCAACCGGCGAAAAGGTTTCTTCATAGTCAATTCCATGAATTTGTTTGAAACCTTTGGCAACCAGTCGTACTTTATAAGTATGCACCTTGCCAATCATGTCAGTTTTCTTCTTAAAGACCCATTTACACCCTATGGGTTTTACCCCTTCAGGTGGTTCCACTAGAGACCATACTTGGTTCTGGTACATGGAGTCCATCTCAGATTTCATGGCTTTAAGCCATTTAACGGAATCTGGATCTGATATAGCGTCTTCGTAGGTTCTGGGCTCATCATCTTGGTAGACTAGTACGTCACCATATTGAGTCACGAGATAACCGTATCTCTCGGGCTCATGGCATACTCTCTCAGATCTATGTAGCTTCTGTGCTACCTGAGGTAGTTCACTTTGATCCACAAGTTGTGGAGTAACCTCCTCTTGATGTTAAACCACCTTCAATGGCACATCATCCCGTCTTTCGTCTAGTATATTTTATGGTTCTAGAACTTCATCAAGTTCTACTTTTCCCTCATTAGTACTTCTTAGAAAAAATTCCTTTTCTAGGAAGACACCAAAACGAGCAACAAAACTTTTGCGCTCTTTTGGGTGGTAGAAATAATATCCTTTGGTCTCCTTTGGATACCCCACAAATATACATTTACAGGATTTTGGGCCCAACTTGTTCGAAGTCAATTTCTTAACATAAGCTTCGTAACCCCAAATCCTTAGATAAGACAAGCTGGGCTTTCGCCCACTCCATAGCTCATATAGAGTCTTATCTACAGACTTTGACGGCACATGGCTCAAAAAGTGAGTCACAGTTTCTAGGGCATAACCCCAGAACGATGCAAGTAAATCACTAAAACTCATCATGGACCTAACCATATCAAGTAAGGTCTTATTCCTTCTTTTAAACACTCCATTGTGTTGGGGTGTATACGAAGGGGTGAGTTGTGATACTATCCCACATTCTTTTAGGTATTCAGAAAACCCTGAGCTTACGTATTCACCTCCTCGATCCGACCGAAGAGGTTTAATACGTTTGCCCAACATATTATGCACTTCATTCCTAAATTCCTTGAATTTGTCAAAGGCTTCATCTTTATGTCTCATAAGTTAGACATAACCATATCTACTGAAATCATCAGTAAATGTGATGAAGTATGAATATCCACCTCTAGCCTCAACTGTTAGTGGACCATATACATCACTATGGATGATGCCTAATAGCTCAGTAGCCCTTTCACCTTGTCCTGTGAAAGGAGACTTGGTCATCTTGCCTAACAGGCATGACTCGCATATCTCAAATGACTGAAAGTCAAAAGGGTCCAAAACTCCATCCCTTTGAAGTTTTACAATGCGGGTCTTATTAACATGACCCAATCTACAGTGCCAGAGGTATGTTTGGTTTTGATCGCTATGTTTAGCTTTCTTGGTTTCAACATTGAGAATATCTTTATTGTTTAAATCAAGAACATATAATCCATTATATAACCTTGCAATTCCAAATAGAATATCATTCAAACTAAAGGACAACAATCTATTAGATATCTCAAAATGATACCCCATATTATCCAAAGCGGATACTGAAATAATATTCTAGAAATAGAAGGTACGTGATAACAGTTATGTAGTTCCAACAACAAGCCCATAGGCAAACATAAACACTACAGCCAATGTAGCCACATGTTCTCCATTTCCAACTCGTATGTCCACCTCTCCCCTGGCAAGCACTTTACTCTGCCTTAGTCCCTGCACATCAGTACAAATGTGAGTACCACATCCTGGGTCAATGACCCAAGATGTTGAGGGAGAGAAGTTAATCTCAATCATAAACATACCTGAAGTTGTAGCATCTGACTTCTTCTTACTTGCGAGGAAAGCCTTGCAGTGTTTCCTCCAGTGGCCAGGCTTGCCATAAAAGAAGCAAACTACTTTGCCCTTCCCTATGCCATTCTCAGGCCCAAGAGCAACCTGTCCTTTGGGGTTGGGGTTGGGCTTGGGTTTGGCCTTGGCCTTACCCTTGCTGTTACCCTTTCCTTTACTGGCAACAACCAGTAAAATAGGCTTGGACTTCTTCAAGTCCTACTCTACAGTCCTCAGCATGTTCAAAAGTTTCGACAAGGTTTTCACCATCGTGTTCATATTGAAATTCATTATGAACGGTGCATAAAAGTCAGGCAAGGATTGCAGAATCAAATCCATTTGTAATTCTACATCCAACTCAAATCCCAAAGTCTCAAGCCTCTCTATGTGCTCGATCATCTTGAGTACATGAGGACCAACTTGGGCTCCCTTAGTCAGACCACTCCTAAACAGTGCTTTCGACACCTTGTACCTCTCATGTCGAGCCTTTCCTTCAAAAAGCTCCTTAAGGTGTAGAATAATGGCAGCAGTGTCCATATTCTCATGCTGCTCTTGCAGCACTAGTGTCATCAATGCTAACTGATAATCTGAGAATTATACTATTTTATCTAGGCTTTTTGACCGGATTTTAGATACTTCTTAGTTCGTTTATGCCTGAATTGCTACTTAATTCTATATATTTTATGTTTTATGCTGAAACATACATTTTTAGCAAATAATGAGCGAATTGGAGTTTCTAGACTCAAAAGTAAGCAGATCTCGGAATTAGGGAAAGTTCCGAAGCAAATTGAAGCATTATAAAGCTTGTTTCCATGAGAAAGCATCGAAGATCAAAGATTCAAGGAGAAAGCAAGCCGAGGGCAATACTGTAATTTTAGAACATTTTAGGAAGGTTCACCGTGGCAAAGTCTATTCTTCGTCGTGGCGAAAGCAGCTAAGAAAGAGATTTAGTTTCAGTTCGTCACCGCGTCGAAATTCTTTCTTTGCCGCGGCAGAGTCTGCTAATTTTAGTTTTCTCCAAAATGCACAGTTTTATTTTAGGAAAGTTTTAGGTCTTTTGGGCGAGCTATATAAGAAAAACCTTGCCATTTTGAGGGGGGGTCGTCTAGGTTTGTCTGGTTGTTGTTGAGTATTGAATAGCTTTTACATTTGGGAGAAGATTTGAGCTTAAATCTTGTGGAATCTTTAACTAGGGGAGATCTCTACTCTTTTCTCTATAATTCAATATGTTGATTTCTGGGTTTATTGTTTTTCTTGCTGTTTATGTTAATCTAGTTATGAACTAACTCATTTTGGGTTAGGGTTTTGATGTAACTCGGATTTATATGGGTTAATCATTTGATTATTGTTATTTTTATATTCTATTGCACAGATTGTGTGGTTATTCTGTTTTTATTGGTTTTATCTGATGAATATGATGAGATTGAGAAATGAATCATGTTGAGCTTCTTGGGTAATCACCATTGTAGTATTGAATGCTAGAGATAGATTTGAGAATCAATGAAATCAATCCAGGATTCCATTAGCTTAATGAACTTGATCTATTATTCTTCAATATGTTGGGTGCGGAAGTTTAATAGGGAAAAGTAGGAATTCATAGCCTAGGAAGGTATGTTTGACAACTTAGAGAATTCGATTTACAATCCGTGTATGTGAGTGTGAAAATAGCATAATCCGTAAAATTAATCCATAGAGTCCGAATGAAGTCAAAACCTAACCGTTTGTTAAATTGATATTACTCTTGCTTTAGATTCTTGCTCTCATTAATTAGTTTTTAATACTTAGTAAGTTTTGTTTTTAGTTTATTCTCTAATCTCCCATTAATCCAAACAATTTCGGTTTCTCCAACTTGAAAAAAACACTTAGGAAAATTAGTGCTTAACAATCAATTCTCGTGGGAACGATACTCACTCATCACTTTATTACTTTGTGCGACTAGTGCACTCGCTATCATTGCATGTTGTAGTTACAACGCATCAAGTTTTTGGCACCGTTGTTGGGGATTGAGTTGTGTGTTAACATTAAATTTTTCTTGTGTTAGCTAGATTGGAGCTTTATTTTTTTTGTTTAATTGTTTTCAGTTTAATTTTTGTTGTTCTTTTTGGTTGGCTTGTGATCTCACTTTTTCTCTCTTTCTGTGTAGCTTATGTGAAGAGCAAGATGTCAGCCAGTGGTTCCTGGTGATCCTAAAATTGAAAGAACCACTAGAAGACTAAATAGAGAGAGAAGAGAACGAGAGGCTACAGTCGAACTAGTAGCCATAGTTGTTGAGATGGCAGAAAATAAAACACTAAGGGAATTCTCAGTTCCCACAGTTGAAGGCAGTAGGTCGAGCATTACTAGACCAGCGGTACAAGCCAACAACTTCAAGGTAAAGCCGACAATCATCCAGATGATTTAGCAGTCGGTACAGTTTAAAGGAGATTTGAAGGAAGATCCAAATCTACACATTGCCAATTTTTTGGAGATTTGTGATACTTTCAAGTCAACCGAAGTGTCAGATGACGCCATTAGATTGAGACTATTCCCGTTTTCATTGAGGGATAATGCAAAAGGATGGTTAATGGCACTACAATCAGGAACGATCACAACATGGAATGATTTAGCACAGAAGTTCCTGACCAAATTCTTTCCTCCAGCAAAATCGGCGAAGTTGAGAAATGATATCACATCGTTTCTACAAGAAGAGTTAGAATCATTGTATGAGGCTTGGGAGAGATACAAAGAATTATTGAGGAGGTGTCCACATCATGGGTTGCCAGTTTGGATGCAAGTCCAAACGTTTTATAATGGATTGATGGTGAATGTACAAACTATGGTGGATGTAGCCTCGGGAAGAGCACTACAAAATAAGACACCTAAAGAAGCTCATGAGTTGCTTGAAGTTCTGGCAAGTAACAAATATCAAAGACCTAATGAAAGGGTACAACCAAAGAAATCTATGGGTCTTCATGAAGTTGATGCATACACGGCTATCTCAGCCCAACTCACAGCACTTCAGAAACAGTTGGGAAGTATGCCGGTAAATTCTATTCAAGCTCCTCAACTAATTTGTGAATTTTGTACAGGTGGTCATGTGAGCAGTGAATGCCAAGTGGGGAACACATTTGCTTCAGCATCTTCATCATCGAAGCAGGTTAACTACTTGGCAGGAAATCAAAGGCAACCGAACAACCCGCACTCCAACACATATAATCCTGGTTAGAGGAATCATCCAAACCTGTCTTAAGGCAATTAGAACCAATAGAATCAGCAAAACAATCAGTAAAACCAAAGAGCATTACCAAACAACCAAGCAGGGGTGAACAATCAACCAGGAGAGCAAAGAGTGACAAAATTGGAGGACATGTTTAGAAAGTTTATGCAAGAGACCACAGGTTTTATGAATAAGATGAGGACGAATTTTAGAAATCAAGGGGCATCCATTTGGAACTTAGAGGTAGGGGTCCCTACCGAGCAACACAGTGACTAACCCACGTGAACAAGCAAATGCAATAACTCTGAGAAGTGGGATAGTGTTAGAAGAAGTAGAAGAATCAGGGAAAGAATGAAGCCCACCAAAAGAAAAAGAAGATTATGATGAGGAAGTTGATGAAGAGATAGTTGCTGAAGAGAAACCAACCAGTTCTAGGGTTGATAAACAAAAGCAGGAAGAGAGGCAAAGACAAAAGAAAGAGAAACTATCATTTCCCGAGATACCACCAGAGTTGGCACATCACACTCTTCCCGTGCCTTTTCTTTATAGACTCAAGAAAAAGAATCAACATAAGCAATTTTCCAAATTTATTGAAATATTTAAAAAGCTGCATATTAACATTCCTTTTGCAGATGCATTGCAACAGATGCCAAGCTACGCTAAATTTCTCAAGGAGATTTTATCAAACAAAAGGAATTTAGAAGATAAGGAAACAGTGATGCTCACGGAGGAGTGCAGCACCATTCTCTAGAAGAAGCTACCCCCGAAACTCAAAGATCCAGGGAGTTTTACTATTCCTTGCATTATAGGAGACATTACTTTTGATTGAGTTTTGTGTGATTTAGGTGCAAGCATCAATCTAATGCCTTTTTCTGTTTTCAAGAGATTGGGAATTGGTGAAGTGAAGCCAACGACCATGTCGTTGATGCTTGCAGATAGATCCATCAAACATCCGAGGGGTATAGTCGAAGATGTGTTGGTGAAGGTGGACAAGAATATCTTTCCGGCGGACTTTGTTGTTTTGGACATGGAAGAGGATAAGGAAATGCCTTTTATTTTGGGCCGACCATTTTTGGCCGTAGGAAGAACACTCATTGATGTGCAAGAAGGAAATTTAATTTTAAGAGTTCAAGATGAAACAGTCATGTTCAATGTTTTTGAAGCTATAAAGTTTCCATTCGAGTCGGATTCGTGCTTTAGTGTTGATGTGGTGCATAAACTAGTAGCAGAGGCTATTGAAGAGAACACTCCACAACTGCCTCTAGAAGCTTGTATTACCCAATCAAAAACAGTATAGGTAGATGAGTCAGCAAGGAATGAATGTGCTAGATTGTTGGAAGCACTTCAGCTGATTGATAAGAGCCAAGATCTAGAATTTGAGGAATTTGATTTTGAGAAGGAGAAGGAAAAGGAAAGAAAGGAAGAACCTCTGAAGTTTGAACTGAAGCCTTTGCCTTCCTACCTCAAATATATGTATCTTGGTGAAGCAGAAACCTTCCCAGTAATCATCAGTTCAAGGTTGAGCAAATTGGAAGAAGAGCGGTTGATTCGGGTATTAAGAGAATATAGATCAGCAATTGGATGGACTATTGTGGATATTAGACGCATCTCTCCGTCGTTTTGTATGCATAAGATACTTATGGAAGATGATGTCAAGCCTAGGGTGCAACCACAACAGAGTCTGAATCCTTCGATAAAGCAAGTGGTGAGAAAGGAAGTGGTAAAACTTCTAAATGCGGGCATAATTTATCCTATTTCTGATAGTCCATGGGTGAGCCTGGTGCAAGTGGTTCCGAAGAAATGAGGTATCACAGTGATAAAGAATGAAAGCAATGAATTGATACCAACTAGGACGGTCATGGGCTGGAGAGTATGCATTGACTACCGAAAATTAAATGAAGCGACAAGAAAGGATCATTTCCCACTTCCTTTCATCGATTAGATGTTGGAGAGACTGGCAAGGCATGCTTACTACTGTTTCCTGGATGGATATTCAGGATATAATCAGATTATCATCGCTCTTGAGGATCAAGAGAAGACGACCTTCACTTGTCCCTATGGAACCTTTGCTTACCGAAGGATGCCCTTTGGGTTATGCAATGCACCAGCCACGTTTCAGAGATGCATGATGTCGATCTTTAGTGATATGGTGGAATGGTTTATAGAAGTCTTCATGGATGACTTCTCTGTTTTTGGTTCATCTTTTGACAATTGCTTATCTAATCTTTCACTTGTTTTGCAACAATGTAAGGAGACGAACTTGGTGTTCAACTGGGAGAAGTGCCACTTCATGGTCTAGGAAGGAATAGTGCTTGGTCATAGAATTTCAAGGGATGGCATAAAAGTGGATCGAGCAAAAATATAAGTGATTAAGAAGCTACCACCACCCTCAAATGTTAAAGCAGTTCAGAGTTTCTTGGGGCATGCGGGGTTTTATAGACAGTTTATCAAGGATTTTTCTAAGATCTCTAAACCCCTTTACAATTTATTGATTAAAGATGTTGCTTTTGATTTTAATGATGAATGCATGCATGCCTTTCAAACTCTAAAAAAATTATTAGTGTCTACACCTATTATTGCAGTTCCTGATTGGGGACTGCCATTTGAATTGATGTGTGGTGCTAGTGATTTTGCACCAGAAGTAGTGTTAGAACAGAGGAAAAACAAAGTGTTGCATGTAATTCAATATGCTAGCAAAACACTCACTGATGCACAATTGAATTACACCACCACTGAAAAAGAATTGTTGGCTGTGGTTTTTGCTTTTGACAAATTTCTTTCATATTTGCTAGGTGCTAAGGTGATAGTCTACACGGACCATTCAGCACTCAAGCACCTATTGGCAAAGCAAGAAGCGAAACCTCGGCTGATAAGATGGATCCTATTGCTACAAGAGTTTGAGTTGGAGATACGAGATAAGAAGGGGTCGAAAAATGTGGTGGCGGACTATTTGTCATGGATTGAACGACCAATTCAGGGAAATGAAGAAGAAAGCCAAATCAGAGAAACTTTCCCGGATGAGAAATTGATGAGAGTGGAGGAAGCACCGTGGTATGTAGATTTTACAAACTACTTGTCATCGAGAGTGCTCCCAATTGGCATGACCTTCCAACAAAAGAGGAAGTTTTTCTTAGACTTGAAATATTACTTCTGGGAAGAGCCATTTCTGTATGGACACTGTGCGGATCAGATGATACATAGGTGTGTCCCGGAATAGGAAATTGAGAGTATTCTACGGCATTGTCACGAGAGAAAAGTGGGTGGCCATTTTGGAGGAGCTACGACAACAGCCAAGATTCTTCAATCTGGGTTTTATTGGCCAACCCTTTTCAAGGATTCTTTCTGGATCGTTCAGGAATGCGACCAATGTCAATGGAGTGGAAATATTACAAAAAGAGATAAGATGCCGTTGAACAATATCCTAGTAGTTGAGTTGTTTGATGTGTGGGGAATTGACTTCATGGGTCCTTTCCCAAATTCTTATGGGAACATATACATTTCAGTAGCAGTGGAATACGTATCAAAATGGGTAGAAGCAGTCGCATTGCCATCCAATGATGCCAGGGTGGTGGTTAATTTTGTGAGAAAGAACATTTTATCAAGATTCGGAGTACCACGGGCAATCATCAGTGATGGAGGATTGCATTTTTGCAATAGGCAATTGGATGCACTTTTAGGAAAGTATGGAGTGAAACATAGAGTTGCGACACCATACCATCCACAGACTAGCGGGCAAGTGGAATTGTCAAACAGAGAACTTAAGGCCTTTTAGAGAAGGCAGTGAATGCATCTAGGAAGGATTGGTCAAGAAAATTAGATGATGCATTATGGGCCTACCGCATTGCATTTAAGACTCCAATTGGTATGTCTCCATTTAGGATGGTCTATGGGAAGGCATGTCACTTGCTAGTAGAACTCAAGCATAAGGCGTACTGGGTAGTCAAGCAACTCAACATGGATTTAAGAGCTACTGGGGAGGAAAAAATGCTGACTTTGAATGAACTCGATGAGTTATGTCACAAAGCGTATGAGAATGCTCGGATTTACAAAGAAAAGACAAAAAGGTGGCATGACTGATAAGCATATTTTACACTATGATTTTGCATTGAATTTTGATAGGATTTAGGATACTTTTCATACAATTTGGGCCATAATTGCTACCTAATTCTATTAATTTGTCTTTGTAGGCCTAAACGATGATTTTTAGCATAAATGACAGTTTTGAGCGTAAATTGTGTAACTTGAGCTTGAAAACTCGGAATAACCTGAATTTAGAAGCTTTGGAAAGCTAAGAAGAAGAGCTACAACGTTCATGTTTTGGGTTTTTCCTAATTCTGACTGGACAAAGGTGAAAACTTGGCTTGAAGTCGTGAAAAGGACGCTGGGAACTGAAGAAAAACGTCTTTGGACGTGCTTCAGTATTTCTGCCATAACTTGAGCTGTAGACCTCGGATTGTGCTGATTCTTGAACGACCAGAAAGATAATTGAAAGGGCTACAATTTATATGTTTGACACTTTTCCAGATTCTAACTATATCATGCTCAAATTGGGCCTGTAAGTCTTCGCCGCGGCGAGGAAAAAGCTTCGCCGCGGCGAAACCTGCGTCAGATGCAAAAATAAAACGACGCGTTTTGGCTTGCTAGGGCTTCGTCCTTAAGTGAGAGAGGTATAAATTAGAGCGAAAAGGAAGAAAAAGGGGGCTTGGTTCGTGATTTGGGAGGCAGCTCATGGAAGGAGAAGATTATTGAAGATTTGGGCTTCAAATTAGAGAAGATTTCTCCATCTTTTGCTTGCTTTTCAATGATGAATCTTGATTCAGTTTGTTTTTGTTGTTTTATTTCGTTTTTGAGTATGAACTGAGTTGTTTAGCTAGGGTTTGATGTAATCTTGATACAATGATTCAAATTTATATGGATTGAATTACTTTGAGTTTTAATTTCATGATTGAGTGTTTATCTCTTTGCTTAATGTCTTTTGGATGCTTGATCACCATTCAAATGTGTGTTGTTCACAATGAGACTGAGAAGTGATTTGTGATTGTGCCTCTTGGGATAAATACCATAGATTAGCAAACGCTAGAGATAGGTTTAGCGATCTATGAAATCTAGATAGAATTCCACAAAGCTTAAAATCCTTTGAACTATTAATCTTCATTTTGTTGGGTGCGGAAGCTTAATAGGGATAAGTAGGGAAATGTAGCATGAGAATGTATGTTTTACAACTTAGGGAATTCGATTTTCAATCAAGGAATTAGAACTTGGGTAATAGATTCTATGATTTGGGTTAGCGTATTTAGGTGAATTCAACACCCTAGCATTTGTTTTAGAATTGTTTAATTAGTTAAGTTGTTGGGTTTTGCATTTGTATTTAGTTTGTTAATCTTCCATCAATCTAATTTATTGTTGCTTCAATTAGGACTTAAACTAGAAAAATCGGTAATTAGTAACACTATCCTCGTGGGAACGATACTCACTCATCACTTTATTACTTTTTGTGACTAGTATACTTGCTATTTTTGTATGTTGTAGTAAACACGCATCAATGACAAGCATATTCGGAAGAAGAACTTTTAAGTGGGTCAGAAAATGTTGTTGTATAATTATAGACTTAGGCTATTCCCTGGAAAACTTAAGTCTAGATGGTCCAGACCCTTCATAGTTACAAGAGTTTACCCGTTCGAAGCAGTGAAGGTGTCACATGAAGAAAAGGGCACATTTAAGGTCAATGGACAGAGGTTGAAGCCATACATTGATGGGGTGATGAGTTGCAAGTCATTCCCTATCCAACATGACATCCCGACTTGAGGAATTGAGAAAGTCGAGCTTCCGACCATAAACAAGCGCTTCTTGGGAGGCAACCCAAGTGTTTTCAATTGTTTGATATTTGTTTGTTGTTTGAAATTGTTTAGTTTTCGTATGATTTAGAATGACTTTGATTTTGTGTGTTTTTGGGTGTTTCAGGTGAATTTTCGAACTAAGGCGAAAAGGGAAAATATTCCAGCTTTCGCCACGACGAAGCATTTTCTTCTCCGCGGCGAAGCACATATTGCACAAATCGAAATTTGAAAAGTCCCACAACTTCGTCGCGGCGAAAATTGTTCTTCACCGAGGCGCCATTTTCTCTGGAATTTTTCGCCGCAACAGAAAGGGTTGAGCGAATTTTAACCAAGGAAAGTTTGCCGCGACGAAGAGAGTTCTTCGCTGCGGCGCTGTAGGCTTTGGAATTTTTCGCTGCGGCGAAGAATGTTTCTTCTCCGCGGCATCGACTGGGTTAAAATTTCATTGATTGAAGAACTTCACCGCAGTGAAGGTTGTTCTTCGCCACGGTGAAACCTGCTTTTTATAAATAGAGACCGCGACTTTTCATTTTTCGCAAAACGGTTCAAAAACATCCGAGAGCTACTTTTTCAATCTTCAATCCAGAGCTTTTCCAGTGATTTCCCAGCACATTACCTCACTCCTTGACCTTCCCAAACACCAAAACAACTCATTTTAGCAAAGATCTCTGCGAAAAATTGAAGAAACTTATGGGTTCAAGAATTTGGGGATTTTGCTATCTAGGCCAAATTTGGCTTAATTGGTGGTGAATACTTCTGAGTTTTGGGAAGATTTCGAGTTCTCCAAGCTTTTAATTGCACAATTTCGAGTTTTAGATATGAAATTTTGATTTTTGATTGAGTTGTGAATATTTAGTATTATTGTGCTTTGATTATTATTGAGGAAGTGTGGATTGTGTGTTATGTGGTGTTGAGGAGTTTGGGTTTGCAATTTGGG
This sequence comes from Pistacia vera, assembly GCF_008641045.1. Lineage (NCBI taxonomy): Eukaryota > Viridiplantae > Streptophyta > Magnoliopsida > Sapindales > Anacardiaceae > Pistacia > Pistacia vera. The sequence continues at coordinate 2,189,693 of NW_022196645.1, forward strand.
AGTGTTTTGTGAAGTTTGGAAGAATCGTATTGTGGGGGTCTCGTTGAAATTTCTTGAAACTTTGGTGTTTTTGTTTGGAGTGATTGTGGTTGATAGTAGGGTGCTTAGCGTTGAATCATCAAGTAGATTTGTAGTTTGGGAAAATGCCGCTCAAGGTACTATCCAAGGGGAAAGGAAAAGGGAAAAAGGTGGACAACCGATTTGTTAATGACAAGGCTCGGAAACGATGTGAAGGGGCAATCTAAAGGAAAGATAAGGGATTTATTGCTGAGCGTGAATTGACCTCGAGCAATGCGGTTGAATGGAGTCGAGGGAGACATTGGAATTTGTTTATGAGTGAACCTGCACATGCAGCCGTAGAGCCGATAGTGAGAGAGTTTTATGCCAACCTCCCTGGTGATCTTGGGCATGTGTTTGTGAGGGGTACCGATGTGCCATTTGATGCAAAGGTCATCAATGACTTTTATAACCTGCCTCAAATTGACCGTGATGAGTATGAGGAATTTGGGAAGACACAATTTGAGGATGATGTGATACTTAAGGGCATAGCAAAACCAAATAACCCTTGGGAGATTTCGAAGAAAGGAAAGAAAAGCATTAAGGGAACTAATTTGACACCGATGGCTAGGTTGTGGCAGTACTTTGTGTGTGCGAGGATGATGCCGAAGATGCACTATAGTATAGTGACTTATGAGAAAGCATTGTTCCTTTATTCCATTGCCACAGGAAAAAGAATGGATGTGGGAAACATTATCCTGAATAATATCCAGCATGCAGCCAAACCCGGGCGAGGGAGCTTCCCTTTCCCACATCTCATTACAGAGCTGTGCACTCGAGCGGGAGTCGAGAAGACAGATGATAAGCCATTTATCCATGCTGCCCCAGTTCTTGATAGCACCTACTATCAGAAGCATCTTGAGCGTCCACCCAGTGAAGGACCCAAATTTGGCACAAAAAGACGAAAAACCACAGCAGCTGCCACGTCATCCAGTTCCACAGCCACAATGAAGGAAATGCTGCAGAAGATGATGGGTAAAATGAAACAGATGGAATGACGTCAAGGCTGGCTAGCAGAACAGACCAGAATGATATATAATTTGCAACAAAGCTGCTACACCAAGCTTGACATTGATACTTCCGAGTTCTAATGGGAAGACTGGGATTCAGAGGAATGGATGGGCTTCGACTTAGAAGATGACGACACCGATAGAGAGGAGGAGGCCGAAGAATGAACCGGAGAACTTGTTTTGTAGTTTATTTTTCTTTGTTTTAGTTGTCCTTGTTTTCTATTTTGAACATTGAACTAATTTTCTTTTTATTTTTGGATTGTTTAAATTTTTGTTGAACTCTTTAGTAGTTGTAAGGAAGAGATAAGGATTGTAATACTTTCATATTAGTCAGTGAAATTTTCTAACAGTGGACACCATAAGATTTCAGTTGTTTTACAGATTATGTTGATGAGAAAGCCAAGGAACGGGTGTGCATGCTGTTGCGCGGAACTCCGACTTCACGGATTAATCAAGGAACTATCTCGTACCTTTGTAATTTCTGTTTTTCTATTCCTAAATTGTGCATAATGTGACATTGGGGACAATGTCATCTTTAGTTTGGGGGTAGGAAAAATTTGGACACTTTTTTGTGTGTGTTTAGTTGTTTTCATGTTTTGTCATGTATGCCAATGATGAATTTTATAAGTCTATGATGAGAATAAAATTGTTGGGATTTTATTGTTGAAAAATGTTAAGCATTGCTTCAAGTTTATGTTGGTTGACTGATCTTATAAACATTTTATGTGATTAGGTAAAGTCTTGATAATGTTGGTGGACTCCAGAACCTAGTTGAGAAGTGCTTGAGGCGAAATTCTAGGAATAGACATTATTGAGGAAATGATTTAGGCAATTTTTCGAAACGTTTGAGCCTTTCCAACCGACCGTAGATTTTATCCCTAGTTACCCATTTGAGCCCTATGAAATCATTGTTGTCATATCTTTCTTGTGCAACCAGTAATGACCAAACATTTCATCCTAAACACATCCGCAACTTTTAAGAGAACTCTAAACCTAATGCAAACACAAAGAGCTTGGAGAGTTGTGTGAATAAACTAAAAGATTAGTTTGGGGGTTGTGAGAAGGGCAAGAATAATAAGAGGGGTAATTAACCTCAAATTGGTGATTGTTGTTGTTTTTAAAAAAATAATAATAATAATAATAAAAATAAAAATTGAGAATTGCATTGCAGTAGCAAAAATGAGAAGTGCACATGATTGAGGGTTATTAATTGGTTGATTTCTTAAGTGGTGGTTGAGGAAGAAAGTGGAAGTTGAGTTAAATCTTGATGTTTGCTTAAAGGAAACCGAGTTCTCTTGTTTAGTTTATCCGTTCCTGTTCTTTGAAGCCCACTAACTTGAGCCTAAAGTTACAAGCCTATAAAGACCTTTTGATCTTTAGTGATGTCTAATCCTCATTAGTGGAGAGTAGTTCAATACTTAGGCTTATGGAGTCAGCCGACATTTGATAAACTTTGCATTTCTGCATAAAATAATCCGGGAAGTCGGAATGTGGACTGAAGTGGGGATCACCTACTCTTGGTACTAATAGAGAAAGATAGTCGATGCAACTTATAACTTCTTGGAGTGTTGAACATTTTCTAGTAATAATTTTTCAACAATTATTGAGATTTGTATAAATTCTAGGCAATTATTGTGTTGAGTTTGAGTCCAATTTTTGTCTTATCATTTTCAGTTTTGTTGTTATATGTTTTTGGTTTTTTGATTGTTTTTCTTTCTTTGTGTTTTATACCTGATGCTTGGGGACGAGCATGTCTTTAGTTTGGGGGTATTTGATAATCCGAGAATTATACTATTTTATCTAGGCTTTTTGACCGGAGTTTAGATACTTCTTAGTTCGTTTATGCCTGAATTGCTACTTAATTCTCTATATTTTATGTTTCAGGCTGAAACGTACATTTTTAGCAAATAATGAGCGAATTGGAGTTTCTAGACTCAGAAGTAAGGGGGATCTCATAATTGGGGAAAGTTCTGAAGCAGATTGAAGCACTATGAAGCTTGTTTCCATGCGAAAGCATCAAAGATCGAAGATTCAAGGAGAAAGCAAGTCGAGGGCAATACTATAATTTTAGAACTTTTCAAGAAGGTTCGCCGAGGTGAAGTCTATTCTTCGTTGTGGCGAAAGCAGCTAAGAAAGAGATTTAGTTTTAGTTCGTCGCCGCGGCAAAATTCTTTCTTCGCCGCGGCAAAGTCTGCTAATTTTAGTTTTCTCCAAAACACATAGTTTTATTTTAGGAAAGTTTTTGGCCTTTTGGGCGAGCTATATATATAAGAAAAACCTTGCCATTTTGAGGGAGGGTCGTCTAGGTTTGTTTGGTTTTTGTTGAGTATTGAATAGCTTTTACATTTGGGAGAAGATTTGAGCTTGAATCTTGTGGAATCTTCAACTAGAGGAGATCTTTACTCTTTTCTCTGTAATTCAATATGTTGATTTCTGGGTTTATTGTTTTTCTTGCTATTTATGTTAATCTAGTTATGAACTAACTCATTTTGGGTTAGGGTTTTGATGTAACTCGAATTTCTATGGGTTAATCATTTGATTATTGTTATTTTTATATTCTATTGAACAGATTGTGTGGTTATTCTGTTTTTATTGATTTTATTCGATGAATATAATGAGATTGAGAAATGAATCATGTTGAGCTTCTTGGGTAATCACCATTGTAGTATTGAATGCTAGAGATAGATTTGAGAATCAATGAAATCAATCTAGGATTCCATTAACTTAATGAACTTGATCTATTATTCTTCAATATGTTGGGTGCGGAAGTTTAATAGGGAAAAGTAGGAATTCATAGCCTCAGAAGGTATGTTTGACAACTTAGAGAATTCGATTTACAATCCGTGCATATGAGTGTGAAAATAGCATAATCCGTAAAATTAATCCATAGAGTCTGAATGAAGTCAAAACCCTAACCGTTTGTTAAATTGATATTACTCTTGCTTTAAATTCTTGCTCTCATTAATTAGTTTTTAATACTCGGTAAGTTTTGTTTTTAGTTTATTTTCTAATCTCCCATTAATCCAAACAATTTCGGTTTCTCCAACTTGAAAAAAACACTTAGGAAAATTAGTGCTTAACAATCAATCCTCGTGGGAACGATACTCACTCATCACTTTATTACTTTGTGCGACTAGTGTACTTGCTATCATTGCATGTTATAGTTACAATGCATCACTAACATCAAACATTGAACGCGATCACCATCATCAAGGAACTTTTGATAAGTATCATTTACTTCCTAAGTGGCATCAGGATCAAGATCAGGCTCAGCCATGTATGGCTTTTCAAGGATATACAATTTCTTTTCCGACTTGAGTATAATTCGAAGATTACGATACCAGTATGAGAAATTGGATCCATCCAACCTGTTTTCTTTCTCGATTATCGGTCGCAGGTTCATTATGCTCATTTTGGTGAATCTACAATTGGCAAAACGATAAAGTCATTATTATTTGATATGGTCTTTTATTAAATGATGCTCCCACTATTTTACTCAAGTCAATAGCCCTCACTATTAACTTGGGAAAGCCCGTTGACTTTCCTAGTGGACTAAGATCCCATCTAGCCCATTTCAAACCTTCGTTTTGGCGAACAAGCCAAAATGAGTTGATTAGGTAGGCCAACAAACTTAATCCACACCAGTTGATAGCTCCTACTATCAACTTCCAATGTGAAGAAGCCAACAAGCCAATCACACAATCCAATGGCTCCAACCATTGTCCTCAAGTGTGATTCTCAGCATCAGTAGAGTGGACTCTACATGCCACCACGTGCACATAATATGTGTACTTCTCTACTATGCCTATGACGCGTTTATCAACCTTTGCTTTGGCAAACAAGCAAAACCGTCATTTTAAGTCAACCCATCACCATTAAGGAAAACTCCAATGCATTTTAACCTCCCACTGGTAGAAGTGTACCCTTCTCTTTGGCTAATAAGGTTTTGACGAACAGTGGTTTGATTAAAACCATGGTGATGGAAGGCTTATGTGACTTAATATTCTTTAATTGAGGGTTTGTTATTTAATTTCTCATTAGATTATTATCTTTGTTAGAATGACATTGTTTGGCATGTTATTGAACATTCAACCTTAGCATGCATTCTAAACAAAATATTAAAACGTGCCGGTACATGGCCCAATTAAAAACCGATTTCCTTGAGCCTAGAGGAATCGTAGGTCACCTAGGGGTCTTGTAATAAAATCTTGAGTCTTCAAGTATGGTTGTCCTTTCCTTGATCCGTCTTCAAGTACATTACAAAAATATCATACTAAATTTACAATAAAATTAATCTCAAACTAATTTTACAACAACAAATTTAGAAACCTTGATTTACATTCGAGGGGAGTGAGATGAGAAGAGAATGTACATCGAGAAGAGGAGAAGGCAGGACACGCATGCCCTATTTAATAAATTACAATCATGCATACCCAAAAACTTTTTAAAACCTTTACCATAGGTCTAAGGCTGATGTACCGGGCACCATGCAATATACAAACAAGTACATGGAATTCATTCGAAAATAATAAATTTTGAATTGGGTGGGTCAATTATTAATTACCCCTTAACAATCTGCAAATTTATATTTGGTTCAAAAGTTTTGAAACTTTACAATCTGGCCCCTGTGCACTCAAAAGTGCGCTTGCTGCGGCGATGAGTTAGATCGTCGCAGCGTTCGATGATTAACGTTGCGCTCGCCATGGCGAGCGCTGATTGCAAACAGCGCTTGTCCTAAGGACGATCGTCGTAGCGAGCACTGATTTTTGCAATCAGCATGTACGCCAATAACGCATGCCACGATGATGGTTTATACCGCCGCGATGAGTGCTGATTTTTGCAATCAGCGTGTACGCCAATAACGCAAACCATCGCCGCGGCGAGCGTACACTAATATGTAGCAACAGAACAGTTCAACCAACAACCAAAATACCACAAACGAATTTTGCAATCAATCTAAACTATTGATTTCAACAAAAATCCATAAATATTCCAAAGTTGCAGATCATCAGCAGATTCAAATTAGTTAATTAATCAATTTCTTAAAACATGCTTTCATGGCAGATTTTGTGTAGATTCATCAAGGCAACATGTTATCAATCAAATACATGTAATCAACCATTCATAAAACTGAAAAATCTGGCACCCAAGGCTCTGATACCACTGTTAGTAAACGATCTAGTAACGCAGCGGAAAAACAAAAATATTTACGACATGGATCATTACTTAGAACCAAGATCAAGGTACAAAATTACAGTTTATATATATTAAATAAGAATCTGCAAATTTTAGTTTAGAGTTTAAGAAATCATACGCACGCTTGGAGGCTCCTCCAACTTGTCTCTGAGCATATTTCACTACTGACCCAAGTGTAGGATCGAGCCGGTGTAGTCCACACGAAAATAACCTCAAGGAACTAAAGAGGGATTTGCTAGATCCTCTTTAGCCTTTAAGAACCAAGAAGAAAAATCAAGTATCTTTGATTCCAAGCAAAAAGCAATCTGGCGTGGAGAGTGTTTTAGGGGCTGGAGTGTTTTCTTTCTTTTCAATCAATGAAATGAATGAGTGTTTTAAATTTTTTTTCACAAAGTGTGCACTTATATAGTGCAAACTATACCGTATTCCATCATGGAATAGGCTTGGGCTCCAACCCAAACACCCCTTGTTTCCAAACACCCCCTTTAAGATATTTTAATATTAATTTATCATTATCTTAATTGAATTCAATTAATATATATTTACAATATATATATATATTAACATTTAATAATAATGATAATTTATTTAAATATATGCGAACACATATTTAAACGTAATCTCACTTATTTAATTTTAATATCAAATTAAATAAAGGCTACGACCTCAGCAAATTTAATTGCACTATGAAATTACTAAAATACCCTTTCGCCTAAAAAGATGAAAACGCCCTTCTTCTTAACTGGTTCTTAAATTATCTTCTATGTGTGTGACCCGTAGGCTCCTCATCATACCGTTAGTGTGTAGTATCACGATTAACACCAATTAATCGTCTCACTACACACAGACCAAGATTGGCCCCTAGCAAGGCATCATGACCACCTTATAGATTCGGATTTAGCAAAGTAGCTACCTGTCAACGATATGGTTACCGTACAATTTGATCCTTTCATCATCCGTTATCTCGACGAGACCGAGGCATAGAAATAGTGTCAACCTTCGGTTACTCTCGATATTGTGTATTCAGTTACTGGACCAATGACTGATACGAGTGTAATTTATATATTTTTTATTCCTTCCATATTATGTTTTTGTTATGTTTTATGCCTAGTTGAGTTGATTAGAGTTTATTTTGTAAGTTTGGCATATTTGGATAGACTTTATGAAATAATTGAGAAAAGATTAGGAAATTCCAGATTTTTGTTATTCTGACCAGTGCTGCGTTTTTCAGGTTTCTCGATTGCAAAAGTGTTCTTTAGAAAAAGTAAAGTAGACGAATCAAGCATTCCAGGAAGGTATTATGGGTGAGAATCTGAGTTTTTTTGGGCCCTCATTAGTTGTTGCAAAACCGAACCTGGAATCCTATTCACGGAAGGATTTCCTGGCTGAGTATTGAGTCTTCGAATGGGCCTAACTGGAGCTTCAGATATCGAAAATAGGTGATTCAAAAGCCCAAATTTATCTACACATCTAGGAATACAACTTTTATGAAGTGACCAAGCCCAGAAGAGTTCTTTTACATTTCGAGAATCCTGGTGCAAGCTGGATTACAAATTCTGTTTTCCATATCTAATAAGATTTTTACAGTTTTGGAGCTCTATCGTTTAGCAAAGATCTAGGAAAGTAATTTCTGTTTTTCATGGGAGAGAATTAAGGAAAAAAAGACATTATTTATTTAGGAGTTTTTAGGTTAAAGAGGGGGAAGACGGCAGTGGAGTTTTTCTTAGTTTTTTTTACCTTCTACGTCAATATGTGCGACTGATCTCTCTTCTTCAGTTCAAGGGGATTTTGAAGCCTGAATTCATGTCATTGGTGTAACTTAACTTCAGTAACATTTTTCTTAATCTCGTTCTTATTGGAATTGTTTATGTTATTATGTTTTAATTGTTTATGATTTTTGTTTGGATGATTTAGTAATGGCCTGCTAAATTGTTTAATCGGAATTTCATCTGTTAGAATTAGGAATTGTGATACGTAATTGTCCTCTTTCTATTCAATGAGTAACACATGATGATAGATGATTACGGACAAGTTCTCAATCTATCACCTTGAATAACATAACCTAAGTTAAATAATCCGATCTTGCGTGATTGTTGCTTGGATTGATCTATTTTCCTAATTCTTAAGGCTGCCATTGAATTAAACTTAGAGAGCTTTTTCAAGGTTGTTCAAGGGTTAGGATCTAATTGAAGAGCTTATTTCAGTAGTAACAATTAAGGGAAAATTCGGGTAATAGAGCTTGTTGTTTCCTAGGGTAATAATTCCATAATAACGAGATAGAATAATGTTACAGTTAGTTCATATCCAATGCATGTTTAGGTGTATCTTGAACCGAAAACTGGTTGTTTTTAATTTGATATTTTCTACCATTGGAGATTTATTTGTTTCACTTTAGATTGCACTGATTACAACCCCTTTCATTATTCTGCTGTCGTGTTTACTGTTTAGGATTTTATTTTATTTTCCTGTTGTCTTCGTTGTGGTTATTGGCATAGATTATAGGATTTAATCGAATCATTCCTTGTGGGATCGACCCTTGCTCACCCTATATACAATTTAGTAGCTAGGTTAGTAAGGTTAATTAATTTGGTGCATTCGGCACGCTACCAATGATCTGTATTATAAACTGGATAAAGCAACAACTCAATCCCACTGTGGTCATAGTTTTAGTGTCATTGCCATTTACTGAATTATGCCATGAGATAACTTCTCCCATACCCAAGAGTGATGAATCCTCTGTCTATCCACCATAGTCTTGATACACTCCTTGATGTAGCCAATCACCACTGTATTGACAGCTCTGAATAGAACTGCGTTAGGCTAGTGCCAAACTACACCAATCGGTGCACAAGGTACTCTAGTGATCTCAAGTCTAAGGATCACATGCACCACCATTCATGAGAGGATTTGTTCCATAGACATTGGGGTTACCATCCATATGTAATCCTTTGGTGGGTCAGTCCAGTGAACTTGCCTATAGCAAGCACCCATGTGTTGCACCAGGTTGTTGCCAAACAACCTTGACAAATGAGATCAGTCACTGCCTTTCAACAAGGTCATTCAACACTATGATAGCCTTACCATATTATCTGTGCCCTTACTTCAGAATAATACTGGGGCTACGGACGTTTCTAGAATGGCCACCATTTGTGCTCATAAGGTTCTCACTATCAAGATTTGAAACACTTGATACCCTCGTCATGATTCTACCATTCTAAGGACATATATCAATACATACAATGATGATTTACATGATATAGTATAAAACGCCTTTTATTGATCAATGAACATTACTACAAATAGTCAATTCTACAATAATTGATTGGCTCTAGGGCATCTACTCTAACAGTGAGATCAAAAGCTAACAAAGAAAAAAAAAATTAAAACTAAAATTAAACTCTAATCTAGCTAACACAAGAAAAGTTCAATGTTAACACAAAAATCAATCCCCGGCAATGGCGCCAAAAACTTCATGCGTTGAAATTACGAGATGCAATGTGTAGCAAGTACACTAGTCGCAAAAAGTGATAAAGTGATAACTAAAGTATCGTTCCCACGAGGATTGTTTGTTAAGCACTGATTTTCCTAGTTGTTGTCAAGATGGAGAAACCGAAAGATATTGGATTAGCGGGAGAAATTTAAGCTAAAATGAAAACAAAATTTACTACTTACTTTAAAGGCTAATTAATGACAGTAAAACTAATTCAAGAGAAAAATCAATTAAACAAATGGTTAGGGTTTTGACTTTACTAGGATTTTATGAATTAATCTACGAATTATGCTACTTCTACAATCACATGCACGGATTATAAATCGGACTCCCTTATGTGTAAAACATACCTTCTCAGGCTATTTTTTCCTACTTTTCCCTATTAAGCTTCCGCACCCAACAAATTGAATATCAATAGATCCAAGTTCATTAAACTAATGGGATCCTAAATTGATTTCATTGATCCTCAAACCTATCTCTAGTGCTCAATAAAACAATGGCGATTACCCTAATTAAGAAGTTCATACATGATTCATTTCTCAATCTCATCATGTTCAGTAAATAATTTAAATAAAAACAAGAGTAATCACACAATCCAAGCAATAGAATGTAAAAGCAACATTAATCTATTGATTAAACATAAAAATCCCAATTGCATCAAAACCCTAACCCAAAGTGAGTTAGTTCATACTAAAATTAACACAAATAGAAATAAAAACAGTAAACAATGCATTCAACATGTTGGAATAAAGAAAAGAGAACAAAAATCTTCCCTATTTGATGAATCCAAAGAGATTAATCTCCAATCTTCTCTTCTTTCTCCCAAAAATGTCGAACTCCTCTCTAAAATGGCTAAGTTTTTCTTATATAGTCAGTCCAAAAAAAACTAAAACTCGCCTAAAACAAAACTGTGCGTTTTAATAAACTGGAACTTGCAGACCTCACCGTGGCAACGAGTTCCCGAGAGTTTATCGCCATGGTGAAGAAAGAACTTAACCGCGGCGAACTTTTCTAAATAATTATGAAATTGCCCTCCGCTTGCTTCCTTGCTTGAATCTTCAATCTGTGGTGCTCTCCAATAGCAACAAGCTTCACAATGCTTCAAATCTGCGTCAGAACTTCCCCGAATCCTGAGATTCGCTTGCTTCTGGGTCTAGAAACTCAATTCCGCTCATTATTTGCTCAAAGTGCATATTTTGGTCTGAAACATAAAACATATGAAATTAAGTTGTAATTCAGGCACAAACGAAATAAGAAGTATCCAAAATCAGGCCGAAAGGCCTAGATAAATCAGTATAATCCTAGGATTATCACTAGTACGTCACCGTGTTGAGTCAAGAGAAAACCATACCTCTCGGACTCACGACGTACTCTACTAGACCTATGTAGCTCCTGTGTAATATAAGGTGGTTCACTTTTTTCCACGACCTGTGGAGTAACCTCCTCCTGATGTTTCTCCATTTCAGGTGGCACATCTGCCTGTTCCTCATAAACCGTATCTTGTGGAGTCTGAACTTCATTGAGTTTGACCTTTCTACCTCTTGTACTATGTTGGAGAAATTCCTTTTCCAAGAATACCCCAGTTTGAGCTACAAAAACCTTTCACTCTTCTGGCTGGTAGAAATAGTATCCCATGGTTTCCCTAGAACATCCCACAAATATACATTTGTCAGATTTTGGGGCAAGCTTGTTTGACGTCAATTTCTTGATATAAGCACTACAACCCCAAATTCTCAAATAAGACAACTTAGGATTTCGCCTATTCCATAGTTCATATGGAGTCTTATCCACTGATTTGGATGGCACACAGTTTAGTGTGTGAATCGTAGTCTCTAGGGCATAACCTCAAAATGTTGCATGTAATCAAAAAAATTCATCATTGATCAAATCATGTCAAGTAAAGTTTGATTCCTCTTTTCCGATACACCATTATGTTGAGGAGTATAAGGAGGTGTGAGTTGTGATAGTATCCCACATTCCTTAAAGTACTCCCCAAACTCCAAGTTTAAGTATTCACCTCCTCAGTCCTACAAAAAAGCTTTAATACTCTTACCAAGCTTGTTATGTACTTCATTCTTGAACTCTTTGAACTTGTTAAACGAGTTAGATTTATGTCTCATCAAATAGACAAACCCATATCTACTATAATCATCAGTAAATGTGATGAAGTAAGAATACTCTCATCTTGCTTGAACTATCATTAGACCATATACATCACTATGGATGATGCCTAATAGTTCTATAGATCTTTCACTGTTGCTAGTGAAAGGCGACTTGGTCATCTTGCCTAAAAGGTATGACTCATATACCTCATAAGATTGAAAATCAAATGGTTCCAAGGCTACGTCCCTCTGGAGTTTTGCTATGCGAGTTTGATTAACATGACCTAGCCTACAATGCCAGAGAAATGTTTGGTTCAGATCGCCACTCTTGGCTCTCTCTTATTTTCAAGATTGAATATCCCTTTATCCATATCTAGAACATATAAACCATTATGTAATCTAGCATTTCCATAATGAATACCATTCAAACTAAAAGACAACAATCCGTTAGATATATCAAAACGATATCCAAAATTGCCCAAAAAGAATACGGAAATAATATTCTTCGAAATTGAAGGTACATAATAACAATCCATAAGTTCTAAGATAAGGCCTGAAAGCAAAGATAACTAATAAACACCTATAGTTAAAGCAGCAACTCTAGCTATGTTCCCAAAGCATAGGTCTACCTCCCCTCGGCCAAGCGATCTACTCTACTGCAGTCCCTGCACATTAGTACAAATGTGAGATGCATATCCAATGTCAATAACCCAAGATGTGTTAAGAGATAAGTTAATCTCAATCATGAACATACCTTTACAAGAAGAAACACCATTCTTCTTCTTACTTGCTAGGAAGATCGTACGGTGTTTCTTCCAGTAGCCACGCTTGCCACGGTAAAAGTAAACTGTCTTTCCATCTTTGTTCACACCACTAGTAGGCTTCAAGACATCTTGAGACTTATACTTAGACTTGGGCTTGGACTTAGACTTTCCCTTGTCTCTTCCATGGGCAACATCAACTAGCATCACTGGCTTTGACTTCTTCATGTCTTGTTCTGCTGTCTTCAGCATATTCAGGAGATTGGAGAGGGTTTTCTCCATACCATTCATATTGAAGTTCAATATGAACTGTGAGAAGGTGTTAGGCAGGGACTATAGAATGAGGTCCACTGATAATTTTGCATCCATGACAAATCCCAAAGTTTCAAGCTTCTGTATGTACACATTCCATGACAAATCTAAGAGTTCATTCCTAACTTGGAGTAATTAGTATCGATTGAAGGAGCCTCCAAACGCTGGTATGAAATCTGATATCTATTATTTAATATTTGTTTCATATGCAAACAACGTAAAACAGGTAGCAGGCGGCTACCATGTGCAAATCACACAACAACACAATTTAGGTAGGCCACAAACTCAATTTATACTAGCTAATGGCACCAACCATTAATCCTCAAATATAAATTGGGTAGACAAACCAATTACACAATTCAATGGCGTCAACCATTGACCTCAAGTGCAACTCTTGCATCCATAGAGTAAATACTACATATCATCATGTCAGGAAACGATCCATTGAGGCAGCAGAAAACAAAAATTAATAACAACACAGATCGTCCCATAGAACCAAGATCAGGGCACAAATTTAAAGTTTATATCAAAATAAGAATCTGCAAAAAATCAGTTTAGAGTTTAAGAAATCATACGCACGTTTGGAGGCTCTTCCAAATTTTTTCTTTGAACGTATTTTGCTACTGACCCAAGTGTAGGATCGAACTAATGTAGTCCACACGAAGATAATCGCAAGGAACTAATAAGGGTTTGCTAGATCCTCTTTAGCCTTAAGAACAAAGAAGAAATGAAGAGTATTTGATTTTCAATCAAAAACCAAGTCTAGCATGGGAGTGTTTTTGGGGCTGTGGTTTTTCTCTTTTCAATGAAAAGAATGAAATGAAAAAATTCACTTTCTCTCTCAATTAAACTTTTACTTATATGGTATAAGTTTAATTGCCCTATTCCCTTATGGAATAGGCTTAGGCTCCAACCCAAACACCCCTTATTTCCAAACACTCCCAATTAGATATTTTAATTTTACTTTATCATTATCTTAATTAAAATCAATTAATATATATATTTAATATATTAACATTTAACAATAATGATAACTTATTTAAATATATGCGAACACATATTTAAACGTAATCTCACTTATTTAATTTTTTCTAACAAATTAAATAAAGGCTATGACCTCAGCAAATTTAATTGCACTGTGAAATTACCAAAATACCCTTTCACCTAAAAAGACGAAAATGCCCTTCTTACTTCCCGAGTCTTAAATTATCTTCTATGTGTGTGACCCATAGGCCCGCATCATACCGGTAGTGTATAGTATCGCGATTAACACCAATTAATCATCTCACTAATACACAAACCAAGATTGGCCCCTAGCAAGGCATCATGGCTATCCAATAGATTCGGATTCAGCAAAGTAGTTACCTGTCAATGATATGGTTACCGTACAATTTAATCCTTTCATCATCCATTATCTCGACGAGACCGAGGCATAGAAATAGTGTCAACCTTTGGTTATTCTCGATATTGTGTATTCAGTTACCGGACCAATGACCTGTATTATAAACTGGATAGAGCAAAAACTCAATCCCACTGTGGCCACAGTTTTAGTGTCATTGCCATTTACTAAATTGCGTCGTGATATAACTTCTCCCATACCCAGGAGTGATAAATCCTTTGTCTGTCCACCATAGTCTTGATACACTCCTTGATACAGCTAATCACCATCGTATTGACAGCTCTGAATAGAATTGCGTTAGGCTAGGGTCAAACTACACCAATCGATGCACAAGGTGCTCCGATGATCTCAAGTCTAAGGATCACATGCACCACCATTCGTTAGAGGATTTGTTCCATAGACACTAGGGTTACCATCCATATGGAATCCTCTGGTGGGTCAGTCCAGTGAACTTGCCTACAGCAAGCACCCATGTGTTGCACCAGGTTGTCACCAAATAACTTTGACAAGTGAGATCAGTCACTGCCTTTTGACAGGTTCGTTCAACATTATGATAGCCTTACCATATTATCTGTGCCCTTACTTTAGAATAATACTAGGGCTACGAACGTTTCTAGAATGGCCACTATATGTGCTCATAGGGTTCTCACAATCAAGATTTGAAACACTTGATACCCTCATCACGGTTCTACCATTCTAAGGACATATATCAATACATACAATAATGATTTACGCGATATAGTAGAAAATGCCTTTTATTGATCAATGAACATTATTACAAAGAGTCAATTCTACAATAATTGATTAGCTCTAGGGCACCTATTCTAACAATCTCCCACTTGCACTATAGCCATTCATTCATGCACTTAACATTGAATAACCCATGTGCCTGCACTATAGCCAATCATTCATGCACTCAACAGTGAATGACCCAAGTGCCCATCATGCTTTTGCTACAATAGAAACTTCAATAGTGGGTTAGTAGGTATTCTGCAAATCTGCACATTCCCTTTCTGATCGATCACTTAGATCAGATTGAATCAACTAAGTATTTGTTTGGATTATTGGTGGGACCGTGATTCCTTAGCCGTAACAATGACTCCATTGTTATTGCAGTACAACTATACTGGATCAACAATGCTTGGAACCACATCAAGTTCAGTAATGAACTTCTTGAACCAAACCGCCTACACGGCTGCATTAAATAATGCAATACACTTAGCATCAATTGTAGAATTCACTGCAGTACAATGATTTGAGCTCTTCCAGCTCACTGCAGTTACATTAAGACAAAAATATTTAATCCCAAATTGAAAACTATAATCATCATTTTCATGTTTGGAAATAGCATCACTGTATCCTCTTACAGTGACCTCATCTTCCCCTCCATAAACTAAGAACATATTCTTAGTCCTCTTTAGGTACTTAAGAATATTCTTGACAGCTATCTAGTGATGCTCACCTGGATCCGATTGATATCTGCTACAAATGCTCAAAGCACATGAGCCATCAATCCGAGTACATAGCATGGCATACATGATGGATCCAATTGCTGATGCATATGGAATGGGATCCCCTTCATCCTATCTCTCTCATCTTGTGTTCTAGGACACAATTCCTTAGAGAGATAAACACCATGTGACATCAGAAGATATCCCTTCTTGGATTCTTCCATACTGAATATTTTCAGTACTTTGTCAATATATGCACTCTGACTTAGGCCAAGCAACCTACGCAATCTTATCACGATAGATCTTTATTCCAAGGATGTAGGCTGCTTCCCCTAAGTCCTTCATGGAGAAGCACTTGGATAACCAAGTCTTTACCGACTGTAAGTTCGGTATATCACTCCCAATCAGAAGTATGTCATCGACATACAACTCTAGGAATGCCACTGCACTCCCACTCACTTTCTTATAAACACAGGGCTCATCTTCATTCTTGATAAAATCGAATCCTTTCACGGCTTCATCAAAACGAATGTTCCAGCTCCTTGAAGCTTGCTTGAGTCCATAAATGGATCTCTGCAACTTGCATACCCTATTAGCTTGCCCATCAAGAACAAAACCATTAGGTTGTGTCATATACACATCCTCCTCAAGGTTTCTGTTCAGGAAAGTTGTTTTGACATCCATTTGCCAAATCTCATAGTTATGATATGCAACAATCACAAGCATAATCTGGATGGATTTAATCATGGCAACTGGCGAAAAGGTTTCTTCATAGTCAACGCCATGAATTTGTTTGAAACCTTTGGCAACCAGTCGTGCTTTATAAGTATGCACCTTGTCATCCATGTCAGTCTTCTTCTTGAAGACCCAATTACACCCTATGGGTTTTATCCCTTCAGGTGGTTCCACCAGAGACCACACTTGGTTCTGGTACATGGAGTCCATCTCAGATTTCATGGCTTTAAGCCATTTAACGGAATCTGGAACCAATATAACGTCTTCATAGGTTTTGGGTTCATCGTCTTGGTAGACTAGTATGTCACCATGTTCAGTCATGAGATAACCGTATCTCTCAGGCTCATGGCGTACTCTCCCAGATCTACATAGCTCCTGTGCTACCTGAGGTGGTTCCCTTTAATCCACAAGTTGTGGAGTAACCTCCTCTTAATGTTCAACCACCTTTAATGGCACATCATCCCGTCCTTCGTCTAGTATATCTTATAGTTCTAGAACTTTATCAAGTTCTATTTTTCTCCCTCTAGTACTTCTTAGAAAATTTTCTTTTTCTAGGAAGACACCAGATCGAGCAACAAAAATTTTGCGCTCTTTTGGGTGGTAGAAGTAGTATCCTTTGGTCTCCTTTGGATACCCCACAAATATACATTTACAAGATTTTGGGCCCAGCTTGTTCGTAGTCAATTTCTTAACATATGCTTTGCAACCCCAAATCCTTAGATAAGACAAGTTGGGCTTTTGCCCACTCCATAGCTCATATGGAGTCTTATCTGCAGACTTTGACGGCACACAGTTCAAAACGTGAGTCGTAGTCTTTAGGGCATAACCCCAAAATGATGCAGGTAAATCACTAAAACTCATCATGGACCTAACCATGTCAAGTAAGGTAATGTTCCTCCTTTCTAACACTCTATTATGTTAGGGTGTTTAAGGAGGAGTGAGTTGTGATACTATCCCACATTCTTTCAGGTATGTTTAGCTTAACTTGCCAAAGTTGGCATAATTGTCATTTTGAGATTATCCGTATTGTCTTTCTTAAAGAACATATTATTATGAAACAGTTCCATAAAGAATATTATTTACACTCAAGGACAATAATCCATTAGTAAACTAATACTCTCATTTGTCCTAAGTGGACACAAAAATATAATTTCTAGAAATTGAAGAAAAATCATAATAATCTACGAGTTCTAAGAAACAAGCGCATCGGCTAAATCAAACAATAAGATCCTACAAAAAATGCAGCAACACGTGCTTCATTTCCAACTGATAGGTCCACCTCTCCCTCAGCTAGCAATCTACTCTGCCGTAGTCCCTACACATCAATCAAATGTGAGAACCACATCTTGTGTTAATAACCCAAGATGTTAACGGGATAAGTTGATTTCAAAAACTTACCTGACGAAGAAGTAACATTCTTCTTCCCTCTTGCTAGGAAGGTCTTGCAATGTTTTCTCCAATGGATGGGATTCCCACAATGAGGACAAACGACTTTCCTTTCTGCAATAGTTCTTTCCAATGACTTCTGAGCCCCTTTCCTTTTCACTTAAGCTGGTTTCAACCAATGTCAATGTTTCTGATATTTTCATGCCTGACTCAATAGCCTTCAACAAATCCAGAAGCTCGGAAAGAGTGTTCTTCTTATTTTGCTCAATGAAGTCATAGACAAATTGAGAATAAGAATCGGGCAAAGACTGTAATATTAGGTTTATCGTTAAACCTTCATTAAGTCCACATCCCAAAATCTCAAGCTTGTTCATATGCTCGATCAACTTGAGTATATGATCGCCAATTTTGGTACCCTCTTCCATCTTACATCTGAATAACGACCGAGACACCATATACTTCTCATTTCTATAAAGAAAATGAAGAATAGAAGCTAAATCCATTTTCTGGCACTGCTATTGCAGTAATGGTGCCATTGATGCAAGCACAATGTATCTAGTCATTTCTACTTTTGCATCATGTGTATGCTTCACATATACATACCCAGTCTCATGGATAGAACTATCAGCAAGCTCTGGTGATAGAGCTTGCTCAATGGTGTATAATATATCGCTTGACTGAAGTATATTGTTTATACTTCTATACCAGTCAATGAAATTTTCACCATTCCGTTTCTCTCCCAGTTCGATGATTTGTCGTAGTGATGTTGGGATCATTTTGCTCAATTTTAAGTGAATCTACAAGTGCAGAATAAGTAACCGTTATTACCATGTTCATTATTATTTAATATGGTCTTTTGTTAAACGATACTCCCACTATTTTACTCAAGACAATAGCCCTCACTATTAACTCGGAAAAGCCCGTTGGCTTTCCTAATGGACCAAGATCCCATCCTGCCCATTTCAAACCTTCGCTTTGGCGAACAAGCCAAAATGAGTTGATTAGGTAGGCCAACAAACTTAATCCACACTAGTCGATAGCTCCTATTATCAACCTCAAATGTGAAAAAACCAACAAGCCGATCACACAATCTAATGGACACTACATGCCATCGTCCTTAAGTGTGATTCGCAGTATCAGTAGAGTGGACACTACATGTCACCACGTACACACAATATGTGTACTACTCTACTATGCCCATGACGTGTTTATCAACCTTCGCTTTGGCGAACAAGCAAAATCGTCATTTTAAGTCAACCCATCACCATTAAAAAAAAAACTCCAATGCAGTTTAACCTCCCACTGGTAGAAGTGTACCCTTCGCTTTAGCGAACAAGGTTTCGACGAACAGTGGTTTATTAAAACCATGGTGATGGAAGGCTTACGTGACTTAATATACTTTAATTGGGGGTTTGTTATTTAATGTCTCACCAGCTTATTATCTTTGTTAGAATGACATTGTTTGGCATGTTATTGAACATTCAACCTTATCATGCATTCTAAACAAAATATTAAAATGTGCCGGTACATGGCCCAACTAAAACTGATTTCCTCGAGACTAGAGGAATCGGTAGGTCACCTAGGGGTCCTGTAATAAATATCTTGAGTCTTCAAGTATGGTTGCCTCGTCCTTTGCTCCGTTTTTAAGTACATTACAAAAACATCATTCTAAAATTTACAATAAGAATAATTATACAAAATTCTTTACATCAATAAATTTAGAAACCTCGATTCACATTAGAGGAGAATGAGATGAGAAGAGAATGTACATTGATAAGAGGAGAAAGGCAGGACACGCATGCCCTATTTAAAAAATTTACAACCATACATAAGCAAAAATTTTAAAACATTCACCATAGGTCTAAGGCTCATGTACCGGGCTCCATGCAATATACAGACAAGAACATAGCATACATTTCAAAAAACAATCAATTTTTGAAATTGGTGGGTTAATTATTAATTACCCCTTGACAATTTACAGATCTACATTTGGTCTAAAAGTTTTGAAACTTTACAATATGGCCCCTGCACACTCGGAAGTGTGCTCGCTGCGGCGATGAGTTATATCAGTGTAGCATATGGTGATTAACTTGACGTTCAGGCTCAACGTGCGATCGCTGCTGCGATGGGCTATATCGCTACGACGAGCGCTAATTTCGTGCAGCGTTTGTCCTAAGGACGAAACCATCGCCGTGGCGAGCGCTGATTTGCAATCAATGTGAAAGCCAAACACGCACGTCGCAGCGATGGGTTATATCACTGCGGCAAGCGTACACTGATCTATAGCTCCGGATCAGTTCATCCAGTCACCAAAAACACACCAAACAGATTTTGCAATCAATCATAGACACTGATTTCAACAAAAATCCATAACCCAATATACCAAACCTGCAGATCATCAACAAATTCAAATTAATCGATTAATTGATTTCTTAAAACATGCTTTTAAGGCAGATTTTACACAGATTCTTTAAGGCAACATATTATCAATCAAATACATGTAATCAACCATCCACATAAAACTGTAAAATCTGGTACCCTAGGCTTTGATACCACTATCAGGAAATGATCCATTGAGGCAACGGAAAACAGAAATTAATAACAGCATGGATCATTCCGTAGAACCAAGATCAGGGCACAAATTTACAGTTTATATCAAAATAAGAATCTGCAGAAAATCAGTTTAGAGTTTAAGAAATGATACGCACGTTTGGAGGCTCCTCCAACTTTGTCTTTGAACGTATTTTGCTACCGACCCAAGTGTAGGATCGAACCGATGTAGTCCACACGAAGATAATCGCAAGGAACTAAAGAGGGATTTGCTAGATCTTCTTTAGCCTTAAGAACAAAGAAGAAATGAAGAGTATTTGATTTTCAATCAAAAACCAAGTCTGGCATGGGAATGTTTTTGGGGCTGTGGTTTTTCTCTTTTCAATGAAAAGAATGAAATGAAAAACTTCACTTTCTCTCTCAATTAAACTTTTACTTATATAGTATAAGTTTAATTGCCCTATTCCCTTATGAAATAGGCTTGGGCTCCAACCCAAACACCTATTGTTTCCAAACACTCCAAATTAGATATTTTGATTTTAGTTTATCATTATCTCAATTTAAATCAATTAATATATATATTTAATTTATTAACATTTAACAATAATGATAACTTATTTAGATATATGCGAACACATATTTAAACGTAATCTTACTTATTTAATTTTTCTAACAAATTAAATAAAGGCTACGACCTCAGCAAATTTATTTGCACTATGAAATTACTAAAATACCCTTTTGCCTAAAAAGACGAAAACGCCCTTCTTACTTCTCGAGTCTTAAATTATCTTTTATGTGTGTGATCCATAGGCTTCTCATCATACCGGTAGTGTATAGTATCGCGATTAACACCAATTAATCGTCTCACTAATACACAGACTAAGATTGGCCCCTAGCAAGGCATCATGGCCACCCGATAGATTCAGATTCAGCAAAGTAGCTACCTGTCAACGATATGGTTACCGTACAATTCAATCCTTTCATCATCCATTATCTCGACGAGACCGAGGCATAGAAATAGTGTCAACCTTCGGTTACTCTCGATATTGTGTCTTCACTTACTGGACCAATGACTTGTATTATAAACTGGATAGAGCAACAACTCAATCCCACTGGGGCCACAGTTTTAGTGTCATTGCTATTTACTAAATTGTGTCGTGAGATAACTTCTCCCGTACCCGGGAGTGATAAATCCCCTATCTATCCACCATAGTCTTGATACACTCCTTGATGCAGCTAATCACCACCATATTGAAAGCTCTGAATAGAATTGCGTTAGGCCAGTGTCAAACTACACCAATCGGTGCACAAGACGCTCCGGCGATCTCAAGTCTAAGGATCACATGCACCACCATTCGTTAGAGGATTTGTTCCATAGACATTGGGGTTACTATCCATATGGAATCCTCTGGTGGGTCAGTCCAGTGAACTTGCCTACAGCAAGCACCCATGTGTTGCACCAGGTTGTCACCAAACAATCTTGACAAATGAGATCAGTCACTGCCTTTCGATAGGGTCATTCAACACTATGATAGCCTTACTGTATTATATGTGCCTTTACTTCAGAATAATACTGGGGCTACGGACGTTTCTAGAATGGCCACCATATGTGCTCATAGGGTTCTCACTATCAAGATTTGAAATACTTGATACCCTCGTCATGATTCTACCATTCTAAGGACATATATCAATATATACAATGATGATTTACGCGATATAGTATAAAATGCCTTTTATTGATCAATGAACATTATTACAAAGAGTCAATTCTACAATAATTGATTGGCTCTAGGGCACCTACTCTAACACATCCCATGCATTATAAAACTACACTTGTCTACATGTGCCTCTAGTACATTTTCAACCTTTGTTAATCGAACAAGCCAAACTACTAGTTAAGTCTTCCCCAACACCATTAAGGAAAAACTCACATGCGACTTAGCCTCCCACGAATAACGTATACCCTTCGTTGATCGAAAAGGTTATGACAATCTATGGTTTGACTAGGCCCGTGGTGTTGGAAGGCATTTATCATAGACTTAATATCCTTTTAGTGAGTATTTTTCTTTTGCTTTTGGTCTCATCATTTTATTATCTTTATTAATATGTTATATCCATAACATTCACCCTTAGCATGCCAACTGTTAGGATAGGTGCACTAGAGCCAATAATTTTTGAACATTTGTAATAATATTATTGAATATCAATGAAGGCATTACTTCTATATCATGACATTCATTTATATACTTGTATATATATTGATATATGTCCTTAAAAGGATTGAACCATGACAAGGGAATTAAGTGCTTTAAATCTTAATTGGTAGAACCCTATGATCACATATGGTGGCCATTCTAGAACTATCTGTAACCCTAGTATTAATCTGACCAAGGACACAGATTATATGATAAGGCTATCATAACGTTAAGCAACCCTACCAAAAGGTAGTAACAGTTCTCATATGCCAAGGTTGTTAAGTGACAACCTGGTGCGACGCATGGGTGCTTGTTAATGGCAAGTTTATTGAACCTACCCATTAGAGGATTCCACACAAGATGGTAACACTAGTGTCTGTGGAATATATCCTCCAACGGATAGTGGTGCATGTGGTCCCTCGACTTGAGATCACTAAAGCACCATGTGTAATTATTGATGTAATTTGAAACTAGCCTAACGTAATCCTATTTAGGGTTATTAGTACGGTAGTCATTGGTCACATCGAGAAGTACATTATGGCTATGGTGGATCAACAAAGGATTCATCATTCTTGGTTACAGGAGAAATTATCTCGCTGAGATATTTGGTAAGGAACCACAACCGCAAAATCTATAGCCACAGTGAAATCGAGTTAGCACTCAAACCTAATTTATATGGTCGTTGATTCGACAACCGAATATAAACATATCAATGTACATTCATTGAAGTTAACACTACTTATGTACTTCAAACCTTGATGAGATAAATAATGATGAAAGGATTTGAATTGCACAGTAACCAAATTGTTGAAAGGTAGCTACTTCGTTGAATATTTATTTGTTGGATAATCATGATGCCTTGTTAGAGGTCAATCTTGACTGGTGTACGGAACACTAATTAGTTGATGCTTAATTATAAATCTAGTCACTGCCAATATAATATAAAGCCTATGGGTCATAATATTAAAGGTAGTTTTATTGAGAAAGACGTTTTGGGAATTACAAGGTGGTGTTTTGAACTTTTTGCCGAGCCATAAAATGGAGCAAGGTCTACTGATTTGAATTGTTTAGTTTGTTTACAAATTGGATAAGGACTAAACTACAAATTTTGCAAGTTTAGGGACCAAAGTGAAATTCTACTAAATTAAAAGGGGTGCACTAATTTACATGTTAAATTTAAATTTGAGTTTTAATTGATATTCCATGTTTGATTGATGTCTAAATATGCATGGTGTTTGGTACTTGGTCACCGACCTTAGGTTTATTATTTATTATGGGATGAATGCTTTTAATTTTTATAATTATTAAATAGGGCCTACGTGTCTTGCCTATCTCTTTACTCTCAATGTATTCTCTTCTCATCTAAATCCTCTCAAATATAACTCGAGGTTTCTTTTTATTTAATGTAATTTAGAATAGGGTTATATCATTACTGTAAAGAAGATGGAGCGAAGGCGTGAAGCGAGTTCCATAGACTTCAATGAAGTTTTGTAATAAATTGCATGAACCTAGGTTGACCTACCAATTCCTCAAAGCTTGGGGAATTTAGTTTTAGATTGGCCATGTACTGAAACATTTATTTTTATCTTAGAAAGCATGCTAAGGTTGAATGCTTTAACATGCCGGACTATAACATGCTAAAAAAATAATAAAATTGGTGAGACAATAAAATCAAGAACCCTCGATTAAGATATTAAGTCACAAATAACAATACGCCTTCCATCACTATGGGATTAATCAAACCACTATTCTTTGTGGCCTTGTTCGCCTCCGCGAAGGGACACTTCTACCAATGGAAGGTTAATTATTCATTGGAACTTTTCCTTAATAGTGATGGGTTCGACTTAACTAGGTGTATTTTGCTTGTTCGCCTCTGCGAAGGTTGATAAATACACTAGAGGCATAGTAGAGTAGTGCACTTAAAGATGCACAAGAGGGCATGTAGTGTCCAACTCACTAATCCGAAAGTTACACTTGAGGATAATGGTTGATGTCGTTGGATTGTGTAATCGATTTGTTGGCTCGATTTACATTTGAGTTTAAAAGTTAGTGCTATTAGATGGTGTAGATTAAAGTTTGTTGACCTACCTAATCATCCTATTTTAATTTGTTCACCCATGTGAAGGTTGAAATAGAAATGATGGGATTTCGGCCCATTAAGAAGACCAACGGGGCCTTCCCGAGTTTAATTGTGAGGGCTATTGGGCTTGAGTAAAATAGTGGGAGCAATTGATTAATAAAATGCCTTATTAATTAATATAGTATTAACTCTATTTAAATTTTGCATTTGTAGATTCACTTTCATTATGACTTTATCTACCCTATTGTAGGGATTTCTACTGTAACAAGCACAAAATAAAAAATAAAAAATAAAAAAATTGCTATGAGAGAGTCTTGTTACCCAAGATCACGATCCAATAACTATAAGCACAATATAATTAAACCATACAAGGTTAGGCATTATACCTTCATTGGCAGCTCCTTCGGATGTCTTCAAGATATCTCTATCGACCCAAAGTAAGATCGAGCTCGACAGTATCCACACAAAAGTAGGTCGGGATCACTCTTGGATTGATTACTAGATCAAGCCAAGAGCATAAGAGGAGTGGCAGATTTGAGAGAGAAATTCTCTCTAGGGTTCATTACAAGGAAAAAGGTATTTCTTGATAGAAAATTTGACAGAATTTCTTGATTGTTTTTAAAAATAGTCAAATCTTTTCCTTGACAACTTCTTGACCGTTTTTCAACTGTAAAAAATTCTAGCAAATCCTTCACTGTTATTAACTGTTAAGGATTTTGTAAAAAATAAGTTGTTCAATTTCATTCATTGACTGTTATATGCTTAATCCTTGACACTGTTTAACTATCAAGGATTAAGTCAAAAAAAACAAAGGAGGTAGTCACCTCAATTCAATTCTAGTGTTGTGTTGAAAAAAAAAAAAAAAAAAAAAAAAAACAAACAGAACTCTAATTTGGCCAAGGCTTCCCACACTAAAATTTTGCTAAGGCAATTTCTTTACGCCCAAAACACCAAAGTTCACTGTCAAAACCCATTTTCCCCCAAATTTCGACCAAGTCAAGAAAAAAACTTCCGCCAAAACCCAAGTCTCCTCCACTAAATTAATCAGATCTCGTAAACCCTAAATCTCCTCCACTAAATCGCCCAAGTCTCTTCCACTAGATCGCACAAATCTCTTCCATCACTTGTTTCTTCAGTTCCCGGTAGCAGCAATAAACAATGAAGTCGTCACTTCGCCACCTCCGCCGCCACAAACCATCACCCGTAAGAATGTTGTTTTCTTCCTTGGATGAACATGTCTTCTGCGTTTGTTTTTATGTTAATAAACATTACAGTTATTCCATCATTATAGTCAAAGGGAAAATTTTGGGTTTTACTTTGGACGAAAAGATGCTTGGTTTTGTTTTTTGTTTTATTTTTGGTTTTTTATGAGTGCTGAGGATTGTGGATAGAAGGAAAAACAATATTGGATTAGTTGTGTCTGAGGCGAATATTTATTCTCATAAGAATCAAAAGCTAATCATCTTTACCTGGTCTAAGATTGATACTTGGAAATGAATTGACATTGGTTTATCTATTCTACTGGGATTTGTGATCCATAAATATACTATTCTTGTAGAATGCTTTCTTTGTTATTAGTTTGAAAAGAAGTGTTTAAGTTGAGATAATTCTTTCGAAGTGTGCCTATGCTAGTTATTTTTCTTTTTTTGGTTCTGTAGTTTAGACTTTTAGTATCCATACAAACTGTATTCCTCTGTATAAAAGTGGCAATGTTGGTGCTGACATAAATTATTTCTTCTTGAAGATGCATTGATGGGCATTAAGGATTTATTTCAAAAGCATCCAGGACAGTTAAGGTTGCACAGATATGCCGCTATAGAAAAGTTGCGTGAATGTATCAGTGATGATGACAAAGTTCTCCGAGAAATGTTATATCAATTATTTAAGACTCTGATATTTCCTGGGTGCAAAGAGGAAACTCTTCACTTCAGTTTTTTGTTTGAACTCTCAAATTTGGTCAGGTCGCTACTTAGTCACAATTACGTCCATGGTAATACTCATTGAGTTATGCTTCTGGACACCCAAATGGCACCATAATGTATCTTCTACTTTCAAGGTTTATATTTTTTTACAGCTCAGGTAGGTGTTATTATCTTTAAAAATTTTCTATTGAACAAGAATTTACACATAATTCAATGTGTTATTCTATGCAGCTGATAAACTTGAAAGCTTCTTAAAGTAGTTTCCTGTTTTTCGAAATGCTTTTTTGGTTGGGAGTGCAGCTGACTTCTTTGTTATTGAACTGACAAACCTGGTAGAGTTGATAAATTTTTTATTCAATGCATAGCAAAATATGGTTAGGGTTTGTCAGTCGGGACCCTTTTAATGGTCAAACCTTATTTAAGTTTTATCCCAACACCAGCTATTTGTGAGGAGTTGGTATATAATTGCTATGTTACATTCATATGGTGTTGCAACTCCGCTGTTTTTCAGCTTCAAAAGTTGAAGGTGGAGCCTGTCCTTTTGCATCACCTTTCACAGCTTAGAGTTCTCCAAGGTAAATTGTTTCAACTCCTTGTGAGGTTGAGATGTGAGATATTGTCTACTGATCGTAATCAGTTTCAACTGCATTTAATATGTTATGACTTATGCAGGGGTGGAACTTAGGATGGCCACAAGTACAAGGTTAAAGACATGTTTGTATAGCTTCACTTCTCCTGGTGGTCCTATGTATCCAACAAGAGCTGTTCGTCATGCAACCTGGGATGCTTTGGACTTTCTCTTCCCTGTGAGTGTATTCTGTTTATTGTCCATCGCATGTATATATACCCTGTGTTACACTTTCTATGTGATTGCAATTCTTTACATTACAGTTATTCCAAGCATCTTTAACTTTGTACTATCTTGATCCCTTGAGGGGAGATATTGGGCAAGATTTACAGGAAGTAGTGCAAAAGTTAATAATTCTACTTACTGTCATTTTTAATGCTCTATATAATATCAAATAATGTATGTTAATTTCAGAAGTTGTTTTAACTTTCATAGTAGTATCTTAATCCCTTCTGCCCGTAAGATTTCCAAAAAAAGGGATAATATCTCATGGCAAAAAGTATTGGTGCCAATTAATTTTCAGTTTTAATATTGTTTTACCTTTTGGATATTAATGGTTATTCCGAATTAATTTTGTGTAGGGACTCATTCAACTGGGAAGCATTGAATGTGGGTTTTATATAATGAGATACATGAGATATAGTTGAGAATGGGTTGACATTACTAAAAAACAATGTAAATTTTTTTTTTTCTCACAGTTGTGAATAATAAGATATAGTTTATATTTGTTGGTTAGTCTTTTTGTGTTTACTTTTATAGTTCATGGGGAAAGAAATATACGAAGATGCGGAGGTCGATGAGGTCAGAGGAGAATGGGTGATGTTCGTATCAAACTTTTTTTTAATTATTGTTGTTTCAGTGATGTCAGGGCCAATGAGGGCAATAACTATGTATATATGTATCAAACTTCTCATTACTGAATTGATTACCTTTCATTGTCGTTTATGCAAATTGTAAAAACTAAAAACTATACTGGTGCTCAATTTTGTTTACTTAGAGCAACAGTAATATATGTATCATTCAATTAATTGTTCAATGTCCCATTACATATTTTTGAATGGTGATAATTGTTGGAAGGATAAATATTATGAAGCATTTCATTCGACTATTCTATAATTTAACTCGTAATAATAAAGAAATTTTACAAATAAAAAAAAATTAACAAAAGAATCCTTGACAGTTTTTGGATTTTGGTTAAAATTCTGTTAAATCTTTGACAGTTATTAAACTGTCAAGAGGTCCTTGACAGATCGAAAACTGTCATACACCTTTCTTGATAGGGGTTACAATGATAGTTCAGAAATTGTCATTGTACCCCTTTCTTGACAGGTATTATTTGTCAAGAAAGCCATTTTTCCTTGTGGTTGCGGTCAGGGTTCTGTGTTGGGGAGGTTTAGTTTAAATTAAACTAAAACTTTGCTCTCAAAAGTTGCAAAATCAACTTATCAAAAATCAAAACTCAAGTTCCCTTTTTATAGTCCAATCCATAGTAGGAATTTAATTAGGATTGTGAATCATCAAATTCCTTTTTAATTTGGATTGCAACTCTAGAAGGACAGAGATATTCTTTTAATAAATATGTTTCCCAATTACATAAATATTCATATTTATTTAATTTCTATATAAATACATATTGCTAATTAAATAAATATCACTATTTATTTAATCATATATATTTATATATACATATTTAATTAATGGGTTTTAATATATTAAATTAAATTAAATATATTCCTCCATATTAATTAATATTAGTATGATTCTAATTTTGCTAAAATTCCTTCAATATAAATTGAATATTGGCATCAACCCTAGCAAAATTACCAAAATAACTTTTTCACCCAAAAGGACTAAAATACCCTTTTCCTCCCAAATTACGGAAATACCCTTTTTGCCCAAAGGACGAAAATGCCCTTCTAATCCATTTTCTCTCTTAACTACTTTTTATGTTTGTGACCCAAAGGCTCTTTATTTTGTTGGCAGTGTCCCAATAATTAATTAAGCATCAACCAATTAGTGTTCCGTACACCAATCATGATTGACCTCTAACAAGGCATCATGATTACCCATCACATAAAGAATCAACGATTAGGCTTACCTTTTCTACAGTATGGTTACCATGCAATTCGATCCATTCATCATCTTATATCTCATCAAGGTTTGAAGTACAAAAATAGTGTCTACTTCAAAGTATTGACCTTGACATGTTTATATTTGGTTGTCGAATCTACAACTATATAAAATCGGATTTGAGCATCAACTCGATTCCACTGTGGCCACAAATTTGCAGTTGTAGTTCTTAACCAAATATCTCACCGAGATAAGATCTCTTGTAACCAAGAGTGATGAATCTTTTGTTGATCCACCATAGTCATAGTGTACTTCTCGATGTAACCAATCACCACCGTTCTGGTAATCTCGAAGAGAAACAACGTTAGGCTAGTGTCAAATCACATCGATATTTACACATGATGCTTTAGTGATCTCAAGTCAAATGATCACATGCACCATCATCCATAAGATGATATATTCCATAGACACTAGGTTTACCATCTTGTATGAAATCCTTTGATGGATCAACCTAGTGGACTTGCACAAGCAAGCACCAATGCGTTGCACCAGCTTGATGCCCACAACCTTGACATGCGAGACCTGTCACTACCTTTCAATAGGGTCATTCAACGCGATGATAGTCTTTCCGTATAATCTATGTCCAAGGTCAAATTTATACTATGACTACGAATAGTTTTAAAATGGCCACCATATGTGCTCATAGGGTTCTCACAATTAAGATTTATAATACTTAATTCCCTCATCACAGGTTTCAACCTTTCTAAGAACATATACTATTTTCTTTATATGCAATAAATAGATGTTATAGTATAGATACTTGTAAATAAGCAATGCCTTTATTCATTATAAATAATGTTTACAAGAGACAATTTATTAGCCCTAGTACACTACTCTAGCACCTATCACTGTGATCAATCATCAATAAGGAATGTAGGTCAATGCTACGAACTTCACTGATTGGTATTGAAATCTAAGGATTCTATTAAAGTAAAAAAAAGAAGTTGTACATCATCAATGAACCTATTATGGAAGCGCCTGAACTTGAGGCTACTTAGGAAGTAAGAGATTCTTATCAAAAGTATATGGATGACACCAACATTGTTCAATGTATCATAATGGCATCATTGACACCTGATCTGCAAGAGCAACATGAGAATTTGGATGCTAGTTCTATCATCACAAATCTCAAGGAACTCTTCTAGAAGCATGCAAAACATGAGTGATACGAGGTGTCAAAGGCATTGTATAAATGTCGAATGGTTGAGGGAGCCTTAGTTGGCCCACATGTAGTCAAGATGATTGGCTACATTCAATGAACTTGAGACTTTGGGATTCATCATGGATGCAAAACTGCCTATGGATCTTAATCTCTAATCCTTGCCTAGTTCATTCTCCCAATTCATATTAAACTTTAATATGAATTCTATGGAGAAGATGATAATCCGAGGATTATACTAGTTTATTTAAGCTTTTAGGCCAGATTTTAGATACTTCTTAGTTCATTTATGCCTGAATCGCTACTTAATTCCTTACATTTCGTGTTTCAGGTTAAAATGGACATTTTGACCGAATAAAGACAGCTTTGGAGTTTCTAGACTTAGAAGCAAGCGGATCTCAGAAGTTGGGAGAGTTCTAAAGCAGAGTCAAGCACGATGAAGCTTGTTCCCAAGGGAGAGCACTGAAGATCGAAGATTCAAGCAAAGAAGCAAGCGGAGGGCAATTCTGTAATTTTAGAATTCTTCAGGAAGCTTCACCGTGGTGAAGGTTGTTCTTCGCTGCAGCGAAATGAGCCAGTCACGCACCAGATTCAACTTCATTTGTCGCTGCGGCGAAGTCTGCATTTTCCAGTTTTTGTAAAACGCACAGTTTTACTTTTTAGTGTTTTCTGAGGATTTTGGGCGAGGTTGTAACAACTACTGAAAACTAGTACAATGCATGCATAATAACAATATAAAATTGGGCCCAAAACTTTCTTTTACATTATAAGTCATATGCCTTTTATACACAAAGAGTATTGTTTACAAAAATTCGTTTTAAAAGACAAAACAGGGGAAACAGTGTAGCTATTGCTCTTCGCTTGCCGACGCCCCTCCGGCTGCATCAACACCTAGATCCTGCATCCACAAAGGAAAATAACGGGGTGAGCACAAAATAATGCTCAGTAAGTAAAACCCTCTATATGTCTGTCCCCGTATGAATAACTCTTAATTCTTTCCTTATACTATTTCTGATTCTATTTCTGTTTCTACTAACATCATGGCCTCATCTTACCGGAGGTACGGCCGGATGGCGTTCACACAGCACCATCTCACTCTCCATGACTATCGGGTGGAATTCACACAGTACCAACCCGTTCTCAGTGACTACCGAGTGGGGATCACAAAGCACCAACTCGATTTTCCTAACTATCGGGTGGAGACCACCTAGCACCTACCCGTTTCTCATGACTTTTGGGTAACGATCACCAAGCATTAACCCGTCTCTAGTCACTGTCGGGTGATGGTACAACGCATCAACCTACTTATCTATTAACTAACGAGTGGTGGTCAAAAGCATCCATCGGTCTTAAACTCATCGGGTGACGATCACAAAGCATCGACCCATCTCTAAGGGCTTTCGGTGGTGATCACAAAGCACCCATCCGATTCCCATAACTGTTGGGTGATGATCACAAAGCATCAACCCATCTCTTCTACTCTTCTAATTCACTCTATTCTAGCATTTTCATTTTCTTACCCTTAGAGTAGGTAATCCACCAAGTTCTCACTCATAGAGTAATTGCATACACAAAGTTTCCTACTCTTCTTAGGTCACTTCTCAATGCACAATTAGTGCCTATGGATGGTTCACTCCACTAATGCACTTATGAAATGCCAACATGCAATGTTGCAAGAATTAAGGTTCACTAATCATACTCAAACCTCTATTAGGCATTTCATCAAACAACTCAAGTGCACTATAAAACTCTACTATAGCAATGATTCTAAAACTTTTTCTAACCATCCAAAATGGGAAAAACCCTCACATAGCCACAAAACCTGTTAAATAAAAACACTTCCAAAAAGGGATCCACAACACCCCTTCAATTCCATCTAAACTACCTTTCAACCCACAACTCATTTCTCATATTTGAAAGGTATAAACAATCACAAGGCATAGAAATCTCTATTTAAACCTCCATACAGGCATATCACATGTATATCACATACATACATCATTTCTATCAAAACCCTAATCAAGAAAATTCTTAAATCTCAACTTGGGTTGGGATTTACTTACCTTGTTATGGAGAGACTTCACCTACTCTTCCTTTCACTTGGTTTGCTTGATTTTCCTCTACTCTTAAACAAAGAACAAAAACCCTCAAACTCCATATAAAACTAAAACTCACAAGTTTCACAACTAAAGTAAGAATCCTTACCTTAGGAAGCCTTAGGTTGATTTTCTACCCCAAATCACTTCAAAAACCCCTTGGAACTCCTTGATCAAAGAAAGAGAAGTTGGGAGGAACAAGAATGGAGAGTTGCGTTTTTGAGAAGAAGAATGAGAGGTTTGCTAACTCTTAATCCTTTTAATGAATTTATACCAAAGCATTCCCATTTTGCCCTTACTCTTCTGGGAATTCCATCTAGATCCTTTGATCATTACAAGCACACCCCATAACAACTTATTCTCCATGAAAAATCCTTACAATTAACTCCCCACTTTTCCTGCTAATTAGGGGTAGAATGGTCAAATTGCCCTAGGGAAGAAAATATCTAAAACTTAACAAACAATAATCGGCCTGTCGCCGCGGCGAAGAAGCTTCTGTCGCCGCGGCGAAACTTCCAGAGAGCTTCCGTGGTTTCAACACATCTCCGCGCAGCGAGTTATTCTTCGCCCCGGCGAAGCTTGGTGCACTGAACTTCTTCTATTTTCAACCAATCTCGGGGCAAACATTCAACACAACACTCAATCGAACAATATTACCAAAACCAACTCAAATAGAGCGAAAGAGGAAACAATAACTATGTACCTCATGTGGGGTGTTACAGAGGTATAAAAGAAAAACTTAGTCTTTTTGCCAGGGGTCGTCTGGAGTAGGGTTTGGAGCTATTTACATTTTCTTAGATTCATTTGGGCAAACTTGATTTTAAAAAGGGTGAAGATTCGAGATTAAACCGGTGGATTCGTCATTTGGGGAGATTTCTTGTCTTTTCTCTTGTTTGCATTATGTTGAATTTTGGTATTTTCGTTTCTTTTGTTATATTGTTGATTCAGCCATGAACTAACTATTTTGGGTTAGGGTTTGATTATAATTTGGAATTTCATGGGTTAAGTAATAGATTGTGTTTCTTTTCATATGATTTTGCTTTGATTGTGTGATTACTCTGAATTACTGTTTATAGTGTGATGAACATGATGAGATTGAGAAATGAATCATGTTAGGCTTCTTGGGTAATCACCATTGTAGTATTGGAACTAGAGATAGATTCGAGAACCAATGAAATCAATCTAGGATTCTTGTGCTTAATGAGCTTAGATTATTAACCTTCAATTGTTGGGTGCGGAAGGTTAATAGGGAAGAGTAGGAAAACATAGCATGAGAAGGTATGTTTGACACTTTAGAGAGTTTGATTTACAATCACTGCATGTGAATATGAATTTAGTTTAATTCTTTAGAAAGAACCCATAGAGTCCGAATGAAGTCAAAACCCTACCCGTTTGTTTGAATTTATTTATGTGTTTTACATCTTGCGTTCATAGTTAAATTTTAGTTTAGTAAATTTTGTTTTAGTCTTAGTTTAAATTGCTCCCATTAATCCAAAGAATTCGATTGCTCCAACTTGAGAATGGTAGGAACTTAGTGCTTAGCGAACAATCCCATGGGACGATACTCACTCATCACTCTATTACTTGAGCGACTAGTATACTTGCTACATATTGCATGTCGTAGTAACAAGCATCAAGTTTTTGGCGCCGTTGCCGGGGATTGAGTTTTAAGTTAACATTTAGTTTTCTATAGTAGCTAGATTGGAGTTTTAATTTTTGTTTTCAATTTTCAGTGGTGGTGATCTCAATTCCCTTTGCTCTTTCTGTGTAGTTTATGGGAATAGTGGTTTGCTGTCGTAGGCACCAGAAAAAACCTTCGAACCTAAACTGAACTGTAAATAGGGTAAGCAAGGGTCGATCCCACGAAGAGTGTCTGCCAAATTTTCTTTGATGTGAAAAAGGCTGGGGGGTTTGTGTAAAACAGAAAACAATTCAACAAAAACAAAACAATTTAATTCGAATTCAATCAAAATGACGAACTTGGTCTCTGTAACATCCACCATCGGAATCTTACAACTGACGTTGATGCAAAGATAATCAATTCACACATTGAATTCACCGTTGGAACTAATTTCCTATCTCTCCTTAATTGTAATTAATCAGGAAACAAGCGATCCTAATTAATCTTACCCCTAAACAACCCTAGACAAGCGCTCAAGATTAATCTAGTGGCAGCCTAGAATTAGAGAGATCGATGAAGCTAAACAACACAAACACAAGCGGTTGTATTAAATTAGTTGAATGTTCTTCGTAAGGTTACTAATTCCTGACGCAGCACATTACTAAACCTAATTGCTTCACAAGTTGGAGGGATCAAACAATTACGGATTTGATATCAAACTTAGCAGTAGATTTCAACAAATAATACACTAGTAGGCCTCCTAGTAATTAAATGCATCAATCATGAAAATATGCACAGAATAACATTCAATACTCAAACATGATTAACACTAAAAACAGAAAGATCTCACAGTTTTATTGATTCGAGGTTCCGTTTCCTTCGACCAAGTTACAAAAGTTCTAGCCACTCATGGCCATCACAAAAACTCAAAAGAAAGAAAATTCCAGAGAAGAAAAAGAGAGAGAGGCGTGGTCCCCTAAAACCTAACTGATTCCCTTTAAATCCAATTTTAGAATTCGAATCCCACTCAATCTCCTAAAAGAAATATTCTCCTATCCTAAATAACATTAATCCTAATTTAATTCTAATTGGAAATAAAATAAAATAGGAAGTGGTGTTTCCAGCTGTAATTTTGTGCAGCATGTATGTCTTCAAAATGTGCAATAATAGACTGACTTGCATAACAAGTCAGAACGCTCCAGGACGGCGGCAATGCAGGTGTGTCAACTTCAAGCTCGATTACAACCTTATTCAGCCAGTACTCTTCAAAACTCAAAACATTAAAGTTGTATATCTCTTTCTTGGCATTCCACATCATTTGAATCATCTCAATCGGAGCTCGGATGAGAGAATTATGCCCAGAATACGAAGCAGTGGCGAAACTGTCCGAATTCCCCTAATTAATTCCGTTTTTCAATTAACACCTCCATTTGCATCCTAAACCAAAATAAAGTAATAATGAGTACAATTAGGAAATAAATATGTATAAAAGACTAAACATAAGGGGGTTAAATAGACATTTTGCATTCCCATCAAATAGCAGACGTCAGCCAGTGGTTCCTGTTGATCCTGAGATTGAGAGAACTGCCAGACGACTTAACAGAGAGAGAAGAGAAAGGGGGATACAGTGGTTGAACGAAAGAAATAGCTGTTGAAATGGCAGAACTAGAAAACAGGACACTAAGGGAATTCTCAGTTCCCACTGTTAATGGCAGTGGTTCGAGCATTACGAACCAGCAGTCCAAGCCAACACATTTGAGATAAGCCGGCAATCATCAAGATGAACAGCAGTCGGAAGGTTTAATGGTGATTTGAAGGAAGATCGAATCAGCATATTGCGAACTTCTTGGAAATTTGTTACACCTTCAAGTCTAACGGAGTGTCAGATGGCGCATTAGGTTGAGGTTATTCTATTTCATTGGGGGATAAAGCTAAGGGATGGTTAATGACATACCATCAGGAACTATCACAACATGGAATGATCTAGCAAAGAGTTCTGACCAAGTTCTTTCCTTAGCAAAATCAGCAAAAGAGAAATGATATCACATCATTTCTACAAGATGAATCCGAGGATTGTATGAGGCTTGGGAAAGTACAAGGAATTGATGAGGAAATGTCCACACCATAGGTTGCAGTTTGGCTTCAAGTCCAAACATTCTACTATGGACTGATGGGTAACGTGCAAACCATGGTGGATGCAGCATTAGGAGGAGCCTTGCAGAATAAGACACCAGGAGGCTTATGAGTTGCTTGAGGTTTTGGCAAGCAACAACTATCAAAGACCAAAGAGAGAGCAATATCAAGAAAATCTATGGGTCTTCATGAAGTTGATGCCTTTACAGCCATCTTAGCCCAACACCACGGCACTTCAGAAACAGTTGGGAAGTATGCAGGTAAACTTATTCAAACACCTCAACTAACTTGTGATTTGTGTAGGAAACCATGTGAGCAGCAAGTGTAAGTGGGGAACACATTTGCTTCGTCATCTTCATCATCGGAGCAAGTGAACTACTTGACAGGAAATCAGAGGCAACCAAAACCCCATATTCCAACACCAATCCGGGTGGGAGAATCATCCAAATCTGGCTTGGGGCAATCAAAACCAGCAAAATAATCAATGGAACCAAAGGACATTGCCAAATAACCAACCAGGGGTGAATAATCAACTGGGAGATCCAAGAGTGACAAAGTTAGAGGACATGTTTAGGAAATTCATGCAGGAGACCATGGGTTTTATGAATGAGACGAGGACGAATTTCAGAAATCAAGGGGCGTCCATTCAGAATCTTGAGGTACAGATGGGCCAATTGGCCGAGAAGCTAAAGAGAGGCCGCAGGGTTCCTTACCAAGCAACATAGTGACTAACCCACGTGAGCATGCAAACGCCATAATTTGAGGAGTGGGACAGTTTTGGAAGAAGTTGAACAAGCTCGAAAGGAAGAATCTGAAAAGCAAGTCGATGAGAAACCAAGCGGTTTAAGGAAGAGAACAAGAAGAAAGAAGAAAGGCAAAAGAAAAAGAGAGAATTGCCATTCCCCGAGATACCAAGAGTTGGCACATCACACTCCACCTGTGCCTTTTCCTCAAAGATTGAAGAAAAAGAATCAGGATAAGCAGTTTTCAAAATTTATTGAAATATTTAAAAAATTGCATATTAACATCCTTTTGCAGATGCATTGTAACAAATGCGAGCAAGCAAAGTTCCATAAGGAAATCTATCGAACAAAAGGAAGTAGAAGATGAGGAAACGGTGATGCTTACGGAGGAGTGCAACGCCATTCTCCAAAAGAAGTTACCCCCGAAGCTCAAAGATCCAGGGAGTTTTACTATTCCTTGCATTATAGGAGATATTACTTTTGATCGTGTTTTATGTGATTTAGGTGCTAGTATTAATTTAATGCCCTTTTCTGTTTTCAAGAGATTGGGCATTGGTGAAGCGAAGCCACGACCATGTCGTTGCAACTAGCGGATAGGGCCATAAAACCTCCAGGGGGATAGTGGAAGATATGTTGTTGAAGGTGGATAAAGTAATTTTCGGCAGATTTGTTGGTTGGACATGGAAGAGGATAAGGAGATTCCTCTATTTTAGGCCGACCATTCTTGGCCACGGGGAGAGCCCTTATAGATTTGCAAGAAGGAAAGTTATGTTGAGAGGTCAAGATGAAACAGTAACTTTCAATGTCTTTGAGGCGATGAAGTTTCCATCCGAATCGGATTCATGCTTTAGTGTCGAGTGGTGGATAAATTAGTTGTGGAATCTATCGAAGAAAACACCCACAATTACTCTAGAAACGTGTATAGCCAAATCAAAAACAGTAGAGGTAGATGAGTCGGCGAGTAATGAAGTGTGCTAGGTTATTAGAAGCACTTCAACCGATTGATGAGAGTCAAGATCTAGAATTTGAGGAGTTTGATTTTAAAAAGAGAAGGAAAAGGAAAAAAAACGAAGAACCTCCAAAGCTTGAGTTGAAACCTTACCTTCCCACCTCAAATATGTATATCTTGGGACTCAGAAACCTTTTCGATGATCATTAGTTTAGGTTTGAGTAAATTGGAGGAAGAGCGGTTGATTAGGGTTGTAACGCCCCACTTGACTACGTAGTTAAGATTTGATGAAGGCTTGTGTTTATTGATTTACCCTCATTTGGTTTGTATGGTTAATTGTTTGGTTTGGTTTAGTGGTTGCCTTGAAAATTGTAAAGACTTGGTGAAATCTTGATGTTACAGTCTTCGCCGGGGCGAAGAGAAGCTTCACCGCGGCGAAGAGGTGCTACAACCCACGGTGTACTGCTGTAAGTTTTGTCGGGGCGAAGAAATAGCTTCGCCACGGCGAAGACTCGGCTGAGAATTTCCTTGAGTTTTTAGAGAATTCTTCTTTTGGGGACAATGACCATTTACCCTAATTAGCAGAAAAAGTGGGGATTGAAATGTAAGGAAATTGCATGGAGAAGTTTATATGGGGGTGCATTTGCAAAGAATGAAAGGACAAAGATGGAATTCCTTAAAAGAGTAAGGGTAAGATGGGAAAGAGGGGGAAAATATGAGATATTAAAGGTTTAGTTTTAGAAAACCTTCTCATTTCTTTCTTTCACAGCCTCTTCATCTTTCAATTCTCTCAAATTTTCAAGGATTTTTTGAGGGTTTTGACTAGAAGTTGTACAAGTTGATCAAGCACTTAAAGGTTTAAGAGAAAGTACAAGCCATCAAGAGTGGAGAGCTTAAGGGATCTACTTGAGTTTAAGGTAAGTAAATCCACCTAAGTGTGATTGCATGATGAATGATGTGTAGAGATTTCTATATGATTTAATTGATTGAATTTTATGTTGTCATGTATTGATGGATTTATGAATGGTTATTGTTGTTTTATGAGGAGAATTCCACCATGAAAATGGTGGATTGTGTTGATAAAAGTTGGTAGAAGTATGGATAGAATTGAAAGAATTTTGAGAGGAATATTTGAAGTGTATTTTCTTTGCAGGATGTGTGATGAATTAAAGGAGTTGAACTCCAATTTTGGATGGTTAAGAAAGAAGTAGAATTATAGTAAGAGTAGAGTTTATGTATGCACACATATTGTTTGATGAAATGCCTAAAAGAAGCATGAGTAGAAGTAGAGAACCTTACTTTATGCAACATAGCATATTTGCATTTCATGAATGCATATAAGAAAGATTCTAGGCATGAGCCATCCATATGCATATGTTTATTTGAATAATCACCTAAGAAAGAAATATGAGAAATGAGAAAGAAACACTCTAAGAATAGAGATAAAGAAAATAACTAATTCTCTTGGAATAAGAGAAAGAAAGAGCTAGCACTAGAGAAGTGCTAAAGAAGAGAAAAGAGAATAGATTGTGTGATGGGGAGCCTGTGAGTGTAGAAATTAACCACATGTAACTGCCATGAGAAAGCGGTATCCGCCATGAGAGAGCAGAATGAGAATGAGAAAAAGAATTCGTATAGCCGTGAGAATACATGTGGGTAAGGGCTATACACGAGAGAGAGTACACTCACATGACTAAGGGTTTCGAATCCATGCATCAACCAAGACCGATCGGCGAAGAATAAGAAAGAATAAGAAAACATGAGAAAAGAATAGAAAGAAAAGAAAAGAGAGAAATGCATTGTTATGATTAGTGCATATGCATCCTATCCATGCATGTTATTATGATATTCTCCATGGGTGATGAGAATAAAAAGAAAGAAAAGAATAGTGAGAGCTAGAAGTAGAGTAAGAAAAGAATTGAAGAGTAATACACGGGGACTATGGAATAAAAGATTTACTTACTGAGCATCTTTGTGCTCACCCCGTTGTTTTCTATGTTTTTACAGGTCATAGGTGAGGACATAGTCAGATGGACATCGGCAAGCGGGGAGACTTGGCTGCACTGTCCACTATTTTGAGAGTCTTCTTGTACAAATGATATTATACTTTGTAAAGAATGTATATATTAAGTAAAGAAAAATTTTTGGGCCCAACTATTTTGATAAGTATACTTGTCTTTTCATTAATATATTTAATGATTTTGATAAAAGAAAGAAGTTGTTACAAGGGTGTTGAGGGAACATAGACTAGCAATTGGATGGACTATTTCGGACATTAGAGGCATCTCGCCATCATTTTGCATGCATAAGATACTCATGGAGGATGATATTAAGCCTAGGGTTCAACCACAGCGGAGAATGAATCCTACGATGAAGAAAGCAGTGACAAAGGAGGTGGTGAAACTCCTAGATGCAGGGATTATTTATCCTATTTTTGACAGTCTATAGGTAAGCCCGATACAAGTGGTTCCGAAGAAGGGAGGTATCACGGTAGTAAGGAATGAGAGTAACGAATTGATACCAACTAGGACGGTGACGGGCTGGAGAGTGTGCATTGATTACCGGAAATTGAATGAGGCAATAAGGAAGGATCATTTTACTTTACCTTTCATTAATCAAATGTTGGAGAGGTTGGCAGGACATGCCTATTACTATTTCCAGGATGGGTATTCAAGATACAACCAGATTGCCATCGCTCCTAAGGATCAAGAGAAGATGACTTTCACTTGTCCCTATGGCACCTTTGCTTACCGAAGGATGCCTTTTGGGTTATGCAATGCACCAGCAACATTTCAGAGATGCATGATGTCGATCTTTGGAGACATGGTGGAACGGTTCATAGAAGTCTTCATGGATGACTTCTCAGTTTTTGGTTTGTCTTTTGATAGTTGTCTAACTAATCTTTCTCTTATTTTACAGCGATGTAAGGAGATGAACTTGGTGCTCAATTGGGAGAAGTGTCACTTCATGGTCCAGGAGGGAATAGTGCTCGGTCATAGGATTTCAAAGGACGGAATAGAAGTTGATCGAGCAAAGACAGAAGTGATAGAGAAGCTGCCACCACCATCAAATGTTAAAGCAGTTCGAAGTTTCTTAGGGTATGCGGGGTTTTACAGATGATTCATCAAGGATTTTTCTAAGATTTCTTAATCCCTTTGGAATTTGTTGAATAAAGATGTTGTGTTTGATTTTAATGATGAATGCATGCATGCCTTTCTAGCTCTTAAAAAATTATTAGTTTTTGCACCCATTATTGCAGTTCCTGATTGGGGAATGCCATTGGAATTGATGTGTGATGCTAGTGATTTTTCTTTAGGGGTAGTGTTAGCACAGCGGAAAAACAAAGTGTTGCATGTAATTCAATATGCTAGCAAAACTCTCACTGATGCATAATTGAATTACACCACCACTGAAAAAGAATTGTTGGCTGTGGTTTTTGCTTTTGACAAGTTTCGTTCATATTTATTAGGTGCAAAGGTGATCGTCTACACGGACCATTCAGCACTTAGGCACTTATTGGCAAAGCAAGAAGCGAAACCTCGGCTAATAAGATAGATCCTATTGTTTCAAAAATTTGAGTTAGAAATTCAAGATAAGAAGGGGTCAGAAAATGTGGTGGCAGATCCCTTGTCAACGATTGAGAGACCAATCCAGGAAAATGAAGAGGAAAGTCCAATTACATAAACATTTCCGGATGAGAAGTTGATGAAAGTGGATGAAGCACCATGGTATGCAAATTTTGCTAATTATTTGTCATTGAGGGTGCTCCCTAGTGGTATGACTTTCCAATAAAAGAGAAAATTCTTCTCAAATTTGAAGTACTACTTTTGGGAAGAACCATTTCTGTACAGACACTGTGCTGATCAAGTGATACAAAGATGTGTTATGGAGGAGGAAATGGAAAGCATTCTACGGTATTGTCATGAGAGGGAAGTGGGTAGCCATTTTGGAAGAGCTAGGACAGCAGCCATGGTTCTTCAATCGGGGTTTTATTGGCCAACCCTCTTTAAGGATTCTTTCCGGATGATTCAGGAGTGCGACCAGTGTCAACGAAGTGGTAATATTTCAAAAAGAGATGAGATGCCGTTGAACAACATCCTGGTGGTTGAGCTTTTTGATGTGTGGGGGATTGATTTCATGGGTCCCTTCTTAAATTCTTTTGGGAACATATATATCTTGGTAGCGGTGGATTAGGTGTCGAAGTGGGTAGAAGCAGTTGCATTCCGACTAATGATGCAAGGGTAGTGATTAAGTTTGTGAGAAAGCATATTTTCTCAAGGTTTGGGGTACCACGGGCCATTATTAGTGATGGAGGTTCCCACTTTTGCAATAGGCAATTGGATGCACTGTTGGGTAAGTATGGAGTGACACATAGAGTTGTAACACCTTACCATCCACAAACAAGCGGGCAAGTGGAACTGTCTAATAGAGAGCTTAAGGGCATTTTAGAAAAGACAGTTAATGCATCTAGGAAGGATTGGTCACGAAAATTGGATGATGCATTATGGGCCTACCGAACTGCATTTAAGAATCCAATTAGTATGTCCCCATTTAGGATGGTTTATGGGAAAGCATGTCACTTACTGGTGGAACTCGAGCATAAAGCATACTGGGCAGTCACGCAGCTAAATATAGATTTAAGAGTTGCTGGGGAGGAAAGGATGTTGACTTTGAACGAACTCGATGAGTTCCGTCTCGAAGCATATGAAAATGCTCGAATTTACAAGGAGAAGACAAAAAGGTGGCATGACAAGCATATCAGGAAGAAGAATTTTGAAGTGGGGCAAAGAGTGTTGTTGTTCAATTCTAGACTTAGGCTATTCCCCGAAAAACTTAAGTCTAGATGGTCCGGACCATTCACAGTTACAAGAATTCACTCATCCGGAGCAGTGGAAGTTAC
The DNA here is from genome assembly GCF_008641045.1 of Pistacia vera. Classification (NCBI taxonomy): domain Eukaryota; kingdom Viridiplantae; phylum Streptophyta; class Magnoliopsida; order Sapindales; family Anacardiaceae; genus Pistacia; species Pistacia vera. The sequence goes on from NW_022196645.1 coordinate 2,232,698, forward strand.
ACATGAAGAAAAGGGCACTTTTATAGTCAATGGACAGAGATTGAAGCCATACATTGATGGGGTGATGAGTTGCAAGTCCATCCCGATCCGGCTTGACATTCCGACTTGAGGAATTGAGAGAGTCGAGCTTTCGACTATAAACAAGCGCTCCTTGGGAGGCAACCCAAGTGTTGTTATTTATTTTTCTTTATTGATTTGTTTAATTGTGTTTGACGTTGTGATTGAATTTTAATTGATGTGTTTTTGTTTTGTTGTGTTTCAGGTGAAATTGGGAATCAAGGAAGAAAACTAAAAATTCCAGTTTTCGCTGCGGTGAAGCTTTTTCTTCACCGCAATGAAGCAATTTTTGACAATTTAGAAGGCGAAAAAGTTTCAGACTTCGCCGCGGCGCTGTACTCTCAGTAAGTTTTCGCCGCGGCGTTATGGCCTCGGTAATTTTTCGCCGCGGCGAGACCTGGGTTTTGAATTTAGGGTTTATGAACGAAGAACTTCGTCGCGGCGAAGCTTTTTCTTTGCCGCGGGGAAGTCAGTTTTATATAAATACTCACTTTCGTTTTTCATTTTCACGCAACTGCTGAAACCCATTTCAGAGAAAAAATTTTCAAACTTCAATCCAGAGCCTCCCCAATGATTTCCAAACAAAATTTCTCAGTCCTTAACCTTTCTAAACACCAACCCAACGCATTTAAACACAGATTTTTGCGAAAAGTGACGAAATTCTTTTGAGTTCAACGATTTAGGGGTTTTGCATTCTAGGTTGATTTTGGCTCAATTGGTGGCAAGTAGTCCTTACTTTGGGTAAGATTTCACATTCTCTAAGATTGTTTCTCAAAAATTTCAAGTTTTAATTTGTGGATCTGAAATTTGTGGATTGTTGGTGGATTTGCGAAATTTTTGGTGATTGTGCCTTTGATTTTGTTTGAGGAAGGATTGTGTGTATGTTGTGTGATATTGAGGAGTGTGGGCTTTCAATTTTGAAGTGTTTGGGTGATTGTGGAAAAATTTGTAGTTTGGGGGTTGAAGTGCAACTTTTTGGAAGTGTTGTCAATTTTCTTTTTTAGGTTTGAATTGGATAACGTAGGACACTTAGGTTTGAATTTTTGAGTGCATTGTTGAGTTGAAATCTAGTTTTAGAAAAAATGCCACTCAAAGTCAAAGCACCATCCAAGGGCAAAGGGAAATGAAAGAAAGTAGACGATTGGCTTGTAAGTGACAAAGCTCGGCAAAACTATGAGACAGCAGCCAAAAGAAAAGACAAGGGATTTATCCCTGAACGTGGGCTAACTGCCACCGAGGTTGATGAATGGAGTCAAGGGAGAAAGTGGGAGGATTTTATGGATGAACCCGAACACGCGGCTATGGAACCACTGGTGAGAGAGTTTTATGCCAACCTCCCTAAATATGATGAAGGGGTTGTCTTTGTAAGGGGTATTGATGTGATTTTCACGGCAAAGGTCATCAATGATTTCTATGGCCTACCTCCGATTGACAATGATGAATATGAGGAGTTTAGGAGGACACAGAAAAATGTGAGGTGATTCTTAGGACCATAGCAAAACCAGATGCCTCTTGGGATATTTCAAAGAAGGGCAAGAAAACCATTAAGGGTACTAGTTTAACACCAGTGGCTCAGTTGTGGCAGTATTTTGTTTCAGCTAGGATGATGTCGGAGACGCACTACAGTACAGTGACGTATGATAAGGCAATCTTGTTATATTCTATTGCCACAGGAAAGAGAATAGACGTGGGTAACATCATTCTGACGAGTATTCAACTTGCAGCCAAACCAAGGCGAGGCAGTTTTCCGTTCCCACAACTCATTACAGAGTTGTGCACTAAAGCAAATGTCAAGGTACAGGCTGATGAGCCACTGATCCATGCTACCCCAATTCTCAACACAGCCTACTTCCGCAAACATCTTGCGCATCAACCAAAAGTAGGGCCTAGATTAGGCACCAAGAGAAGGAGAACCACAGAAGCGGCCACCGCATCCGGTTCAACAGTCCCAATGAGAGAAATGATGCAGAAAATGATGGGCTGATGAAAAGAGTGGAGCGACGTCAGGATTGGCTGGCCGAGTAGGCCAGGAAGACACATGAGTTGCAAATTCGCTGCTGCAACAACGTCAGGATTAATACTTCAGAACATCAGTGGGCTGAATGGGACTCAGATAAGTGGATGGGCTCCGAGTCGGAAGAGGAAGAAGAGGGAGGCGAAGAATGAGCACCGGAGCACCTGTTTTGTTTTTCTTTATTTTTATTTGTTTTTAGTTGATTTTGTTTTTCATTTCAAACATTAAACTCAGTTTATATTTTTGTTTTGATTGTTGTAGTTGTTTTCGTTGTTTCATTTTTTGTTAATTTGCAGTTGTTGCAAGGACGAGATTAGGTTGTAATATTTTCAATTTAGTTGGTGAATTTTTTCTAACACAATGGACATTACAGTTTAAATTGTTTTGACAGATGTTGGGTGATGAAAAAGTCAAAGACTGGGTATACACTGTGGAGCGAAACTTCATGGATTAACCAAGGAACTATCTTGTACCTTTGTTATTTTTAATTTTCTATTCCTAATTTATGCGTAATGGGACATTGGGGACAATGTCACCTTTTGTTTGGGGGTAGGAAAATTAGAAATTTTTGAACTTTCGTTTATTTTTCCTTAGTTTGATTGTTTTTGCCGATGATGAATTGTATAAATCAAGGATGAGAATAGGGTTGTTGCGATTTTATTGTTGAGAAATGTTAAGCATTGCTTCAAGTTTATGTTTATTGACTAGATTTTGATTGAGGTTTGTTGAGTGGTTCAACCACCATTTTCACTTTTTTGGCATGCTTAGATTCATTTTATGTACTTAGGTAAAGCTTTGATAATGTTGGTGGACTTTAGAACCTAGTAGTTAAGTGCTTGAGGCGAAATTCTAGGATTAGACATGGTTGAGGAGATGATTTAGGCATTCTTTTTGGAATGTTTGAGCCTTTCTAGCCGACCCATGAATGAAATTGTCCCTAGTCACCCATTTGAGCCGTATGAATTATTATTGCTTTAATTTTCTTGGCAAACCAAAAATTGTCCAATCCTTATACCCTAAACACTCTGTCATACCCTTAGGAGAATTCGATCCTAATGCAAACACAAAGAATGGGAAGAGTTGTACGAATAAACTAAAAGAATAGTTTGGGGGTTGTGAGAAGGGCAATAAAAACAAAAGAGGTAGTTCACCTCAATTCAATTGATTTGTTTTGCTTTGGGAAAAAAAAAAAAAAGAAAAAAAAGAATTCTTTTGCCAAGTTTAAGGGTATCTCGGCTGGAAACCAGTAACCGCCTTAAAAACTGCCTAGCAGTACTTGGCGACCTCTGGTTTAACAACGCCACGTACACCTTAGACGCACTTCCCCAGCCGCATTTATGGTATCAGAAATAAGAAAGATACAAGTTTGAGGGTTATAAATTAGTGGACATGTTGATTGGTGGTTGAGAAGAAGTGGAGTTCGATTTGATTTGAGTGTTTGCATGAGGAAAACCGAGTTCTCTTACTTTGTTATTCCTATCCTTTTCTTGGAACCCACTTCCCGAGCCTAGCGTTACAAGCTTATAAAGACCTTTTGATTCTTATCTTTGTCTAGTCCTCATTAGTGGAGAGTAGTTCGATATTTAGGCTTATAAAGTCTGCCACCATTTGATAAACTTTGCATTCCTGCATAAAATAATCCGGGAAGTCGGAAGGTGGATTGAAGTGGGGATTACCTACTTGGGGGACCAATTGAGAAAGAAAGTCGATGCAACTTATAACTTCTTGGAGTGTTAAACATTTTTCTTTTAATAATTTTGCAACAACTTTTGAGATTGGTATAAATTCTCGGCAGTTGTTTTGTGAGTCGAGTCTCTTGTTTCTCTTATTCAATTTTTGTCATTTGCTGTTTTGTGTTTTTGAACGTTTGTGTTTTTCTTTTATCTTGTTTTGTACCTGATGCTCAGGGACGAGCATGTCCCTAGTTTGGGGGTATTTGATAATCCGAGATTATACTAGTTTATTTAAGCTTTTAGGCCGGATTTTAGATACTTCTTAGTTCATTTATGCCTGAATTGCTACGTAATTCCTTACATTTCGTGTTTCAGGTTAAAATGGAATTTTGAGTGAATAAAGACAGATTTGGAGTTTCTAGACTCAGAAGCTAGTGGATCTCAGAAGTTGGGAGAGTTCTGAAGCAGAGTCAAGCACGATGAAGCTTGTTCCCAAGGGAGAGCACCGAAGATCGAAGATTCAAGCAAAGAAGCAAGCGGAGGGCAATTCTATAATTTTAGAATTCTTCAGGAAGCTTTGCCACGGCGAAGGTTGTTCTTCACCATGGCGAAATGAGCCAGTCATGCACTAGATTCAGCTTCTTTTGTCGCCGTAGTGAGATTCCTTCTTCGCCGCAGCGAAGTCTGCGTTTTCCAGTTTTTGTAAAATGCACAGTTTTACTTTTTAGTGTTTTCTGAGGATTTTGGGCGAGGTATAAAAGAAAAACTTAGTCTTTTTGCCAAGGGTTCGTCTAGGAGCAGGGTTTGGAGCTATTTACATTTTCTTAGATTCATTTTTGGGCGAACTTAGATTTAAAAAGGGTGAAGATTCGAGATTAAACCGGTGGATTCGTCATTTGGGGAGATTTCTTGTCTTTTCTCTTGTTTGCATTATGTTGAATTTTGGTATTTTCATTTCTTTTGTTTGTATTGTTGATTCAGCCATGAACTAACCTATTTTGGGTTAGGATTTTGATTGTAATTCAGAATTTCATGGGTTAAGTAATAGATTGTTTTTCTTTTCATATGATTTTGCTTTGATTGTGTGATTACTCTGAATTTACTGTTTATATGTGATGAACATGATGAGATTGAGAAATGAATCATGTTAGGCTTCTTCGGTAATCACCATTGTAGTATTGGATGCTAGAGATAGATTCGAGAACCAATGAAATCAATCCAGGATTCTTGTGCTTAATGAACTTAGATTTATTAACCTTCAATTTGTTGGGTACGGAAGGTTAATAGGGAAGAGTAGGAAAACATAGCCTGAGAAGGTATGTTTGACACTTTAGAGAGTTCGATTTACAATCACTGCATGTGAATATGAATTTAGTTTAATTCTTTAGAAAGAACCCATAGAGTCCGAATGAAGTCAAAACCCTACCCGTTTGTTTGAATTGATTTTATTCGTGTTTTACATCTTGCATTCATAGTTAAATATTAGTTTAGTAAATTTTGTTTTAGTCTTAGTTTAAATTGCTCCCATTAATCCAAAAGAATTTGATTGCTCCAACTTGAGAACAGTAGGAAACTTAGTGCTTAGTGAACAATCCTCGTGGGACGATACTCACTCATCACTCTATTACTTAAGCGACTAGTATACTTGCTACATATTGCATGTTGTAGTAACAACACATCAGAAGACTATCTCAGAGCTGCTAAGTATGCTGAAGACAGCGGAAAAGGACATGAAGAAATCCAAACTAGTGCAACTTGTTGCTATTGCACATGGAAAGGGAAAAGGTAAGCAAGGCAAAGGAAAGGCCAAGGCCAATCCTAAGTCCAAGCCTAAGACCCAAGATGTCCTTAAGCCTACTGGAGGTGTGAGCAAAGATAGAAATGTTATTTGTTTTCATTGTGGCAAGCCTAGCCACTGGAGGAAACATTGCAAGACCTTCTTAGCAAGAAAGAAGAAGAATTCTGCATCTTCTTCTAAAGGTATGTGTATGATTGAAATTAATCTTTCTCCTATTACATCTTGGTTCATTGACACTAGATGTGGATCTCATATTTGCACTTCTGTGCAAGGACTACAGTATAGTAAATCGCTCGGTCGAGAAGAGGTGGACCTATGAGTTGAAAATGGAGCGTGAGTTGCTACATTAGTAGTAGGGATTTATTATTTAACTTTGCCTTCAGGCTTTATATTAGAACTGTCAGATTGTTATTATGTTCCTTTAGTTTCTAAGAACATTATTTTTGTGTTCGCTTTGGACAATGTTAGAAATCAGTTTTTTATAACTAATGGGTCATTATCTTTTAGTTTGGATGGTATTCAATATGGAACTGCTAGATTACATAATGGTCTATACATTATAGATTTAAATAATAATGAAATATTCAATCTTGAAAATAAGAAAGCCAAGAATGATGGCTTTAATCAAATGTATTTATGACATTGTAGGCTGGGTCATGTGAACCAGACTCGCATTGCGAAACTCCATAAAGAAGGAGTTTTGGACCCATTTAACTTTTAGTCTTATGAGGTGCGCAAGTCGTGCCTATTAGGCAAAATGACCAAGTCACCTTTTACAAGACACGGTGAAAGGGTAATGGAGCTGTTAGACATCATCCATAGTAATGTATATGGATCACTAATAGTACAAGCCAAAGGTGGATATCCTTACTTCATCACTTTTACTGATGACTTTAGTAGATTTGGTTATGTCTATTTAATGAGACAAAAATCTGAATCCTTTGACAAGTTCAAAGTGTTAGAATAGGTGCCCTAGAGCCAATCCATTATTGTAATATTGACTCTTTGTAAGAATGTTTATAATCAATAAAAGGCTTTTTCTACATTATGTAATTCATATTCATTGTATGTTGTGATGGATGTCCTTAGAATAGTAGAACCGTGCCAATGGTATCAAATGTTTTAAATCTCGATATGGTGGCCATTCTATAAATGTTCGTAGCCTCAATATTATTTTGCCTAAGGACACAGATAATACAATAAGGCTATCATAGTGTTGAATGACCCTATTGAAAGGTAGTGACTGATCTCACTTGTCAAAGTTGTTTGCCGAAAACCTGGTGCAACACATGGGTGTTTGCCATAGGCGAGTTCACTAGACAGACCCATCAAAGGATTCCACATAGATGTTAACCCTAGTGTCTGTGGAATAAATCCTCTAACGGATGGTGGTGCATGTAATCCTTAGACTTGAGATCATCGAAGTGACTTGTGCACTAATTGGTGTAGTTTGACACTAGCCCAACGTAGTTTTATTTAGTACTATCAAAACGGTAGTGATTGGCTACATCGAGAAGTGTATCAAGACTATGGTGGATTGAAAAATGATTCATCACTCCCAGGTACAGGAGAAATTATCTCACTGAGCAATTTAGTAAATGGCAACGACACTAAATCTGTGGCCACAATGAGATTGAGTTGTAACTTAATCCATTCTATTCTGGTCATTGGTCCAGTATGTTAGAGTAAGTGCCCTAGAGCCAGTCAATTATTATAAAATTGATTCAGTAATAAATGTTTAATTATCAATAAAAGGCATATTCTTCTATATTGTGTATGTAATTATATATATCCTTAGGATGGTAGAACCGTGACGAGGGTATCAAGTGTTTCAAATCTTGATAGTGAGAACCCTATGATCACATATGGTAGCCATTCTAGAAATGTCCGTAGCCCTAGTATTATTTTGATCAAGGACACAGATAATATGATAAGGCTATCATAGCGTTGAACAACCTTGTCGAAAGGCAGTAACTGATCTCACTTGTCAAGGTTGTTTGCCGACAACCTGGTGCAATGCATAGGTGCTTGCTAGAGGCAAGTTCACTGGACAAACCTACCAGAGGATTCCATATGGAATAGTAACCCTAGTGTCTATGGAATAATTCCTCTAATAGATGGTGGTGCATGTGATCCTTAGACTTGAGATCACCGGAGTGCCTTGTGCACCAATTGATGTAGTTTGACACTAGCCCAATGCAGTTCTATTCAGAGCTATCAATACGGTAGTGATTGGCTACATTGAGAAGTGTATCGAGACTATGGTGGATCTACAAATGATTCATCACTCCTGGGTACGGGAGAAGTTATCTCACTGGGTAATTCAGTAAATGGCAATGACACTAAATCTGTGGCCACAGTGGGATTGAGTTGATGCTCAATCCAATTTAATATTCCTGTCATTGGTCCAGTAACTGAATACAAACATGTCGAGGATATCTGAGGTTGACACTATTTTTGTACCTCAGTCTCGATGAGATAACAGTTGATGAAAAGATTTAATTGCATGGTAACCATATCGATAACAGGCTACGGTTTCGCTGAATCCGAATCTATCGGGTGGCCATGATGCCTTGCTAGGGGCCAATCTTGGTCTGTGTGTAGTGAGACGATTAATTGGTGTTAATCGCGATACTACACACTATCGATATGATGAGGAGCCTATGGGTCACACACTTAGAAGATAATTTAAGAATCAATTTGTGAGAAGGGTATTTTCATCTTTTAGAATGAAAGGGTATTTCGATAATTTCACAGTGAAATTAAATTTGCTGAGGTTGTTGCCTGTATTTAATTTTAATATTAAAATTAAATTAGTGAGATTATATTTAAATATATCTCTGTATATATTTAAATGAATTATTATTATTAATTAAATATTAATATATTATTATATATTAATTGATTTTAATTATAATAATAATTAATTAATTAAAATACCATAAAGGGTGTGTTTGGTTGTAAGGGTAAACTAGGGTTGGAGCCCATGGCTATTCCTAAGTGGAATAGGGTTTTAATTGTTGCACTATATAAGTTTAAATTAAAATTAAAACATGAAGTATTATTCATTCAATTAAAACCCTAGCCACCCTATTTCTCTCTCTCTCAAGAAGAGAACTTTTCTTGTTCTTCTTTCTTGATTCTTGAAGCCCTTGATTGTTCTAGCAAAATAATCAAGAGTTCTGCAGATTATCTTTGTGTGGACTTCCGTGAGTGCAATCCTACTTTGGATCGATTAGCTAAGAATCACGTGAACAGTAGACGGTGAACAGTAACTGTGAATAGCAACCGGTGAACAGTGTTCGTGTTTGAAATCAGAGATATTCGAAGGAGCCTCCAAACGTACGTAAGTATTCTAATCCTTGAATGGATTTACTTTATATAGATTTTGTTTATAACATGTAAACAGTATAATCTATACTCGAATCTTGGCAAAGAAAGGTAATTGATTTACCGATTGAATTTTTGTTTTCCGCTGCGTATGGTAGATCAATTACTTACACAGTAACCGAATACAAAGAAAGCAAAGATATATGAGGTTGACACTAAATCTTTACCTCAGCCTTGATGAAGCAATGTATGATGAAAAGATTTGATTGCACGATAACCATATCGTTAATAGGTAGTTGTTTTGCTGAATCTGAATCTATCAGGTGTCCATGATGTCTTGCTAGAGGCCAATCTTAGTCTATGTTTGATGAAACGATTGATTGAGTGTCAATCATGATACTACTCACTACCGATATGATGAGAAGCCTTTAGGTCACACACATAGGAGACAGGTAAAGGAAAAGTAAGTGAGAAAGGCATTTTCGTCTTTTAAAATGGTATTTTGGTAATCTCACAATGCAATTAGATTTGCTAAGGTCGTTGCCTATATTTAATTTCATATGGAAATTAAAATAAGTGAGATTTTGTGTGTGTGTGTGTGTGTTATATTATTCATTAATGTTAATATTTAAAATAATATTAATATTAATAAATATAATATAAATTCAAATTCAAATTTAAAATTAATATACCATGATTGGAATTACCTTGATTTGGTAATGGAATAATTATAATCTAACTATGGAATTAGTATGTGACTATTCCATATTAGATTAGGGTTTTAATTGTTGCACTATTTAAGTGCAACTTAAAATTAAAACAAAATTATTCAATCAAACACAAACCTTAGCCGCCCTCTTTCTCTCCCAAAACCGTGAACACCCATAGGTTGGAGAAGAGAAATTTTCAAGTGAAAAATTCTACACTATTATCCATGAACCAATCAGTTTGGCTAGCACATCGAATCTTTTGGTGATCGTTGTCTTGTCTTCGTGTGGATACCAATCGTTCATTTCCATCTTGGAGTGGAAGCGAACCTAAATCAATTGAAGGAGCCTCCAAACGCTGGTATGAAACTTATAATTACGTTTATTATAATTGCCATGCATGAATGATGTAAAATGGGTAATAAGGATCTTGGGGTTTTTGGTTTGTGGATTAGGAAAAGTTTTAATTTCCGCCGCGTTCACTCGATCCATAAACCTATAGTGGTATCAAAGCCTCTTATACCTGATTACATTGTTTTAAATATAATTTGGTTGATGTGGTTTCGATGATAGTTGATTGGGGTTTTAATATGTTGATTAAAATCTGAAAATCGTTAATTGTATGTTTGGTTGATGTGTTGTGTTATAAGTATTGTGCCTGATTTGTTTGTGTTTGATCAAAATCAAATGAAACTTGATTTCAATATGTAGAGTGCACTATCGTGAAGGGTAGTGCGCAAAGTGCATAGCAACACTATTGTTACGTGATGCCATGCGTGGAGATGTTTGGCTGCACACTCAGGGATGCGGCCTTGGGTTGTGCCATTGCCAACAACACAACAGCAGCCTTGTGTGACTGCACAAAGTCTACTACCATGCACAGCAGTGCATGTCAGTGCACTGTTACTGTCCTCCCTGAATTTTGCCGCGTGTGGCTACCCCGTCTTGGCCGAGTGCTCAGCGCACTTGGCCTTGATAGCACTTGGTTTTTCAGCCAAGTGCTTGATCTGGTGCATGTTAAAATGCACACCAAATATGGAATTCTTGGGTAGCCTACGTATTGATGCAATGGGCTGAATTTTGGGCCGTGTTAACGTTATTGTGAGACAATTTTAATCCATAATTTTCTATTATAGGTTATTGCATGTTAAAAACATTTTGGAGGCCCAACTAAATGAGGCCCGGTGAAAAGGGACTAAAATGAAAATTTTAAAACTTGTTGGACTTGAAGTAACACTACTAAACATCAAGGGGTAGTAGAGTTGCATTCAAGGAAGTCCTAACAATCAATTGTTGAACCTCATTGGAAGAGACGTTGAATACTTTTATTCAAGTTTCTCAAAAAAACCAACAGAATATTGAACAGGTTTCAGCAGCAAGAGGCATCCATTAGAAAGCCAAAGGTTCAAATAGGATAGATAGCAGGGGCAGTACAAGGTCATGTTCCTAGAAAACTACCAAGCCAACCTGAGCAAGCAAAAGTAGTCATAGTGCTTCAAAGTGGTATGATAATTCATAAGGAAATTAATTCTGAATCTAATAAGTCTTTAATTGATCATGTAGGGAAAGATAAAGTGAATGAGAAGCAATCAAGTGTATCAATTCATAATGAGGAGATCAACCCCACCGTTGCTCCAACAAAGCCTTATGTTCCACCTATTCCTTTTCCGAGCCGATTGAAGAAAAGCAAATGGATAAGTCATTCGCTGAAATTTATGATATTTTATCTAAAGTTAATATGAATTTACCCTTGCTTGATGTGATAAGGAATATGCCAGCTTGTGCAAAGTTCTTAAAGGATTTGATTACTCACAAGCGTAAGTTTGAACCTAATGAAAAAGTAATAGTTCCTGAAAAGGTAAGTGTTGTGCTTCAAAGGAATTTGCCAACCAAATTGAAAAATCCAAGTGGCTTCATCATCAACTTTATCGTGGGTGATAAAAAGGAAGAACGAGCAATGCTAGATTTAGGGGTAATGTAACACCCACATGGAGGTACGTAATTTAATTTATGCTCTTATACCTTTAGTTGATTTTTGCTAAAGTTATTTTGAGAAAATGTGAAGAAAATGTCTTAAACTTGCATTAAGGGTAAAATGGTCTTTTCACTCAAAATTAGTTGAAATTGTGGGGAGTGAAAAGAGATAGAATTTCATGGAGAATGCAATAAAAAAGAGGGCATTATGGTAATTGACTAAGGGACATAGATGGAATTTTAAAGAAAGTGCAAGGGCAAAATGGGAAACTAATATATATTTTTTATGTTATATCAAATTGAAGAGTGAAACCCTAGCCACTCTTACCCATTTGCATGCCACTTTCACCTCCATATTCTCTCAAATTCTTCAAGTCTTCGTCAAAAAGGCAAATCATAGGTTTGGGGGTTTTTGAGTGGATTTCAATCTTAAGCTTCTATAGGTAGATCCTTGCACTAAGGAGTGAATTTTAGTTTTTAAAGTGTTGATTTTGATGGTTTATGCCCATAGGATTTAAGAGGGAGAGTTTGATCAAAGGAGTTCTAAAGGGTGAATTTACTCATACAAAGGTAAGTAAATCCTACCATAGTATGATTTAAGTTATGTTGTGAGAGAACTTCTTTATGCTATATATGTTATATGTATAATTGTTGATGGATTTAGTGTTGATAATGATTAGAACCTATCCATGAGAAGTTGTGTTGGTGTAGTTGTTATTTGATGATAGTTTGGATGAGATTTGGAGAATTGAAGTGAAAATTTTAAAGGTGTGTATTTTGGGCAGATTTGGTGTTATTATGGAGGAGTTTATTCCAAATTTTTGGTGGCCTAAACGAGATAGAAGTGTAGCCAAATTAGTGTTGATTTGTGCACACTGATTGTTGATGAAATGCCAAGGAGAAGTGCATGTATGAGTTGATTATGTGTTACCTTGGGATGTGTTTGTAGATGGTAGAAAATGACATGTTTGCATTCCTAATGCATAATTGCATTTAAATATGTGAATTTAGAAAGAATTATAAGCATGAAACCATCTACATGCATACATATTCATAAGAGCATGAAAATATGTTAAAGAGAAAATAGAAAAAAATAGAATATTAAAGATATTCAAATCTGTTTTTTCTTAAAGAAGTATAAAAAAGATAAAAAGAAGAGAAGGTTGTTGGATGGGGAGCCGTGAGTGACATAGTCCACATGCACGCCGCCTTTAGTGAACGGCCTTAGAATTCAGAAAGAAGAAATGTACAGTCCGTTAGAAGTGTGTATGGATGAGAACTGTACCCATAGAGAATCACCTCAGACGGCCAAGGCTCCAAATCCATGCTCAATCGAGTTGATCGGAAGAATAGAAAGAAAGAATAGAAAAGAAAGAAAAGAAAGAATAGAAAGAAAGACTAGAAAAGAAAGAAAGAAATAAAGAAAAGAAAAAGAAAGCAGAGTAAGAAAAATAGAAAAGAAAATGCATAATTTATGTATTTGTGCATTTGCATCATGAATATGCAAATACCATGCTCGTTATCATGGGTACTGAAAAATTTAGAAAACAGAGGAGAAAACAGAGAAGATAGAGAAAGAATAAAGAAAGAACATAGAAAGAACAGAGAGAAGAACAGGAAAGAATAGAGAATATCGGGAAAGTGATATAAGGAAAGAAAATTCAGAATTTTAAGCAACGGAGAGAGAAAGGGTAGCATAGTGGGTTTACTTACTGAGCCATAGTGCTCACTCCGTTGTTTTTAATGTTTTGCAGGTAATAGGGAGTTGCGGTTGCTCGGACGTCACTCAGTGAAGGGTTGGGCTACCACGTCAAGTTGCATTTTTGAGAATATTTTGTAAATATTGTATATAAAGAAAAATTAATATGGGCCCATACTTTATTACTTGTATATTATATATATTATATATATATATATATATATTATTATTATATCTATATATATTATATATATATGTGTGTGTGTGTGTGTGTGTGTGTGTGTGTGTGTGTGTGTGTGTGTATTTTCTTATATATATTTTTAATGAGTTTTACTGATTATTTTACGAGTATACTAGCTAGAAAGAAAGCATTACAGGTAAGTATTAACCTCATGCCTTACTCCACTTATCTCCGATTAGGATTGGGGGAATTAAAGCCAATAACAATGTCTTACAATTGGCTAACAATTCAATGAAATATCCAAGAGGTATTGTAGAGAATGTCTTGGTTGAAGTTGATAAACTAATAATTCCTGTTGATTTTGTAGTCTTAGATATGGAGAAGTCGTCAACTAATGATAGAGATTTACCCATTTTGCTCGGCCACCCATTTATGCTAAGACAATTATTGATGTAAATAATGGCAAGCTCACTGTGACGATTTTGGATGAAATAGTGGAGTTCTTAGTTTTCAATTCCTTGGCGTTTCCCTCAGATTCCAATGATTGAGCCTGATAGATCATACATTCCATCAAGCCTAGATGCTAAATAAAGCACTTCTTAAGAGGCAACCCAACGTTTTACTTTGAATTTTATGTTAATTTCATTTATGATTTTATTTTCTTTAGTTTTTCAAGTGTTTTCAATGTTTTTGTTGTTTTGTTTTAGGTTATTTCGTTGTCTTTTATGGTTTAGTTGTTTTGTAGGAAAAGAGCTTCACGTCGCAGTGCAACATATTTATGTCGCGGCAGAGCAAGGAAGAGACATAATGCAATTTGGGCAGCAACTTGATGTTGCAGAGTGATGAAAATGGCACCGCATCGCCAGATAGGTTTTGATGATGTCTCTAAAGGGGGGTAACTTTCTCTTTCCTTTTATGTTTTTCCTTTCTAATAGTTACATTGAGGACAATGTAAGTTTTAGGTTGGGGGTGGGTGATAAGTACTTGAAAATGCACTTATACTTAGTGGTTTATCGGGAGTATTTGTGGGAAATTAGGATTAATTTGCATGAATTAACTTAATTGTTTCATAAATGTATTTTTCCAGATCACGGGTGTTTTTGTTGTGTTTTCAGGGAATTATTGTTTAAATATAATATTTGGATGAGAGATGATGTTGGCAAGAGAATTTGTGATGACTGGAAACAAACGGATCGAGAATTGAAGTTGAATTGAAGAAGTTATGGCGATTTGAAGTTGAAGTGAAAATCCTAGAAAACATTCTAGTTTTGAACATGCGTCAGTGATTCGACAATAACTTGCGTTTTAGATATCATATCAAGGTGATTCTTGAACCGTTGGAAATCTGATTTAAAGGGCTACATTTCACATGCTTACCACTTTTCTAGATTCCATCGTTATCATGCTCAAAAATCACTATCTCTAGAGTACGAAGAATGATGCAAGGTTAGAAGAGGAATTGGACTACGCCGCAACATAATTAGTCCAGAATCAACCATGCCGTAGCACACTTAATCCGAAATCAACCACGCCATAGCACAGTGTTGGGGCACAATCACAACAACTGAAAATCTTTCTTCTGTTTTTTACTAGGAAAATAAGGTTTAAGAGTCCTAAACTAAATATAATTAAGGAAAACAAAACCCTAACCCTTTCTAGATATAAATACAAGTCTTTTAACATTATTTTGGGGATTCTTTAGATGAGAATATAGAGAACAAAAATACTCAATAATGTAGATATTAAGAGAGATTGAAAGAGGCTTGGAGAGAAAAATTGGGGAAGATCCTCATCAACTCCATTGTACTTCTACCCAAGATTTCCTAAGTTTTTCTTATCTCTTGTTGTTATTTTTTTATTCATTAATATGATTATGTTTTTATTCTTCTCCATGAGTAACTGATTCTTTTGTGATTGAGGGTGATTTTGAAGCCCTAGACATGTCTTGAAATTAATAAAATCTGCATCTATTTATCTTTTGATCCCTCTTGGTTATGTGATTATTCCTTTGTGAATAGGGTTTAGATAGATTGTCTTAATTGTTTAAGTGCACAATTAAATTGTTAGGATTAATCTAACAATGCCAATTTAGGCTGTTTAATACGGAATCACTTTATTAACCTAAATAACTAGTGGCAAAGTGTATGCTTGCATACATGAGGGTAATCACTAAGGATAACTAAACTGATCATATGAGTTTAGCCTTGATTCAGTAGGTCTCTCGCAACTTAATGTTTTTATTACTTTGAATCAAGAGATCGTATCCTAGGTTATTCAATAAATAGGGAATTGGGTTATGACCGTGTCTAGTCCAACAACTTAATAAGGAGGGATGAGACTTATCAACGTTTGGTGTTTTCTGAGCTGATGTGATCCAGTGAGTAGAAAGTTAAAGAATGCTTTTATTATATCTAATTCATGTCTAGTGGTGGTGAATAAGCCTTCAATCTAGTTTCTCTCATTATCTCTTTCGTGATTGTTTGCTTGTTTTTGTTTAATTTTAGTTTGCTAGTTTTTGTTGAATTTTTATAATTCGTGACAAACCCCGTTAAAAGTAGATAATTAACTAAGTTCACAAATCCTTTACAGGAAAGACCCTTACTTGCTCTTTGTTACTACATGACTTTGCATTAGAATTTAGTGAGGTAAAATTAGTTGTTGCATTTGCAAGCATCAATGGAGAAATTCCATTTTCCTGAATTTTTTTAATTTTTGTGATTTTTTTTTTTTTGTAATTTTTATGAGATTTGGTGTGTTTTTATTTAATTTTTAATTAAGTGTGTTTTGATTTTTTTAATTAATTTATATGTCAATGATAATAACATGATTGCAATGACATAGGTAGAGGTGGAAAAGCAGCCCGCCCGGCCGACTAGACCCGACCCGCGACGGGTTGCACAAAGTGGCGAGTCGGTCCTGACCCGCCCGGTAACATTGGCAGGCCGGGTTAGGCCCGCCAATGTTGGGGAATTGGCTGGCCCAACCCGGACCACCAACCCTAACCCGCCAGGTTAGGCTGCGGGTTGGGCCGGGTTAACCCTCTTTTTGATTTTTTTTTTTGTTTTGTTTTATTTTGTTTAAGTTTAAATGTTTAATGAACTTTTCAAATGAATAATTAACAATTTATAAATGAATAAATGTAATTGTTTTTAGATAAGTGTTAACTTCTTTTCAAATGTCAATAATTAAATTAAATTAAATTTTTTTTTTTTTTTGTTAACATTCCAAATATTAATTCAATTTTAATACATTAAAATTGTAATATAAGAAAAATTAAATTTATTCATTTATTAAAAAATAAAATAAGAAATTACAATAATTATTGCCTTGTTAAAAACCTCACAAAGAAAAATCCAATGGGATAAAAACTTGGTAAAGAAAAAAGAGTGTAATAATTGACAATTACTTTACAAGTTATAATTTACAAAACAACTAATTTTGGGGTTCACTAGGACCTTCCTCATCCGTATCGTCTCTATTACAAAATTGAAATGATTATATTAAAGTGTCATCGAGAACCTCGTATTGACCTTGATGGCACGACCGTTCCCAATCTCGAAGACATGTGAGGACTTCAATCATTTTTTGTGAAAGTTTAGTCCTCCTTTCATTTAAAATTCTTCCACTTGCACTAAATGTTTGTTCGGATGAGACGGTTGAGACAGGAACAGTGAAAACATCCATGGCAAGTCTTGATAATACTGGAAAAATACATTTTCTGGCTCTCCAATAGTCTAAGAGATCAATGTTGGCTCTCTATTGTGGATCTACTGGTAACATTTCAGGGGTTGCCAAATATTGTTGAAGCTCATTACTCTGCGACTGCATGGAAGACAGTACATTAGTTGTTGTTGTTGGTGGAGCTTCTAAAGAGGAGGCTGTGCTTCGGATTCGGGTCCTCTTCGGCCTATTCAGTGTACCCCAAGAGTAGAAGTCTTCATTTGTTTCTTCTGATGCAGCTTCCCTAGATGTTTTGCCTCTTTGCGGGTTCCCATACCTGTTTTCATATTGGAAATATACTTCGAAAAGTGTATTTTTTACCTCTCCTATTTGATTGGCATATACTTCGGTTTGTAAATTTTCACATAAATTGTCAAAACCATTTTCTAAACCTGCTAATTTAATTCTAGGATCAAATATAGCACCTAAACAATAAGGAAAAGGAATGGGTTCCCAATATTTAAAAAAAAAAATTCCATTGCCTTTATTGGTGCATTTAAAATTACATTGTCTTTGTTTTTTATAAATAACTCGGAAATTTTTATAATTGTATGTATTACCAATGGACTAATAGGATAATACACACCAGAAAGTTGTAAAGTGGATTGGTAAAAAGTTTTAAGAAAAGAATGAAATACTTTAGCTATTTGCCAATCATTTTCTACCAAATAATGAGGACCTCTATTATTTGCTACAAAATAACTAATTATATTAGCATAAGGTAAACATGAATCAAGCATTAAATAAGTACTATTCCATCTAACAGGCATGTCTAATGCAAAAGTTCTAGGAGACATATTTGATTTTATACAAGCGTCTTGAAATTCAGCATTTCTTTTATTACTACTAGTAATCCAAGCTAAACAATCTCTAATTCTATTAATATTTTCTTTAATTGTTTTCATACCACTTTTCACAATTAAATTAATAACATGGCATGCACAACGTTGGTGAAAAAACTTCAAATTGTTATATAAAGGATAATTACTTTGAAAATAATCTATAGCTTTACTATTAGAACTTGCATTATCTAAAGTTAAACTTATCACTTTACTAACAATATCATAATCTTCTAAAACTTCAACAATTTTATTATAAATTTGTTCACCACTATGATCAACATCCATTAATCTAAATCCTAATAAAGATTTATTTAATTTACATTCATTATCAAAATAATGACTAGTCACACAAATATAATCTTGTTTAGCTCTACCACTCCAAATATCGGCAGTTAGAGCCACACTAACATGACAAGTATGTATTTTATTTTTTAATTCTAATTTTATTTTTTTAAACAATTTTATTAAATTATTTCTAGTTGCAGTTTTAGAATAACTTTTAAATCCTGGTAAAAATGAATTTTGAACAAATCTTTCAAAATATTTATCTTCAGCCATATTAATAGGTTGATCTATTGCAGCAATATATAAAGCTAACTGTTCCCTATATACATCAGAATTATAACGCCAAGTAGTACCAATATTAGTTATTTGAGTTTGATTGCTTTCTCTATTTCCATGTTGATTAATATGTTTATTAGCATGCCTTTTTAAAGTATTAGTACCATTACCTGAATCAGCTTTATAAATATTTCCACAGTATTTGCATCTCGCTTTCTTGACTTGAACGCCATTTTCTGTCTCGTAAAACCTGTCGAAATGCGCCCAAATGTCTGATGTGTGTCTGTCTTCGGTTTCGACGGTAGTTGATGATCCCGCCTCAGCTTGAGATGAAGTTGGACGAGCACGATGATTACGAGGATGACTTCTAGAACCACCGGGAGCTGTTGAAATCGGGGGCATATTTTGAGGTGTATCAGATTCTGAGAATGGGAAAGCGAAACTATTTAAATCTCCTCCTGCATTTATGTTAGTAAAATCAGCGGGACTAGAACTAGGATAGTTGTTTCCTTCATCATTGTAATTAATGGGAGATAAATATCTATCCATTGTAGTTGAAAAAAAAAAAAATTTGATGTAGAAGAAATAAAAATTAAAGAAAGAGAATTGGAATTTGGAATATGGAAATTGGAATTTGAAAAATTGGAAATATGAATTAAAAATTGCAAAAACTAATAAAAATTAAAATACGAGCAAATTAATAACAGAGAGAATAAGAGATTAAGAGAATAATTGAATAATTGAGAGATTAGAGATTAGAGAATATGAGAGAATGAGAGCATTTGAGTTGTGGGAAAAATGTGAGAGTTTAGGGCCAATTTATAGAAAAAAAAATGGGAAAGGAAAATGACGAAAAAGACCCCTCCAACGACTATATTTCAAGAGTAAAGGGGTAATTTGAAAAAACAAAATACATTTTATATTTTTTTTAATTTTTTTCGGCCAACCCGCGGGTCAACTCGCCGAGTTGACAACAGCCAACCCGGTCGGTTGGCGGTCCCTCTTAGAAGAGACAAAACAGTAACCCGTCGACGGCAGATTGCCATTTTATAACCCGACCCACCCGGGGGTTGCTACCGGGTTGGGTTCAACCCTCTTCATTGTGGGCCTGGTTAGGCTCCTCTAGACATAGGCATTTAGAACACGCCGAAGCTATCTACAAATTAACTATTGAAAACATAACAAGTTGTCAAAACAAGAGGTCAGCAGTGTCGCTTATGACTCATTAAATCAAATTAGGAGGTGGGGGAGACAGAAGAATGTTAATACAAATGCGTTTAAGTTTCTTCGACATGCAAGGGTAAAATAATCCGATCCGTTTTCAATCCTAAAAAACCGAATATCTGAAAATCCGAATCGGATTCGGATTACAATTTTGAAATATTCAAATTTCTGGATCGGATACCTGATTGGCTTTGAAAAAAAGGGCATGTCTGAATTCGATTCGGTTCTTTAAAAACAAATAATCCTAAATTGTTTTGTTGCCTACTATCCCTAAGTCTAACATGAAAAAAGAAGACTGAAGACTCCAAACAAAATCGACGCTTTTTTCCTTCCCTCACTTGAGATTCTACTCTTTTCACGATCGGGTATATGTACTTTGCTTTTTTCTTTGGCTTCCTTTGGTTTCATTATTGTTTCACACTTTCACTCAAGACTTAAGTCTCTTCACGATTCGGTTTCTTCACGACTCGGATTAGGCTTCGAATTTTGTGGTTACTGGTTACTTAGTTTGTTCTTCACTTCTTCTCCACGGTTTCTTCGGTTTCATTATTGTTTCACGCTTTCACTCAAGATTTTGAACTTGTTTTTAGAAAAAAGTCTAGTAAATCCACGACCAACGATTTCACTCAAGATTTTGAATTTGTTCGATAAAAGTATTCAATGAACCTGCGTTTCATAATCTCTTCCTATTGTATTATCTTTTTATTATGTTTCAACATCTGGGTTCATTTTGTAACTTTCAGTTTGATTAGCTATCAAGTAAGGTTAATTTCAATTTGAAGTTCAAATATTTTAACAAAAAATGTAAATAATGCATGCTTTGTGGTGAATTTTGATGTTAGTTTAAATTTGTTTGTTGAGTTGTATAGTTGACCGCCTCAGATTGAAATTAGAAGAGTCTGAACAAGAATTTAGTCGCTGCGATAGGATCTGGGTTGATGTCACTGCAAAATGTGTTCCTAGATTGTATTAGGATTTTATCTTCTGTTTTCCCTTTTATGTAATCTACTGATTCCTCTTATAAATATATATAAAATTCAGTGATATTTTAGAACTATTGTTTTAGCTTATTTTAATCTCCAATGTGTGCACTGACCTGTGGCTTAATTATTTGGTAATCAAGCATTATTTAATTTTAATTTTAATAAATTCTATCTTGGCTACTGAGTACTGAACAATGGAGGAGTTTGATATTTTAAAGAAGCATTTTTGTTAAATTCGAATCAATTTTGGATATCCGATTGATCCCATCTGAAAATATCAGATATCCAGAAAACTAATATCTAAAAATCTAGATCGGATTCTGATTGGATCAGCAAAAACCCAACCGGATTGGATATCTGGTTTTGAACACTATTGCAAGCTGAAACAGCTAGCGAGGCAAGGAGATAAGATAAATATGAAATAAAACATCTGTGGCTTCAATTCTCAAAAGGAAAATCATTTTGTAGTTTTCACGGAAACAATATAAGTTACAAAATTCAGTCATAAACCGTGCAAGTTTGAGATCTGGGATGCTTTTTTCCGTCGTTCAAACTAATAGACCGCTTGCTATAAGTATTATCTAAGAGAATTCACCATAGTACTTCTAATCACAGAAACTTGAGAAAACAGAAGTACAAACTATTGCCAATTTTCTCAAAAAAGTAATCACTCTGGAAATTTAATATTCACTTGATTGTAGAATATTAACATGCAAAACAGTTCAAAAGAAAAAGTAAAACATTTGCAATAAGTGTCCAGAAATATGCTGCCTTTAAATGGAAACTTGTAGAAAACGCAACGTAAGTTTTACAACAAATCAACACATAAACCAACTATAACTACAAGACAGACCTCTCCTTCCACCCCATTAATCAGGAGACATGGATTAATTACAATAAGCCTGCATCAAGCATACCGGAAAAGTTTTGTGTATACCATCAACAGTTAAGAGTCTATTTGGTTAGTTGTTTAGAATAGCACTCTATGCTTAACAGCATTTTTAGAAAATAGGATAAGATTTTGAGAAGTTTTTGATATTTTTCTAAATATCATTTTCTGAAAATATTTAGATTATTTTAATCCTTAGGTTTGTTAATTTAACTAAATACCTCATACAATAAAAGTTTATAAATTGACAAAAACACCCCCATCCATCCACCCATATATTGCTAGCAACCAACCACCATCACCGAAAGGTAGCCGGAATCTGTCAGAATGGTGCACGATCAACTAGATTTTGCCAATCGTGCACCGATCAGACCTTTTCCAACTAGATCTACAACCACAGATCTAGTCGTTGCCGTCTGCCAAATCGTTGGTCATAGATTTGGTCGTTTTTGACCAGATTCATTATGGATATGACCAGAAACGGACAGATCGACACACGACCAACCAGATCCAACCGATCACGCATCATTATGGCATCGACGGTCGGTGGTGGCAACTGGCGACTGCGATGGCTGCTGGCAGGTGATAGTGGCTTGGGTGGGTGGGAGTGTTTTTGTTAATTTTAAAACTTTTATTGAGAAAGGTAATAGTTAATATATTGAGTTGAATATAATAGAATTGGATTTAAAAAGAGCTGAAAATATTAAAACAAATGTGTATTTGTATAAGATTGGATAGGATATTGAGAAAAAATGAAACAAAGGGAGCCTAAATGACTAGTAGCCATACAATCATTACCACCCTTGAAGATGCATAAGAAGAAAAATAATCCTCTACAGAATTGGAAACAGCCTAGCTTCTACTTACAGATAATGAGGGTACATATATGAAATTGTTCAAGCTACTTCTTTACTATCATTCCTCGACTGACCAATATAATGATTGTAAACCATTACTCATTCTGCAAAAACCGTCTTCATATACATAGATTTCCTACATTTGGGACATAAAGAGAAGGTAACAACGTCTGGCCTTATTTCAGAAAATTACATTCTCACAAATAAACATAATTCATTAAAAATTCAAGCTAACAGAAAAAGAAAAATATTGAAATTTTTCTTTATACATTCAGTCAAGAATAACACACATTAAATCACATTACTCTTCCGAAAATGAATGAATATCTGCGTTCCCACACAAAATTGAAGCTAATCCGAATTCCTGAAGTCCACATATTGTAAAAGATCTAAAGATAGCTCCACATTTACAAAACGGAACAAAAACTTGGCATTACCTAAACCAATTCAATTAAGAAAGCTCCAACATCCATAAATTGGTAACATAGCTATACACTATAATGCAACTCAGAAACAGTGAATAAAAAAAAATTAGCAATAATTCAACAATTCAAGAAACACCAATATCCATCGCATTAATTTCAATCAAACCCTAATCCGAATACAAAGCCAAAAAAACAAAAAAAAAACAAAAATTCCACAGAACATTAATAACAAAACACACCAATTTTTTTTTTTTTTTTTTGATTTCTTGAAAAAACCATCAATTCACTTAGCCACCATCCTGGCAATAAAATCTTCGTACCGGATTTTCCCATCCGACCCGACATCCACTTCCCGAATCCACTCATCGAACTCGGAGGGCTCCAGCTTCTCCCCAATAGAAGTCAATATATGCCGCAGATCCGCCACAGAGACAAACCCGGTTGAATCCTTATCCAGCACTTTGAACGCATCACGCAACTGCCGATCGAAAGGCTCCGGTTTCATGTGCTTTGCCATCAGTTCAAGGAACCGGGGGAAATCAAACGGAGCCGTTAGTTTTTCCTCTGAAATTATCGATTTCAGTTGGGCCTGTGTAGGATTTCCCCCCAGTGATCGCATAAGGATCCCCAACTCTGACGGCGCGATCCGACCGTCACCGTCAGTGTCGAATAATGTAAAGGCCTCCTTCATTGACGAGACCTGGTCGTCGCTCAGATCCTTGCCCATTTTTCTCGGTTCGGGTTTTTGAGTTCTCTCTCTGTATCGAGGGAAATGATTTGATTTTCAACTTGTAAATGTGAATGGCTAGAATTTTGTCAGTTGGCTTTCTAAGACTAAAGGTGAGATTACGGAAAGAACGACATCGTTTTATATGAGGGTGAACTGGTCTAGTCATTCGTGACTTGTCAATCTCAATTATTTTGTCTGGGATGTGTTAAAGCTTGGAGCATCGGAAATTGGAATGGGAGTGGTGGATGACATGGGCCCACATTAGATCCTTGTAATCTTTTAAAGTTGCACAAAAATGGATTACGAGCCCAATGTTACCCAGCCCAAAGATTATTTAAGAGAAAAAATGTGTTACTTGTTAATTATAATGCTACTTAATGTTTAATTGAATTGGTCTAAGATGCGTGATGGAATGAGTTCACAAATTTATGCCTCGCATGACAACGCAGAATCATGATTAGACAGCTCTGATGATACCAAAAAGAAGAGGCTCAAACGAAATTGTTTTTCCTAGTTCCCGAATGGTCAAATTTGTGCCGTGTGTCCCTAAAGTATGTGAAAAGTGAAACTCAACCGCTAGGATCTCGCCACATGTCATCCCCTCTATAGTTGACTTCCTTTACAAGGTGGTCATTGTCATAAGTACAAGCTAAGATGTCATTAGGATGGTCTGGTCTGCAACAAGCATGGGGATTACAAATCCATATCCTAATTAGGGGGATTATGCATGCTAGAAACTCCGTAATACTCACTCTTAACCACTATCAGACAGGATGGGTATAAAAGGAGCCCTCAACCTCCGTTTCAAGGGAGGATTCCAACATTAGTAAAGCTTAAGAGGAAAATACACTGACCTTTTAGAGAGAGTAAAAGAATGGTTAGGTCACTAGGACTAAACATTGCTGGTTCATACTCACGGATTTTCCCTTTTGTAATCTCATTCAACCCTATAACACCCCACAATAATAATACGATAGTGGATGTAGCTTTGGTTCTTATAACCGCTGAACCACTATAAAATCTCTTGTGTTCTTTACTTTGTTACATTGCTTTAGCAACCTTGCTGGTTACCTGTAACCATGTGTACATTTTGCTCGGTCCCTCCTGAGGCCAACCAAGTATCTTTGGTTGATACAATTCATTGTATCAACATTTTGGCACTAGAAGAGGGCCTCCCCCTTTTGAACAAACTTTGCAGAGGGAATGTCTATCCATGCATACACCAGTTACAAGCTTTGTGAAAAGGAAAAATGGTCTTAAGCAAAACTTCCAGAAGCCAGGTGGCTGGCCTTAAGGAAGCTAGCCACCAAGAGGTTCCTCAAACCAGTCGCTTGACAGTGTCCAGATGATGGACACACTGAAATCGTTAATTAATGTGATACAAGCTTATCAACAAAACGCACCTAGGATGAGGAACTGATACCTCATTCGCAAATGAACACTCAAAGCCAACCAACACCGAGTTGGGCTTCGAATCCACCTCCTCAAGGCCGGAAAACGTACAACGCTCCCAGGTGCAACCCAAGAGAGAAACGCGAGAGTGAGAAGCCTACAAGCAAAAATCCCTCGATAGGAGGCCCGACAATGAACCAACGTTGAGGTAGGCCGTCGTGAAACCATTTGCCTAGACAACAGCCAACTCCCACCAGTAAGTGCGAGTGCATGATGCAAAAGAACCAACCTAAAGGATGACAACACTTACTATAGGTTTATAGATCGATTTAACGTAGCAGAATTTAAAAATATTTTCGATCTGCAAACTAAAATTCCACGATCCTTATACCGATTTGCATTATTTAAACATGAAATAAATATTAAAAATTTAATAACAATTTCATACTAGCTTTTGGAGGCTCCTTCAGTTGATTTTGCGGATTCGCTTTCACTCCAAGGAAGAAATGCACAAGCGGTATCCACACGAAGACAGAATGAAAATCGCTAATTGATTTATTTGCTAGTTAAATCAATTAGCTTTAAGGAATAAGAAGTGCAGAATTTTTATTTGAAATTTTTTTTTCTCCCCACAATGATGAACACATTTTTGAGAGAGAGTGCAAGGGTGGCTAGGGTTTTCTTTTTCCAACTAAAGTTATATATGTTTTAATTTTTAAATTGCACTTAAATAGTGCAACTAATTAAAACTCTAATCTAATTAGGAATAGCCATCATCTTATTCCTTTATTAGAATAGCATTACCTTATAACCAAACAAGGTAATTATAGTATTTAATTAATATTATTATTATCCATAAATATTAATATATTTCAAACATTAATATTAAATTATATATATATATATACACACACACACACACACACAATCTTACTAATTTTAATTCCTATATGAAATTAAATACAGACAACGACCTCAGCAAATTTAATTGGATTATGAGACTACCAAAAACCCTTTCATCTTAAAATATGAAAAATACCCTTCTCATTTATTTATCCTTAATCTATCTTCTATGTGTGTGACCTGAAAGCTCCTCATCATATCGATAGTGAATAGTATCGTGATTGACACTCAATCAATCGTCTCACTAAACACAGACCAAGATTGGCCTCTAACAAGGCATCATGGTCACCCGATAGATTCGAATTCAGCGAAACAGCTACCTATCAATGATATAGTTACTGTGCAATCAAATCCCTTCATCATCCATTATCTCATCAAGGTTGAGGTACAAAAATAATGTCAACCTCAGAAGATATCCTTGATCTCTTTGTATTCAGTTATTGGACCAACGACCATAATAATAAATTGGATTGAGTGACAACTCAATCTCATTGTGGCCACAGAGTTAGTGTCATTGCCATTTACCGAATTACACAGTGAGATAATTTCTCTCGTACCCAGGAGTGATGAATCCTTTGTTAATCCACCATAGTCTTGATACACTTCTCAATGTAGCCAACCACTACCGTTCTGATAGTCTTGAATAGAACTATGTTGGGTTGGTATCAAACTACACCAATTGATGCACAAGGTGCTCCGGTGATCTCAAGTCTAAGGATCACATGCACCACCATCCGTTAGAGGATTTATTCCACAGACACTGGGGTTACCATCTACGTGGAATCCTCTAGTGGGTCTATTCGGTAAACTAGCCTATGGTAACCAGGTTTTCGGCAAACAACCTTGACAAGTGAGATTAGTCACTACCTTTCAACAGTGTTGTTCAACACTATGATAGTCTTACCATATTATTTGTGTCCTAAGTTAGAATAATACTGGGGCTACGGACATTTCTACAATGGCCACCATATGTGATCATAAGGTCCTCACTATCGAGATTTGAAACACTCGATACCCTCGTCATGTTTCTACTATTCTAAGGACGTACAACACAACATATAATGAATATGAATTACACAATGTATAAAAAGCCTTTTATTGATTATAAACATTCTTATATAGAGTCAATATTACAATAATGGATTGGCTATTGGGCACCTACTCCAACATAGTGGAGTGTATTTGAGATTGAATTGTTTGATCTCCATGGCCTATTGGATCAATCTTCTTGAGGATTCCGGCTTTTGGAAGATCTTGCGAAGTGGGTAGTTCTTCAGGATCAGGGTTATGTGAACTTGAAAGTAGGGTTGTAGCTTCTGAGATGTGGCCAAGAAGACTACGACCAACTTCTCCATTTCGAGATAGTGCGTTTCTACATCGAATGGGTGTTTGCTTATGTAGTAAACTAACTACTGGATCTTTTCTTCCTCTTAGACCGGGGCCGCACTGATGGCATGCAATGAAATGGAAAGGTATAACAAGAGTGGTTCACCTAGAATTGGTTTAGACAGAAGCGGAGGCTGCCCGAGGTGGTTCTTCAACTCCTGGAAGGAGCACTCGCATTGCTCCATCCATTCGAACTTCTTGTGTCCCTTTAGTACGTCAAATAAAAATTGGTATTTTTCTATGGCTCTAGAAACGAACCTACTGAGGGCTGTAATGTGCCCGGTCAAGCTTTGGACTTGCTTTGGCTTGGTTAGGCTCTTCATATTTAGTAGCACCTGGATCTTTTTGGGGTTTGCTTCGATCCCATGCTAATTTACCATGTAACCGAGGAACTTTCTTGAACAAACCCAAAAGCGTATTTCAAAGGGTTAAGCTTCATCTAGTATTCCCTCGGGATCTGGAACATTTCCCCAAGGTGCTTCACATGGTCTTCTTCCTTCTATGATTTGACGAACATATCAGCTATGTACACCTCTATCGTCCTTTCGATGAGACTAGCGAACATCTTGTTCACTAGTCATTGGTAAGTTGCCCCAGTGTTCTTTAGGCTAAAAGGCATGACTTTATGGCAATAAAGGCCTTAGTCTGTGATGCACAAGGTTTGTGGCTCGTCAGGCCCATACATCAGGATTTGATTGTATCCCGAGTAGGCATCCATGAAGCTAAGTAGGGCATTCCATGTAGTTGCGTCCACCAATTGGTTGATCCGAGAGAGGGGAAAGTTGTCCTAGGGACAAGCTGTAATATACTCTCTAGCTAGTAATTCTTTAAGAATATACGATAAAATCCACTAAATAACTTTTGCAAACATATATACATAGAGGTATATAATGTAAAATCCGAAAATTCTAATTTTACTTCATATAAATATATACACAAAATAACTGATATACTTTAATAAGTACAAGATAGTCTTGGACAGTACCGCCAAACTCCTCTGCTTCTTAACGTCCCACTCGATCGTAAATCATCAAGTACCTACAAAACAGTAGAATAACGGAATGAGCACTAATTGCTCAGTAAGTAAACCAAACTGCACTACTGTTTTTCCTCCATTACTCATGTTTTGATTTTCCTTTTCTCACTTTAATCTTTGATAATATTCTTTATTCTTTTCTGATATTCTGCATTCTTTTCTGATACTCTAATTTGCTACTTATCAACATGCAAAGACAATGAATAAAACTGTACATCGTCGAGCACATAAGAAATACTAAATCATGTAAGTAGCATAATACATATGCAGAATAATAAACTGTACTTAGGAAAGAACTTTCTTTTCTCTTCTATTATCTGTCTCTTATGTTGTATCTCTTTCCTTTCTTCTCTGTTTCTCTTTCTTTTATTTCTTTCTATTCTATTTTGCCGATCAGAATAGGTTGATGCATGGATTTGGAACCCTGGTCGTGTGAGTGTATACTAGGTACAATCCTCATCTACATGCACTGCTGACGGACCGTACCAATGTTGTATCTCTCTATTGAGGCCGCTCACTGATGGCGGCGTGCATGTAGGTATGCTCTGCTGGGTACAGTCCTCATCCACATACACTACTGACGGACTGTACAAATACTGTATCTCTCTACTGATGCCGCTCACTGATGGCGGCATGCATATGGGCATCTCTGACACTCACGGGTTCCCCATCGCAACAACCTTAAACATAGCATGATGTAGAAAGAGAATAGAAAGAGATACTATGCACATATCAACATGAATTTCAAAGGTATGGAAATTCTACACTTACATGCTTTAGTAAATGAGAAAATATACATACTTGCATGTTAGCTTAAAAGAAAACTACAAGTCATTTTCTTTTCTTTCTTTCTCATTCTTTGCTAACATATTCTTTCATATTCTCATTTACCAAATCAAGGCTATATATAAATCATATGCACAATATATGCATGATCAAGCCCATTCTTTGATGTTCTTTCCAAGTTCACATACACAAACTTGAAAATTCATTATGGCATAATGGTATGTCATGTCATATTCTACCATTCTTTGCTATCACAATTGCCATATCAAAGTAACACTTTAACTTGCAATTCTTCTCTAACACTTCCATGTGCTATTCAAGAAGTAATAAAAGTTCAAGTAACTATAACCAAGCACTAAGGGCCATTACTCTCATGGAACTAACATGACCAAGTGATATATTAAATTTTGGCATAACAATATGCACTATTGAATACTAACATTTTCACTTGGTTAAGCCCAACCATAATCTTCCTACTTCAATTCTTGCCTTTCTCTAACCCTTTCTTCCTTAGGGTCTAGCCAACTCATGCATGCATTTTCTCTTTGGATTTTCATCAAACACTTCATATGCACATGCAACTACCATGTTGGCTACACTTCCACATCTCTCTAAATCCACCAAAATTTGAGCAAAAACTCACTTATTATAGCATCAAACCTGGCCATTTTCAACAATTCTGAACACTTCAAAAATTTCAACACTAATTCTTCCATAACTTCACCAAATCATCACATAACCATACACTACTTCTCATGGCTGGAAATTACACATCATTCAACATAAAAAACAGCCAACAATTCTCACATACAATCACATAAAAACATGCAAGAATCATACTACACAAGTTTTGCTCAAATCAAGGCTAAAATTAGGTTTACTTACCTTGAATGTGTGATATCACCTCCTTTTGCTAAAAGTCTCTTCCCCTTGGACCTAGATCATATAAAAACCATAAGAATTTAAAACTTTAAAGTTTAATCACACTTCTTTTGCTAGAATCTTACCTTTGGATGCTTTAGGATTGAAAATCTATGAAAATCCAAGCCAAATCCTATGATTTTCCTTTGAAATTTAGTGAAGAAAATTGAGAGAAAATGGGGGTGAAGGGTGGCGTGAATAAGGGTTAGAATGGCTAGGGTTTAGGTTATTGCAACCTTATATATATATATATTTATATTCCCATTTTGCCCTTGTACTTTCTATGAAATTTCATCTATATCTTTTAGTCAATTACCAAAATACCCTCATTTTTATTATCTTCTTCACATTATTTTGCTTCCTTTCACTTCCTACTTTTTCAACAAATTATGAGTGAAAAGACCATTTTACTCCTAATGAAGTTTTAAGGAATTTTCTTCACATTTGTCAAAGGTAACTTCAAAGAAATCCAACTAAGGGTATTAGGGCATAAATAAAATTACGTACTTTGATGTGGGTGTTACAATTCCCCCCCAAAAAGAATTTCGTCCGCGAAATTCAACTGAACAACTCAGGATAGCGATTACGTACATCTTGCTCTACTTCCCATGTAGCTTCTTCTACTGTATGATTCCTCCATAGAACTTTTACTAGTGGAATACTCTTATTTCGGAGCTCCTTAACTTTTCTGTCCAATATCTGAACTTAGTGCTCCTCATAAACAAGATTCTCCTCTAATTCCACTTATTCTGCTTTCAATATATGGGAGGGATCGTTGACATACCTTCGAAGCATTGACATATGGAAAACATTGTGCCCTCTATCCATATTTGGTGGTAGCGCTAACTGGTACGCTACTTTTCCTACTCGTTGTAATATTTCAAAAGGGCCAATTTATCTAGGGGCAAGTTTTCCTTTTCCACCAAACCGCATTACCCACTTGTAGGGCGAAATCTTAATAAACACTTTATCACCCACTTTAAATTCTACATCCTTTCTCTTTAAATCTGCATAACTTTTTCGTCTGTCTTGAGCTTGCTTCATTCTATTCCTGATCAACTTAATATCTTCCATCATTTTCTAAGTTATCTCTGTAAGTAATTGATCTACCATACGCAGCGGAAAATAAAAATTCAATCGGTAAATCAATTACCTTTCTTTGCCCAGATCCGAGTATAGATTATACCGTTTACATATTTATAAAAAAAAATCTGTATAAAGTAAATCCATTCAAGGATTAGAATACTTACGTACATTTGGAGGCTCCTTCGAATATCTCTAATTTCGGATAGGAACACTATTCACCATTTACTGTTCACGCGATTTTTTTGGCCAATCGATCCAAAGTAGGATTGAACTCACGAAAGTCCTGCAATGACTCTCTCTCTAGCTAGTATACTCGTAAAATAAATAGTAAACCTCACTAAATATAAATATTACGAAAATATACATGTAGATGAGTATAAAATAATGGGCCCAATTTTTCTTTATGTACACAAAACTATACATAGTGTAAATAATTTTCTCAAGAAGCTTGATAGTGTTGCCCGACCCTTCCGCATCTCATCTACTACCTGCAAAAACATTGAAAACGATGGGGTGAGCACTGATTGCTTAGTAAGTAAACCTGCTATGCTACCCTTCTATCTCCGTTGCTCATATTCTGAATTCTTTCCTTACATCACACTTCTCTCTTCTTCTCTGTTCTTTTCTATTCTTTCTCTCTGTTCTTTCTCTATTCTTTTTCTGTTCTATCTCTATGTTCTTTCTCTATTCTTTTTCTGTTCTATCTCTATGTTCTTTCTCTATTCTTTTTCTATTCATTCTCTCTGTTCTTTCTCTATTCTTGTTTCTCACTTACTAACATGTAAGCATAGTTGGAGAAACTAATTCTGAATAATATGAATGCCACGATGCATGTGTATAAATGCATAAAGAATGCAATTTCTTTTCTGTTTTATGTTTCTATTCTCTCTTTCTTTCTGTTCTTTCTTTCTTTCTGTTCTTTCTTTCTATTCTATTCTTTCTTTCTTTCTATTTTTTTTTTCTTTCTATTTTTCTATTCTTTCTTTCTTTCTATGTCGATCGGACTCGGTTGAGGCATGGATTCAAAACCTTGGCCATGTGAGTGGGTACAGTCCTCATCTACATGCACTTCTATCGGATTGTACAACTCTTCTTTCTAATTCTGAGGCCGTCCACTAAAGGCAGCGTGCATGTATGTAAATTCTGTTGGTACAGTTCTCATCCACATACACTTCTAACGAACTGTCCACTTACTTCTTTCTGATTCTGAGGCCGCTCACTGAAGGCGGCGTGTATGTGGGACTATTCTTCTCTATCACTCACAGGTTCCCCATCACAACAACCTTCTCTTCTCTTATCTTTTTACAATTAATTATTTTCTTCTTTTTCTTTATTCTTTACTATTCTCATCCATGTGTATGTGCATGGAACTATGCTCATTCTTTGCTATTCTTTCTAAAAGCAAATGTGAGATTGTGAGAATGCATTATGGCATATAAAAATATCATTAGAGAACTAGTATTTTCTACTAACAACATTCCCATATTTGAAATCAATCATAGATTATTAGACTACAAAATATTTTGATGTAGTCATTCTGCACAGGTCATATTCAAGAAGGCATATCTCAAGTTATACACATCAGATTGCTGCGATCTTAGTCTCGTTTTAAAAAGACAGGGCTACAACTTTTATGTTTAGGTCTCAACCCAGTTGAATCAGTAAGATGACCAAAAATCACTCAGAAGGTCACGGTTGTGACAGGGCAACCATGGTAACATGTTTTCTCTTAGGATTTTCATCAAACAAATTGCACGCATACTCAAACTCTATTTAGCTACACTTCTACTTCTTTCTCAAGCAACCAATATTTGGAGCAATCAACATTAAACCTGACCAACAAACTACACTCCATAAAGTCTACTCAAACTCTTTCTAAATTCAACCAAACTTCCATCAATCAACCATATAGGCAAAGACTACATTCTCATGGCTGAATTTTAATTATCATCAAGTATCAATCTCATCAAAACTTCTCAAAAACATAAGCACATACATACATGTACAAATCTCTACAAACTTACTCAAATCAAACTTAGGGTTGGATTTACTTACCTTGATCTTGGGTAGTTCCACACTAGAAACTCTCTCTTTGGGTAGATCTCCTCTTCTTCTTAAACCCTAAGCATATAACTATAAGAATTCAACACTTTAAAAATTAATCTCACATCATATTGCAAGAACTCTTACCTTTGGATGCTTAGGATTGAATATCTACCAAAATCCAACCAAAAATCCTCTAAATTGCCTTGGAAATTTGATGAAGAAAATGAGAGAATTTGGAGATGAAAGTGGCATGTGAGGGAGTAGAGAATGATAGGGTTTTCAAGAATTAACTCAAAATATCTCATTTATTACTTCTACTTTTCCATTTTGCCCTTGCACTTTCTATGAAATTCCATCTATGTGCTTTAGTCAATTACAATAATGCCCTCATTTTTATTAACTTCTCCATCAAATTCTATCTCTTTTCACTCCCCACTTTTTCAACTAATTATGAGTGAAAAGACCATTTTACCCCTAATGAAATTTTAAGGCATTTTCTTCACACTTGTTCAAGATAACTTTAACAAAATTCAACTAAAGGTATTAGGGAATACGTAAAGCTACGTACCTCGATGTGGGCGTTACAAGTCCACATGAAGATTTGTTCTTCTTTCTTGAGAGAGAGAGAGAGATAGGGTGGCTAGGGTTTTAATTGAATGAATAATTCCTTTATGTTTTAATTTTAAGTTGCACTTATATAGTGCAACAATTAAAACCCTATTCCACTTAGGAATAGTCATGGGCTCCAACCCTAGTTTACCCTTGCAACCAAACACACCCTTTATGGTATTTTAATTAATTAATTATTATTATAATTAAAATCAATTAATATATAATAATATATTAATATTTAATTAATAAGAATAATTCATTTAAATATATACAGAGATATATTTAAATATAATTTCACTAATTTAATTTTAATATTAAAATTAAATACAGGCAACAACCACAGCAAATTTAATTGCACTGTGAAATTACCGAAATACCCTTTCGTCTTAAAAGACGAAAATACCCTTCTCACAAATTGATTCTTAAATTATCTTCTAAGTGTGTGACCTGTAGGCTCCTTATCATATCGGCAACGAGTAGTATTGCGATTAACACTAATTAATCGTCTAACTATACACAGACCAAGATTGGCCGCTAGCAAGGCATCATGGCCACCCAATAGATTCGGATTCAGAGAAACCGCAGCCTGTCAACGGTATGGTTACCGTGCAATCAAATCCTTTCATCAACTGTTATCTCATCGAGACTGAGGTACAGAAATAGTGTCAACCTTAGATATCCTCGACATGTTTGTATTCAGTTACTGGACCAATGACATGAATATTAAATTGGATTGAGCATCAACTCAATCCCACTGTGGCCACAGATTTAGTGTCATTGCCATTTACTGAATTACCTAGTGAGATATCTTCTCCCGTACCTAGGAGTGATGAATCCTTTGTCGATTCAACATAGTCTCGATACACTTCTCAATGTAGCCAATCACTATCGTATTGATAGCTCTGAATAGAACTACGTTGAATTGGTGTCAAACTACACCAATTGGTGCATAAAGCGCTCCGATGATCTCAAGTCCAAGGATCACATGCACCACCATCCGTTAAAAGATTTATTCCATAGACACTGTGGTTACAATCCATAAGGAATCCTCTAGTGGGTCTGTCCAGTGAACTTGCCTCTAGCAAGCACCCATGCGTTGCACCAGGTTGTCGGCAAACAACCTTGACAAGTGAGATCAGTCACTACCTTTCAACATGGTCGTTTAGCACTATGATAGCCTTACCGTATTATCTGTGTCCTTGATCAGAACAATACTGGGGCTATGGACGTTTCTAGAATGGCCACCATATGTGATCATAGGGTTCTCACTATCAAGATTTGAAACACTTGATACCCTCGTCACGGTTCTACCATCCTAAGGACATATATCATTACAAACACGATATAGAAGAATATGCCTTTTATTGATAAATAAACATTTATTACAGAGTCAATTTTATAATAATTGATTGGCTTTAGGGCACCCACTCTAACAATTTCCCACTTGTACTATAGCCAATCATTCATGTATTTAATACCGAATGACCTTAAGTGTTTTTCATGCTTCTGCTGCGACAGAAGCTTCGTCAGTGGATCGACGAGATTGTCATCAGTATGCACTTTACTAATTTGTACATCTTTCCTCTCAACCATTTCTCTGATGAGATGAAAATGTCTGAGTATGTGTCTAGACTTCTGGTGAGACCATGGTTCCTTTGCTTGAGCAATTGCTCCATTGTTGTCAAAATAGACATCTATCGGATCAACAATCGTGGAAACCACACCAAGTTTGGTGACGAACTTCTTAATCCAGACTGCCTCCTTGGCCGCATCGAATAATGCAATATACTCAGCCTCTATTGTAGAGTCCGCTATAGTGCTTTGCTTGGAGCTCTTCCAGCTCATTGCACCCTCATTGAGACAAAATACAAACCCTGATTGCGATCGATAATCATCTTTATCTGTTTGGAAACTAGCATCACTGTATCCTCATATAGTTAGCTCATCTTCCCCTCCATAAACCAAGAACATGTCTTTAGTCCTCTTCAGCTACTTAAGGATGTTCTTGACAGCTATCCAGTGACGCTTACATGGATCCGATTGATATCTACTACAAGTGCTTAATGCACATGAGACATCAATCCGAGTACATAACATGACATACATGATGGATCCAATTGCTGACATATATGGGATCCTCTTCATTCTATCTCTCTCATCATGTGTTTTAGGACACATATCCTTAGAGAGATAGACACCATGTGACTTCGGAAGAAATCCCTTCTTGGATTCTTCCACACTGAATCTCTTCAGTACCTTGTCAATGTATGTACTCTGACTTAGGCCAAGCAACCTACGTGATCTATCTTGGTAGATCTTTATTCCGAGGATGTACGCTACTTTTCCTATGTCTTTCATGGGAAGCACTTGGATAACCAAGTCTTTACCGACTACAAGTTTGGTATATCATTCCCGATCAGAAGTATGTCATCGACATACAACACTAAGAATGCCACTGCGCTCCCACTCGCTTTCTTGTAAACACAGNAATTTGTATCATGTACAAAAGTTATCAAAAACATGGTGGACAGTGTAACCGCTTCCCCTCATGTGCCGACGGCCAACTAACCGTGTCCTCACCTAGATCCTGTAAAACATAGGAAACAACGGGGTGAGCACTAAAACAATACTCAGTAAGTAAATCCCCTACTCATCTAACCCCGTAACTCTCTCTAATTCTTTCCTTACAATGCTCATTTACTCTCTCTCTTATACTTCTCTCTATTTTCTCTTTCTCATAACTCTTTTCTACTAACTCTCTTTTGTAAGTCATGGCCTCATCTTATCGGAGGCATGGCTAGGACTTGCTCCCGCTCTCCGTGACTTCTACTCGTTCTAGCCGATCGAACTCGGTTATGCATGGATTCAGAACCCTTGGCCATGTGAGTATATAATCTCTATGTCGGGTACGCTCGGGTATAGCCCTTATCCGCATGCACTCTCACGGGCTACACCACTTCTCTCTCTAATACTCATGTCGCTCTCTCAATGTGGCGTACATGCGGGAATACTCTACCCATTACTCACGGGTTCCCCATCGTACAACCTACTCTATTCTCTTTTTCTCTGTTTTCTCTTAATGAAGCTCACACTCAAAGTTCTCCACTCTTTCTCTACTCGCTTTCTCTAATGCAATTAATGCATATGGATTACTCATGCTCATTAATGCACTCATGAAATGCAATTATGCCATGTAGCACAAATTAAGGCTTTCTACTCTTACTCATGCTTCTCTTGAGCATTTCATCATACAACTCATGTGCATACAAAACTCTATTTTAACACTAACTTTTCTCTTCTCTTTAATCATCCAAAAATGGGAGAAAACTCCCTCATACACTCTAAACTCCTGTCAAAGAAAAACACTCCTATTGCTCAAAACTTCCTTCAAATTCAATCAAAACTCAACTCAACATCATAAAAATCTCAACACTTCTCATATTCCAATATATTCAATACTCGTCAATAACTATAATCTCATCTCATCTCATCTCAACAAACATAATGCATACACATTCATACATAAATCTCTACTCATTCACACATAAATCTCTACTCAAAGTAGTTCTTAAATCTCAACTTGGGTTGGATTTACTTACCTTGTGAATAAGTGGCTTCTCTAACACTTCTCCTTCCCTTTTTGTAGCCTAGATTCTCTCTACAACTTTAAAACAACAACAACAATAACAATATAAAATTTCAACACAACTATAAACAAAGTTACATCTAAAGCAAGAATCCTTACCTTAGGATGCTTTAGATTAAATCTCTACTAAAAACTACACAAAAGCTCCCTAAATCTCCTTAGAAATCTTGGAAGATTGAATAGAGGGTGGGAAGAAAGTAGAGAATGAGAATGGCGGTGGAAATGGGTGAAATGAAGGGTTTACTACACTTAATCCCTTGTTAGCTCAATTTACATTCAAACATTCCGATTTTGCCCTTGCTCTTCCTTGAAAATTCCATCTTTGTCCTTTAATTCTTTGCAAATACACCCTCATCTCCAACACATTCTCTACTAAATTTCCTTACATTTTACTCCCCACTTTTCCTGCTAATTAGGGGTAGAATGGTCATTTTACCCCTATGGAGAATTCTCTAGAAACCTCAAGAAACTTTTCTGCCGTCCCGTTGCCACGGTGAAGTAATTTCCATCACCCCGGCGAAAACTTACAGAGCCGACACCGCCATTACAAAGCCAACGTCGCCGCGGCGAAGACTATTCTTCACCCTGGCGAAGACTGTAAGTCCAAGATTCCTCAAGTCTCAACCAATTTGAAGGCAAACACTCAACCAACTCAACATACAATTTCAATTAAAGGCCAACCAACCAACCAAGACAACATACAAACTCAATTGAACCTGAATCAATGAACATTTAAGTAATATAACAAATCTTAACTACGTACCTCAAGTGGGGTGTTACACCTACTAGTTTATTATTTGTTGTAATCTACTGCTAAGTTAGATATCAAATCCGTAATTGTTTGATCCTTCTAACTTGTGAGTAATTAAGGTTTAAGATTTACCTGCGTCAGGAATTATTAAATCTTAAGAAGAACATTCGACTAAATTAAATACAATCACTTGTGTTTGTGTTGTTTAGCTTCATCGATTTCTCTAGCCCTTAAGGCTGCTACTAGATTAAACCTTTAGCGCTTGTCTAGGATTGTTTAGTAGTAAGATTAATTAGATCGCTTGTTTCCTAATTAACTACAACTAAGGAGAGAGAGGAAAATAGTTCCAACGGTGAATACTCAAAGTAACAATTGATATATACTTGCATCGATGATCAATTGTAAAATTTCGATGGTAGATGTTGACTTAGACCAAGGTTTGTTATTTTGATTGATTTCGATAATTTAATTTGAATTGTTTTTCCTGAAATTGTTTCCCTTTTACTCAAACACCCCCCCCCCCCCAACCTTGTTCACGTGACATAAAACTCGACTAGACACTCTCCATGGGAACGATCCTTACTCACACTACTACATGTGTTTTTAGGTTTTAATTTTGGTTGCCTGCGACAACACACCACTGAGGTACAGAAATAGTGTCAACCTCAGATATCCTTGATCTCTTTGTATTCGGTTACTGGACCAACGATTGGAATAATAAATTGGAATGAGCGACAACTCAATCCCACTGTGGCCACAAATTTAGTGTCATTGCCATTAATCGAATTACATAATGAGATAATTTCTCTCATACCCAGGACTGATTAATCCTCTGTCAATCCACCATAGTCTTGATAAACTTTTCGATGCTGCCAACCACTACCATTTTGATAGTACTGAATAGAATTACGTTGGGTTAGTGTAAAACTACACCAATTGGTGCATAAGGCACTCCAATGATCTCAAGTCTAAGGATCAAATGCACCACCATCCGTTAGAGGATTTATTCCATAGACACTTGGATTACCATTTATGTGGAATCCTCTGGTGGGTCTATCCAGTGAACTTGCCTATAGCAAGCACCCATGTGTTGCACTAGGTTGTCAACAAACAACCTTGAAAAGTGAGAACAGTCACTGCCTTTTGATAGAGTCGTTCAACACTATGATAGTCTTACTGTATTATCTGTGCCCTTAGCCAGAATAATACTTGAGCTACAAACATTTCTAGAATGGCCACCATATGTGATCATAGGGTCCTCACTATCAAGATTTGAAACACTCGATACCTTCATCATGATTCTACTATCGTAAGGACATACATCACAACATACAATGAATACGAATTACATGATGTAGGAAAATACCTTTTATTGATTATAAACATTCTTACAAAAAGTAAATATTACAATAGTTTATTGGCTCTAAGGCACCTACTCTAACAATCTCCCACTTGCACTATAGCCAATCATTCATGTATTTAATACTGAATGATCTTAAGTGATTTTCATGCTTCTACTGCGATAGAGCCTTCGCCAGTGGATTGGCAAGATTGTCATTAGTATGTACTTTGTAAATCTACACATTTTTCCTCTAAACCATTTCTTTGATCAGATGAAATCATTTAGGTATGTGTTTGGATTGCTGGTGACATCATGGTTCTATGGCTTGAGCTATTGCTCCATTGTTGTCACAATAGACATCTACTAGATCAACAATACTAGAAACAATGCCAAGTTCAATGACAAACTTCTTGATCCAAATTGCCTTTTTGGCCGTATTGGATAATGCAATATACTCAGCTTCTGTTGTAAGAATCTGTTACAGTGCTTTGCTTGGAGCTCTTCCAGCTCATTATAGCTCCATTGCAATAAAATACAAAACCAGACTGTGAACAATAATCATCTTTATCCGTTTGGAAACTAGCATCACTATATCCTCTAACAGCGAGCTCATCATCTCCTCCATTAACCAAAAACATATCCTTAGTCCTCTTTAGGTACTTAAGAATGTTCTTGACTTCTGTCCAGTAACGCTCGCCTAGATCTAATTGATATCTACTACAATTGCTTAAAGCACATGAAACATCAACCCAAGTACGTAACATGGCGTACATGATGGATCCAATTGCTAACGCATATGTAGTCCTCTTCATCTTATCTATCTCTTGTGTTTTAGGACACATATCTTTAGAGAGATAGACACCATGTGACGTCGGAAGAAATCCTTTCTTAGATTCTTCCTTACTGAATCTCTTAAGTACTTTGTCTATGTATGTACTCTTACTTAAGCCCAGTAGCCTAAGTGATCTATCACGATAGATCTTTATTTCGAGGATGTAGACTACTTCTCCTAAATCCTTCATGGAGAAGCACTTGGATAACTGTAACGCCCACATGGAGGTACGTAATTTAATTTATGCTCTTATACCTTTTGTTAAAGTTATTTTGAGAAAATATGAAGAAAATGCCTTAAACTTACTTTAAGGGTAAAATGTTCTTTTCACTCAAAATTAGTTGAAATTGTGGGGAGTGAAAAGAGATAGAATTTCATGCAGAATGCAATAAAATGAGGGCATTATGGTAATTGACTAAGGGACATAGATGGAATTTTAAAGAAAGTGCAAGGGCAAAATGGGAAACTATATATAATATTATGTTATATCAAGGATTGAAGAGTGAAACCCTAGCCACTCTTTACCCATTTTCACGCCACCTTCACCTCCATATTCTCTCAATTTCTTCAATTCTTCTTCAAAGGAAATTCATAGATTTTGGGTATTTTTGAGTGGATTTTCAATCCCAAGCATCTTTAGGTAAGATCCTTGCACTAAGAGGTGAGTTTTAATTTTTAATGTGTTGAATTTTGATGGTTTGTGTTCATAGGATTTAAAAGGAAAAGAGTTTGATCAAAGAAGATTCTTAAAGGGTTGGGTTGATCACATATAAGGTAAGTAAATCCTACCCTAAGTATGACTTAAATTATGTTGTGTAGAGAATTTCTTTTATCCATATACATGTGTTATATGTAGAATTGTTGATGGATTTGGTGTTGAATGATGATTATAACTTATCCATGAGAAGTTGTGTTGGTGTATTTGATGCTTGATGAATGTTTGGATGGAATTTGGAAGAATTGAAGTGGAAATTTTGGAGTGTGTATTTTAGGAAGATTTGGTGTTAAATATGGAGGGTTTTATTCGCAATTTTTGATGGTTTAGAAAAGAGATAGAAGTGTAGCCAAATTAGAGCTGCTTTTTGCAAATAAGTTGTTTGATGAATGATGAGAATGAA
Source organism: Pistacia vera (assembly GCF_008641045.1). Taxonomy (NCBI): domain Eukaryota; kingdom Viridiplantae; phylum Streptophyta; class Magnoliopsida; order Sapindales; family Anacardiaceae; genus Pistacia; species Pistacia vera. Next base: position 2,274,219 of record NW_022196645.1, read on the forward strand.
AAATATCATATTTACCCCCCCTTAATGTTTAGTCTTTTATACGTATTTGTTGCCTAAATGTACTCATTATTATTCTATTTTGATTTAGGACACAAATGGAGGCGTTAATTGCAAAACGGAACTAATTAAGTGAATTCGGACAGTTTCGACGTTGTTTTGTAATCTGGGCATAACTCTCTCATCCGAGCTCCGATTGAGATGATTCAAAATTCTGTGGAACACAAAGAAATATATCTACAACTTTAATGTTTTGATTTTGGAGAGATACTCACTGCATCAAGGTTGTAATCGATCTTAAAGTTGACGCATTTGCACTGGAGGTCCTGGAGCATTCTGCCTTGTCATGCAAATCAATTGGGCAGTTTATTATTGGAAGATTTGAACACATGTGGCACGCAAGTTACAATTCACACTTCCCTATTTTATTTTAGGACTTTATATTATTTTCAATTAATTAGAATCAAATTAGGATTAATGTTATTTTAGGATTTTAGAATATTTCTTTTAGGAGATTTAGTGGGATTCAAATACTTGAACTGGATTTTTGTTAAAGAGATCATATTAGGGTTTTTGAGGGGGACCACGCCTCTCTCTTCTCTTCTCTGGAATTTTTCTTTCTTTTTGAGTTTTGATTATGGCCATGAGCGGCTAAAACTTTTGTAACTTGGTCGTCGGAAACGGAGACCTCGGAATCAACCAACTGTGAGATCTAATCTATTTTATTTTAGTGTTCAATTTTCGTGTTTGAGTATTGAATGTTATTCTGTGCATATCTTCATGATTGATGCATTTAATTACTAGGAGGCCTACTAGTGTATTATTTGTTGCAATCTACTGCTAAGTTTGATATCAAATCCGTTATTGTTTGATCCCTCTAACTTGTGAAGCAATTAGGGTTAATAATTTTCTGCGTCAGGAATTAGTAATCTTAAGAAGAACATTCAACTAAATTAAATACAACCGCTTGTGTTTGTGTTGTTTAGCTTCATCGATTTCTCTAATTCTTAAGGCTGCCATTAGATTAAATCTTTAGTGCTTGTCTAGGGTTGTTTAATGGTAAGATTAATTAAGATAGCTTGTTTTCTAATTAATTACAATTAAGGAGAGATAGGAAAATAGTTCCAACGGTGAATATTCAAAGTAAAAATTGATTTAATTTTGCATCAATGATCAGTTGTAAGATTCCGATGGTGGATGTTGACTGAGACCAAGTTTCGTTCTATTAATTGATTTTGATTTGAATTGTTTTTTTGTTTTTGCTAAGATTGTTTTCTGTTTTACTCAAAAACCCCCAGCCTTATTCACATCATAGAAAATTCGGCTAGACACTCTTCATGGGATCGACTCTTGCTTACCCTATTTACAGTTCAGTAGTGAGGTTAGGAAGGTTTTTAATCTTGGTTGCCTACGACATCACACCAATGAAATGTCAAAGAGAAGTGTTTGTATGAGTATGATTATGTGTTATATTGAGATGAGTTTGTAGATGGTAGAGAATGACATGTTTGCATTCCATATTGCATAAGTGCATTTAAACATGTGAATTTAGAAAGAATTATAAGCATGAAACCATATACATGCATACATATTCATAAGAGCATGAAAAAGCACTAAAGAATGTTAAAGAGTAAATAGAAAGAAATGAGAACATTAAAGAAGTTCAAATCTGAATTTTATTTAAAGAAGTGTAAAAAGATAAAAAGAAGAAAAGGTTGTGGCGATAGGGAACCGTGAGTGACAAGAAGAATTTTCCCCACATGCACGCCGCCTTTAGTGAGCAGCCTAAGAAGAAGAAAGAAGAATTGGTACAGTCCGTAAGGGGGTATGTGGGTGAGGGCTGTACCCAAGAAAGAAGAATACACTTACCCGACTAAGGTTCCAAATCCATGCCTCAACCGAGTCCAATCGGCAAAAGAATAAGAAAAGAAAAGAATGAGAAAGAAAAGAAAAGAATGAGAAAGAAAAGAAAAGAATAAGAAAGAAAAGAAAAGAATAAGAATAGAAAAGAAAAGAAAAGAATAAGAACAGAAAAGAAAAGAAAAGAAAAGAAAGAAGCACAGTAAAGAAAGAAAAACAGAATAAGAACCGAAAAGAAAGAAAAACAGAAAAGAAAAGGCACCTTTTATACATTTGTGCATTTGCATTTTATATATGCATAATAACATGCCCATTATCTGAGTAGTGGGAAATTAGAATAGAGAGAAAAACAGAGTAAGAGTAGAGAAAGAATAGAGAAGAATGGAGAAATGTGAAGTAAGGAAAGAAATTCAAAATTTAAGCAACGGAGAGAGAAGGGTAGCATAGCGGGTTTACTTACTGAGCAATTAGTGATCACCCCATTGTTTTCAATGTTTTTGCAGGTAACAGGTGAAATGCCGTCACTTGGAACATCACGCAGAGGAAGCGTTGGGCAAAACTGTCAAGTTAATATTTTGAGACTTTATTATATTATGGAAAGTTTTGTGTATAAAGAAAATTAAATATGGGCCCATACTTTTATACTTGTTTATATATTTTCTTATATATATTTAATGGGTTTTGATTGTTATTTTACGAGTATACTAGCTAGAAAAAGAGTCATTACAATAACCAAGTCTTTATCGACTGCAAGTTTGGTATATCATTCCCGATCAGAAGTATGTTGTCGACATACAACACCAAGAATGTAATTGCACTCCTACTTACTTTCTTGTAAACACACACACATAATAAAAAACATGTTATACTAATTTAATATATCATATATATTAAACTAATGTTTATTCATCACTTGAAATAAATAATAAAAAATCATAATGTAATATTTCTAAACTTAAGGACTTCATCTAACAATTACTTAAAATATGTAATGATTCAACCAAGGGTATATGGATAATTTCATCACCCTAATCAAAAAATGATTAAACCAAGGGTACATGCATAATTTCATTACCCTAATGTTTTTAAAATATAATATATTATCCATCACATTAAGACACTCTCACACCACATTCAATCAAATTAAAAGTGATTTTAATCTCATGCATCAATATGCACCATTTCATACTTTAATCAACATCAAAGATGAACATGTGATGGCCAAATTTTAATCAAGCATATCTCCTTAATTCAGAACTCTAATTCCATATGACAAATCACTCATTCAAGAGATCAAACGTGCCATGCATTTTACCTTCATTTAATCAACATCAACCATCATCAAAACTTAAACAAAACTCAAGTTCATCATTATTTACTCAAAATTGAATCAACCAATTTGTATTCATAATACAATCCAACTCAAATGCGTTTAAAGTCCATTATATCACATATAACACTCACAATTATGTATTCAAAATACATCAAGCATTTGAATAAGGTTTGGCCGAATTCATCCATTTTCAAAATCATCAAATATGCATCAACTATGCTGTAACAACTGCTGAAAACTAGTACAATGCATGCATAATAACAATAGAAAATTGGGCCCCAAAACTTTCTTTTCATTATAAGTCATATGTCTTTTATACACAAAGAGTATTGTTTACAAAAATTCATTTTAAAAGACAAAACAGGGGAAACAGTGTAGCTATTGCTCCTCGCTTGCTGACGCCCCTCCGACTGCATCAACACCTAGATCCAAGGAAATTCATAGATTTGGGTTTTTTGAGGGGATTTCAATCCCAAGCATCTTTAGGTAGATCCTTGCACTAAGAGGTGAGTTTTAATTTTTAATGTGTTGAATTTTGATGGTTTGTGGTTCATAGGATTTAAAGGAAAGGTTTGATCAAAGAAGATTCTTAAAGGGTTGGTTGATCACATAAAGGTAAGATCTACCCTAAGTATGACTTAAATTATGTTGTGTAGAGAATTTCTTTTCCATACATGTGTTATATGTAGAATTGTTGATGGATTTGGTGTTGAATGATGATTATAACTTTCCATGAAAGTTGTGTTGGTGTATTTGATGTGATGAATGTTTGGTGGAATTGGAAGAATTGAAGTGGAAATTTTGGAGTGTGTATTTTAGGAAGATTTGGTGTTAAATAGGAGGGTTTTATTCGCAATTTTTGATGGTTTAGAAAAGAGATAGAAGTGTAGCCAAATTAGAGCTGCTTTTTGAAATAGTTGTTTGATGAATGATGAGAATGAAAAATATCATATTTCCCCCCCTAATGTTTAGTCTTTATACGTATTTGTTGCCTAAATGTACTCATTATTATTCTATTTTGTTAGGACACAAAGGAGGCGTTAATTGCAAAACGGAACTAATTAAGTGAATTCGGACAGTTTCGACGTTGTTTTGTAATCTGGGCATAACTCTCTCATCCGAGCTCCGATTGAGATGATTCAAAATTCTGTGGAACACAAAGAATATATCTCAACTTTAATGTTGATTTTGGAGAGATACTCACTGCATCAAGGTTGTAATCGATCTTAAAGTTGACGCATTTGCACTGGAGGTCTGGAGCATTCTGCCTGTCATGCAAATCAATTGGGCAGTTTATTATTGGAAGATTTGAACACATGTGGCACGCAAGTTACAATTCACACTTCCCTATTTTATTTTAGGACTATATTATTTCAATTAATTAGAATCAAATTAGGATTAATGTTATTTTAGGATTAGAATTCTTTTAGGAGATTTAGTGGGATTCAAATACTTGAACTGGATTTTTTAAAGAGTCATATAGGGTTTTGAGGGGGACACACGCTCTCTCTCTCTTCTCTGGAATTTTCTTTCTTTTTGGTTTTGATTATGGCCATGAGCGGCTAAAACTTTTGTAACTTGGTCGTCGGAAACGGAGACCTCGGAATCAACCAACTGTGAGATCTAATCTATTTTTTTAGTGTTCAATTTTCGTGTTTGAGGATTGAATGTTATTCTGTGCATATCTTCATGATGATGCATTTAATTACTAGGAGGCCTACTAGTGTATTATTTGTTGCAATCTACTGCTAAGTTGAATCAAATCCGTTATTGTTTGATCCCTCTAACTTGTGAAGATTAGGGTTAATAATTTTCTGCGTCAGGAATTAGTAATCTTAAGAAGAAAATTCAACTAAATAAATACAACCGCTTGTGTTGTGTTGTTTAGCTTCATCGATTTCTCTAATTCTTAAGGCTGCCATTAGATTAAATCTTAGTGCTTGTCTAGGGTTGTTTAATGGTAAGATTAATTAAGATAGCTGTTTTCTAATTAATTACAATTAAGGAGAGATAGGAAAATAGGTTCCACGGTGAATATGTCTAGGGTTGTTTAGTAGTAAGATTAATTAGATCGCTTGTTTCCTAATTAACTACAACTAAGGAGAGATAGGAAAATAGTTCCAACGGTGAATACTCAAAGTAAGAATTGATATATACATGCATCGATGATCAATTGTAAAATTCCGATGGTAGATGTTGACTTAGACCAAGGTTTGTTATTTTGATTGATTTCGATAATTTAATTCAAATTGTTTTTCTTGAAATTGTTTCCTTTTTACTCAAACCCCCCCAGCCTTGTTCCCGTGACATAAAACTCGGCTAGACACTCTCCGTGGGAACGATCCTTACTGACACTACTACATGTGTTTTTAGGTTTTAATTTTGGTTGCCTACGACAACACACCACTAAGGTACAGAAATAGTGTCAACCTCAGATATCTTTGATCTCTTTGTATTCGGTTACTGGAGCAATGATTGGAATAATAAATTGGAATGAGCGACAACTCAATCTCACTGTGGCCACAAATTTAGTGTCATTGCCATTAATCAAATTGCACAATGAGATAATTTCTCTTGTACCCAGGACTGATTAATCCTCTGTCAATCCACCATAGTCTTGATACACTTTTCGATGCTGCCAACCACTACCATTTTGATAGTACTGAATAGAACTACGTTGGGTTAGTGTAAAACTACACCAATTGGTGCACAAGGAACTCCAATGATCTCAAGTCTAAGGATCACATGCACCACCATCCGTTAGAGGATTTATTCCATAGACACTTGGATTACCATTTATATGGAATCCTCTGGTGGGTCTATCCAGTGAACTTGCCTATAGCAAGCACCCATGTGTTGCACTAGGTTGTCAACAAACAACCTTGAAAAGTGAGATCAGTCACTGCCTTTTCATAGAGCCGTTCAACACTATGATAGCCTTACTGTATTATCTGTGCCCTTAATCAGAATAATACTTGAGCTACAAACATTTCTAGAATGGCCACCATATGTGATCATAGGGTCCTCACTATCAAGATTTGAAACACTCGATACCTTCATCATGATTCTACTATCCTAAGGACATATATCACAACATACAATGAATACGAATTACATGATGTAGAAAAATACCTTTTATTGATTATAAACATTTTTACAAAAAGTCAATATTACAATAGGTCATTGGCTCTAAGGCACCTACTCTAACAATCTCCCACTTGCACTATAGCCAATCATTCATGTATTTAATACCGAATGATCTTAAGTGATTTTCGTGCTTCTGCTACGATAGAGCCTTCGCCAGTGGATTGGCAAGATTGTCATTAGTATGTACTTTGTAAATCTACACATTTTTCCTCTAAACCATTTCTCTGATCAGATGAAATCGTTTAGGTATGTGTTTGGATTGCTGGTGACATCGTGGTTCTATGGCTTGAGCTATTGCTTTATTGTTGTCACAATAGACATCTACTAGATCAACAATACTAGAAACAACGCCAAGTTCAATGACAAACTTCTTGATCCAAATTGCCTCTTTGGCCGCACTGGATAATGCAATATACTCAGCTTTTGTTGTAAGAATCGGTTACAGTGCTTTGCTTGGAGCTCTTCCAACTCATTGTAGCTCCATTGCAATAAAATACAAAACCAGACTATGAACAATAATCATCTTTGTCCATTTGGAAACTAGCGTCACTATATCCTCTAACAGCGAGCTCATCATCTCCTCCATTAACCAAAAACATATCCTTAGTCCTCTTCAGGTACTTAAGAATGTTCTTGACTTCTGTCCAGTAACGCTCGCCTAGATCTGATTGATATCTACTACAATTGCTTAAAGCACATGAAACATCAACCCAAGAATGTAACATGGCGTACATGATGGATCCAATTGCTAACGCATATGGAGTCCTCTTCATCTTATCTATCTCTTGTGTTTTAGGACACATATCTTTAGAGAGATATACACCATGTGACGTCGGAAGAAATCCTTTCTTGGATTCTTCCTTACTGAATCTCTTAAGTACTTTGTCTATGTATGTACTCTTACTTAGGCCTAGTAGCCTAAGTGATCTATCACGATAGATCTTTATTTCGAGGATGTAGACTACTTCTCCTAAATCCTTCATGGAGAAGCACTTGGATAACTGTAATGCCCATATGGAGGTACGTAATTTAATTTATGCTCTTATACCTTTAGTTGATTTTTTGTTAAAGTTATTTTGAGAAAATGTGAAGAAAATGCCTTAAACTTGCTTTAAGGGTAAAATGTTCTTTTCACTCAAAATTAGTTGAAATTGTGGGGAGTAAAAAGAGATAGAATTTCATGGAGAATGCAATAAAATGAGGGCATTATGGTAATTGACTAAGGGACATAGATGGAATTTTAAAGAAAGTGCAAGGGCAAAATGGGAAACTATATATAATATTATGTTATATCAAGGATTGAAGAGTGAAACCCTAGCCACTCTTCACCCATTTTCACGCCACCTTCACCTCCATATTCTCTCACTTTCGTCAATTCTTCTTCAAAGGAAATTCATAGATTTTGGGTATTTTTGAGTGGATTTTCAATCCCAAGCATCTTTAGGTAAGATCCTTGCACTAAGAGGTGAGTTTTAATTTTTAATGTGTTGAATTTTGATGGTTTGTGTTCATAGGATTTAAGAGGAAGAGAGTTTGATCAAAGAAGATTCTTAAAGGGTTGGATTGATCACATATAAGGTAAGTAAATCCTACCCTAAGTATGATTTAAGTTATGTTGTGTAGAGAATTTCTTTTATGCATATACATGTGTTATATGTAGAATTGTTGATGGATTTGGCGTTGAATGATGATTATAACTTATCCATGAAAAGTTTTGTTGGTGTATTTGATGCTTGATGAATGTTTGGATGGAATTTGGAAGAATTGAAGTGGAAATTTTGGAGTGTGTATTTTGGGCAGATTTGGTGTTAAATATGGAGGGTTTTATTCGCAATTTTTGGTGGCTTAGAAAAGAGATAAAAGTGTAGCCAAATTAGAGTTGCTTTGTGCAAATAAGTTGTTTGATGAAATGTATGAGTATGATTATGTGTTATATTGAGATGAGTTTGTAGATGGTAGAGAGTGACATGTTTGCATTCCATATTGCATAAGTACATTTAAGCATGTGAATTTAGAAAGAATTATAAGCATGAAACCATCTACATGCATACATATTCATAATAGCATGTAAAATCATTAAAGAATGTTAAAGAGTAAATAGAAAGAAATGAGAATATTAAAGAAGTTCAAATCTGAATTTTATTTAAAGAAGTGTAAAAAGATAAAAAGAAGAAAAGGTTGTGGCGATGGGGAACCGTAAGTGACAAGAAGAATTTTCCCCACATGCACGCCGCCTTTAGTGAGCGGCCTAAGAAGAAGAAAGAAGAATTGGTACAGTCTATAAGAGGGCATGTGGGTGAGGGTTGTACCCAAGAAAGAAGAATACACTTACCCGACCAAGGTTCCAAATCCCTGCCTCAACCGAGTCCAATTGGCAAAAGAATAAGAAAAGAAAAGAAAAGAATAAGAAAGAAAAGAAAAGAAAAGAAAAGAATAAGAAAAGAATAAGAATAAGAAAGAAAAGAAAAGAATTAGAAAGAAAAGAAAGAAGCACAGTAAAGAAAGAAAAATAGAATAAGAACCGAAAAGAAAGAAAAACAGAAAAGAAAATGCACATTTTATACATTTTTACATTTGCATTTTATATATACATAATAACATGCCCATTATCTGAGTAGTGGGAAATTAGAATAGAGAGAAAAACAGAGTAAGAGTAGAGAAAGAATAGAGAAGAATGGAGAAATGTGAAGTAAGGAAAGAAATTCAGAATTTAAGCAACTGAGAGAGAAGGGTAGCATAGTTTACTTACTGAGCAATTAGTGATCACCCCGTTGTTTTCAATGTTTTTGCAGGTAACAGGTGAAATACGGTCACTTGGAACATCACGCAGCGGAAGCGTTGGGCAAAACTGTCAAGTTAATATTTTGAGACTTTATTATATTATGTAAAGTTTTGTGTATAAAGAAAATTAAATATGGGCCCATACTTTTATACTCGTTTATATATTTTCTTATATATATTTAATGAGTTTTTATTGTTATTTTACGACTATACTAGCTAGAAAAAGAGTCATTACAATAACTAAGTCTTTATCGACTGTAAGTTTGGTATATCATTCCTGATCAGAAGTATGTTGTCGACATACAACACTAAGAATGTAATTGCACTCCCACTTACTTTCTTGTAAACACACACACACACACACACACATATATATAATAAAAAACATGTTATACTAATTTAATATATCATATATATTAAACTAATGTTTATTCATCAATTTAAATAAATAATAAAAAATCATAATGTAATATTTCTAAACTTAAAGACTTCATCTAACAATTACATAAAATATGTAATGATTCAACCAAGGGTATATGGATAATTTCATCACCCTAATCAAAAAATGATTAAACCAAGGGTACATGCATAATTTCATTACCCTAATGTTTTTAAAATATAATATATTATCCATCACATTAAGACACTCTTACATCACATTCAATCAAATTAAAAGTGATTTTAATCTCATGCATCAATATGCACCATTTCATACTTTAATCAACATCAAATATGAACATGTGATGGCCAAATTTTAATCAAGCATATCTCCTTAATTCAGAACTCTAATTCCATATGACAAATCACTCATTCAAGAGATCAAACGTGCCATGCATTTTACCTTCATTTAATCAACATTAACCATCATCAAAACTTAAACAAAACTCAAGTTCATCATTATTTACTCAAAATTGAATCAACCAATTTGCATTCATAATACAATCCAACTCAAATGCGTTTAAAGTCCATTATATCACATATAAAACTCACAATTATGTATTCAAAATACATCAAGCATTTGAATAAGGTTTGGCCGAATTCATCCATTTTCAAAATCATCAAATATGCATCAACTATGCATAAATTACACATGCATGTATTATATGAATGAGATATATTCATATTTAATCAAAATTGCATCAATATGCATCAAATCCAACATGCATGTAATATATGACTTTAAAAACAAGAAATTTTTCTAAATATGAAAATTTCATACAAGCATGTTAATAAGCATGAATATCACATATCCATCATCATTTGTATTCACAATACACAACAACTTTAACATGCATCTAAAGACGAAACATACCCATGTCCAAACCAAGCCATTTTTCACCAAAAATACTACGTGCATGCATGAATTTAAACATGCTTTGATACCATTTTGGGATTCATGCATTTCGGGCATGGAAATGGTGTGAAAATAATGGATGCAAGGTAGAACACAAACATAATTCCCAAGCAAGATATGGCAAGAAAAAGGGTGGAATATTACCTACTCCTTTGCTTTTGAACACTTAAATCTTGATTCTTGGAGACTTTATTCTTCAATTGAGAATGAAAAAATTCAAAATGTAATCGACACAACCCAAGGATCTTGATTCTTGGAGACTTTACTCTTCGATTGAGAATGAAAAAAATTCAAAATGTGATCGACATAACCCAAGGAAGAGAGAGCCGAATATGAGTGAGAGAGTTTGTGAGAGTGATTTTTTTTTTTTTTTTTTTATTATCAAAAAATGGTATAACACTTGATTTATATACCATGGGCACAAAGTGCAATTTTTAAATTGTTTCGGATTGTTTGCAAAGCTCTCAAACAATTTAAAATAACTTGAGAATAAACATTCATGTCAAGTCCTTGTTTATATGGTTAATTCACAATTAGACCAAATTTTAATTCCATTATATATTCTAACCCTTTAGAATAAAACCAATGCACTTTTGTCCCCAATACTGAATCCAATTCAATAATATTTTTTGATAAATGCTTATTTCCCTTGGTTAGTGCTAGCTATCCATGGATAATCATTTCTCACCAATACATTAACTCGGATGCAACCGTTTAGGTCCGAACATCATTAATCCAATTAATTATATGTGTTACTCTCTCTCTTTGAGCTTGGCTTTATGCATGACCATTTTGGTTCACTGTGATCTAGCCATGGGCCCAATATCAGATTCTGATATGTTTCGTTATAACTCCTTATGATTGAAACTCCCACTGATTATGGTAGACGTCTAACAATGTTCCATAACCCCTAAACCCCAATGAGTATAAACTTCAATGAACCTATTCCGATCATACATACCGTGTAGTAAAATCCCTTCGTCGTCTAATCCTGATTGAGAATCGTATATGGTATGTCAAAACCCTTAACTTAAAATTGTCAATCAATACAATGGAACTCGTCAACACGAAACTACTTTGTATTTGACTTTATATTCTGGCATGAGATTTCCCTTTTCTAATGTTTATTGACATTTGTCTAGGAACTCAAGATCAAACTATTTCAAGTCAACGGATCCCATCTTGACCAACACTTATTTTCGCACATGAATAACATATGACCAAACCTTCTTGTTACACAAGACATGACTAGTCTTGTGCTTATACACCATATCAACCATATGGATCCTATGTCGAATCCAATCATGATATGTCAGGTTTAAGGATCAGTGGTACACTAGTACGACCCTACGATGTATTATTGACCACATTTTAAATGTCCACATGATTCATCATAATCAATCATATTCGATAAACAGTTCACTAACCGTTTATCCATGCTAATGCCATAGTGACATAACTCTTATAATCACCCATACTAATACCATCACATGATATTCAATGGAGACATTCAGCATGCCTACTATGTAATGTTATTACCTAATTAACATTCTTACGTAGGGAATGCTTTGATGATTTGATCTTCTAAATATCCATATCATCCGGACATTTCACATTTCCCATGCAATATATATAATATAAATGATGCAATAAATCAACATGTGAAATAAGAACACTTTCTTTTATTAATAAAATCTTTACAAGATATAATTTCCTGGAATCGACAACATGATTGGTTCATAGTACATACACTAACAAAACTCCCACTTGCACAAGAGCCATTCACTGTGGTATCTAATACCCATCTTCTTCAGATGATAGTCCAACTACTTTTGTGTCATTGCTTTAGTGAGTGAGTCAGCTATAGTTTATGCTAAAGGTTTTTTCTACATTCTCCAGCTCCAACGAATTCTCTTAAAATATGATATTTACGCTGAATATGTTTTGACTTCTGGTGCGCCCTTGGTTTCTTTGCCCGTGCAGTAGCACTAGTATTGTCACAGTACAAGGTTATCAAAAAAACCATGTTTGGAACCACACCAAGTTCAGTCATGAACTTGTGCATCTAGACAGCTTCCTTTGTTACTTCTGAAGCGACAATGTATTTGTTAGAGTAGGTGCCCTAGAGCCAATCAATTATTGTAAAATTGACTCTTTGTAATGATTTTTATTTATCAATAAAATGTGTTTTTTACTATATCATGTAAATCATAATTGTATGTATTGATATATGTCCTTAGGATGGTAGAACCGTGACAAGGGTATCAAGTGTTTCAAATCTTGATAGTGAGAACCCTATATCACATATGGTGGCCATTCTAGAAATGTCTGTGGCCCCATTATTATTCTGACCATGGAAACAAATAATATGGTAAGGCTATCATAGTGTTAAACAACCCTATCGAAAGGCAGTGACTGATCTCACTTGTCAAGGTTGTTTGTCGACAACCTAGTGCAACACATGGGTGCTTGCTATAGACAAGTTCACTAGACTGACTCACTAGAGGATTCCGTATAGATGGTAACCCCAGTGTCTATGGAATAAATCCTCTAACGAATGGCGGTGCATGTGATCCTTAGACTTGAGATCACAGAAGCGCCTTGTGCACTAATTGGTGTAGTTTGACACTAGCCCAATGTAGTTCTATTTAGAGCTATCAATATGGTAGTGATTGGCTGCATTGAGGAGTGTATCAAGACTATGGTGGATCGACAGAGGATTCATCACTCCCGGGTACGGGAGAAGTTATCTTACGGAGCAATTCAGAGAATGGTAATGACACTAAAGCTGTGGCCATAGTGGGATTGAGTTGTTGCTCAATCCAATTCATTATTCCGGTCATTGATCCAGTAACTGAATACAAAGATATCGAGAATAACTGAGGTTGACACTATTTTTGTACCTCAGCCTCGATGAGATAACAGATGATGAAAAGATTTGATTTCACGGTAACCATATCATTGATAGGTAACTGTTTTGCTGAATCCAAATCTATCGGGGTGGCCATGATGCCTTGTTAGGGGCCAATCTTAGTCTCTGTGTAGTGAGATGATTGATTGGTTTCAATCGCGATACTACTTACTGTCGATATGATAAGGAGCCTACGGGTCACACACTCAGAAGATAGTTTAAGGATGGTGAATTTTGGAAGGGTATATTCATCTTTTAGACGAATGGGCAAATTGGTAATTTTGCTGTGTAATTAAATTCACTAAGGTTGTAGCCTATGTCCTATTTTTTTTATTAAAGTAATTTAACAAAATTACAAATTTAATTATTAAATTTAATATTAATATTTAACTAAATAATTAAATATGGGTTAATATGCAATTCCACCTAAGTTTGAGTTGTTGCTAAACTTTGGGGGTGGAATTAAAGCAAGAAAAATTTGGTTTTATAACCTAATTTCATTCCTATCGTGGAGAGCTTTTGAAGAGAATTTTTTTTCTTTTCTCTTCTCTACACTCATTCTTCCATTACTTGACTCCTTAAATTCAAGAATTAATTCTAGCAAAATTAATTCTTGGTCTTTTGCATACTGTCTTCATGTGGATGACGTCAGTTCGATTTGATTCTCGAATCAGTAGCGAATCAATTTCAAAGACAGTGAAGGAGCCTCCAATCGCAAGCATAATCTAATCCTTGTTTGGATTTATGATTGTTTTAATTTAAGCATGTAATATATATATATATATATCAAACCCTGATCTTGGCAAAATCAGAGTAATCGATGGGCCAAATTTTTTTGTTTTTCCGCTACCTCTATTCATCGATTTACTAACAGCGGTATTAGAGCCTAGGGTCTTGATTGTATATATTTTAACTATGTTTTAGATTGATTTACTAAATTGATTGCTTGAAATTGCATGTTTAAGTTTTTCAATTTGTTGAAATTGCTTAAATTGATTAATATGTTAACTGGGTTTGTTGAGGAATTCGCATTGGCTCATTTTTGTAATACGCACGCATTACAGTATTCTAGAAACTACAATTTGCGTTGCGGCACAGTTCTTCTGTGCCGCGGCATAGAGCTTCGTAAGTCAAGAATATGTAAGTGTGCCACGGCGAAATAAAATTTCCACGGCGTAATTGCAAGATATGTCGAGCGACTGAGAACGAGCATTTGGGCCGTGGCAAAATAAAACTTCGCCATAGTGGATTATGTAACGTGATTGCGCAATCACGCGATTTGAGCCACGTCGAAATAAAACTTCACCATAGTGGATTACGTAACGTGATTGCGCAATCACGCGATTTGAGCCACGTCGAAATAAAACTTCGCCACAACGTTAAAGCGTCGTAAAATCGCACAATGCACATCTGGGCCACGGCGTAATAAAACTATGTCGTGGCGTGAAAAAAACAAAGTAGCACGCTGAATCGTAAAATTGAGTGATTGCGTTGTGGCACAAATACGCCGTCAATGCACGAGTTGCTAGTTTTGCTTCACGACGAATTAAAACTTCGCCACGGCGCATATTGGTTCCTATTACGCACTGTGGCATAATAAAACTATGCCACGACGTGAATGATGCTATAGCATTTTTACAATGCTAGATCAATATGTAATTCTGCAAATTCAAAAGGGTAATTTTATAAATCAACCCACCCTATTCAAAATTGATTGTTTTGAATGTATGTAATAATTCTTGTTTGAAAAATTGGATGGTATCAGGTACATGAGCCTTAGACCTATGGTGAATGTTTTAAAGTATATTTTTGGGTATGTATGATTGTAAATTTTAAATAGAGCCTATGTGCCCTGTAAGTAAATTGATGGACAATGGCAGCCGAAAAACAAACATTTTCGCCCATCGATTACTCTGATTTTGCCAAGATCAATGTCTAATATGTTAGTCGCTGATGGGGTTTACGCAGCGGAAAACAAAAATAAAATCCCCAACAACAACATTAAACCCAAGAACCTTGTACCCGATTCACGTTATTTACATATGAAATGATATTGAATATAAAATTTCTAGATTTCATACCAGCATTTGGAGGCTCCTTCAATTGATATGAATCGCTCCCACTCTAAGATAAGAGTGAACTCTCGGTATTCACACGAAGACAAGATGGCAATCGACTTGCGGTCTCAAGTGCTAGCAAGACACACAAGCAAAAAGGATGTAGAATTTTTCTTCAAGAAAAATTCTCTTCTCCACTAAGTGAAAAACGTGAGAGAGAGTGAGGTGAGTGGCTTGGATTTAATTAATGTGTTCTCTCATTTTATTTTAATTTTAAGTTTCCTTTTATATGAAACAAAAATTAAAACCCTAATCTAGTTAGGAATAAATCTATTCTATGACTAGAACAATAAATCCTCATTACCAAACAAGGTAATAATCCACATGGCATCTTATTCAAATTCAAATATGATTTTCATATTCATATATTATCTTTATTAATATCATCAAATATTAATATTGAATATATATTTAAATTCAAATATGAATTTCATATTTCATATATATTATCTTCACTAATATTAATATTAAAAAATATTAATATTAAATAATATATATATAATATTTAAATACATAATCTCACTAATTTTAATTTCAATATGAAATTAAATATAGGCAACGACCTCAGCAAATTTAATTACACTGTGAGATTACCAAAATGCCCCTTCATCTCAAAAGACAAAAAATATCCTTTCTATCATAAATGACGAAAATACTCGTTTCTCACCAATTCATACTTAATCTGTCTTCTATGTGTGTAACTCGAAGGCTCCTCATCATATCGGCAGTGAGTAGTCTCGCGATTGACACTAATCAATCATCTCACTAAACACAAACCAAGATTGGCCTCTAACAAGGCATCATGGCCACCCGATAGATTCGGATTCAACTAAATAGCTTACCTATCAACGATATGGTTACCGCGCAATCTGATCCTTTCATCATTTGTTATCTCATCAAGGCTGAGATACATAAATAGTGTCAACCTCAGTTATCTTCGATATCTTTATATTCAGTTACTGGACCAATGACCGAAATAATAAATTGGATTGAGCAACAACTCAATCCCACTATGGCCAAGGCTTTAGTGCCATTGCCATTCACTAAATTGCGCCGTGAGATAACTTCTCCTGTATCCGAGAGTGATGAATCCTTTGTCAATCCACCATAGTCTTGATACACTCCTCGATGCAGCCAATCACTACCATATTGATAGCTCTGAATAGAACTACGTTGGGCTAATGTCAAACTACACCAATCGGTGCACAAGGCGCTCTGGTGATCTCAAGTCTAAGGATCGCATGCACCACCATTCGTTAGAGAATTTATTCCAAAGACATTGGGGTTACCATCCATATGGAATCCTCTGGTGAGTTTGTCTAGTGAACTTGCCTACAGCAAGCACCCATGTGTCACACCAGGTTGTCGGCAAACATCCTTGACAAGTGAGATCAGTCACTGTCTTTTGACAGGGTCGTTCAACACTATGATAGCCTTACTGTATTATCTGTGTCTTTGGTCAAAATAATACTAGGGCTACGGACATTTTTAGAATGGCCACCATATGTTATCATAGGGTTCCCACTATTAAGATTTGAAACACTTGATACCCTCATCACGGTTCTACCATCCTAAGGACATATACCAATACAGACAATTATGATTTACATAATACAGAAGAAAATTGCCTTTTATTGATTAATAAACATTATTTCAGAGAGTCAATTCTACAATAATTGATTGGCTCTAGGGCACCTACTCTAACATGATATATGTTAGGAAACGATCCATTGATGTAGCGGAAAACAAAAATTAATAACAACACGGATCGTTCCAAAGAACCAAGATCAAGACACAAATTTATAGTTTATATCAAAATAAGAATCTACAGAAAATTAGCTTAGAGTTTAAGAAATCATACGCACGTTTGGAGGCTCCTCCAACTTTATCTCTGAACGTATTTTGCTACCGGCCCAAGTGTGGGATTGAATCGATGTAGTCGATACGAAGATAATCACAAGGAAATAAAGAGGGATTTGCTAGATCCTCTTTAGCCTTAAGAACAAAGAAGAAATGAAGAGTATTTGATTTAAAACTAAAACTCAAATCTGGCATAAGAGGGTGTTTTGGGTGCTGTAGCTTTTTCTTTTCTTTGAAAAATGAAATTAATGAATCTATTTCTCAATCAATTAAACCTTTTCTTTTATAGTGTAATTTTAATTGCCCTATTCCCTTATGGAATAGGCTTGGGCTCCAACCCAAAAACCCCTTGTTTCCAAACACTCCCATTTAGATATTTTAATTTTGTTTATCATTATCTCAATTAAAATCAATTAATATATATATATTAACATTTAACAATAATGATAATTTATTTAAATATATACGAACACATATTTAAACGTAATCCCACTTATTTAATTGTTCTAACAAATTAAATAAAGGCTACAACCTCAACAAATTTAATTGCACTGTGAAATTACCAAAATACCCTTTCGCCTAAAAAGACGAAAACGACCTTCTTCCTTTCTGGCTCTTAAATTATCTTCTATGTGTGTGACCCATAGGCTCCTCAGCTTGCTGGCAGTGTGTAGTATCACGATTAACACTAATTAATTGTCTCACTAAACACAGACCAAGATTGGCCCCTAGCAAGGCATCATGGCCACCCGATAGATTTGGATTCAGCAAAGTAGATACCTATCAACAATATGGTTACCGTACAATTTGATTCTTTCATCATCCGTTATCTCGACGAGACCGAGGCATAAAAATAGTGTCAACCTTTGGTTACTCTCGATATTATGTATTCAGTTACTGGACCAATGACCTGTATTATAAACTGGATAGAGCAACAACTCAATCCCACTGTGGCCACAGTTTTAGTGTCATTGCCATTTACTAAATTGCGCCGTGAGATAACTTCTCCCATACCCGGGAGTGATGAATCCACTATCTATCCACCATAGTCTTGATACACTCCTTCATGTAGCCAATCACTACCGTGTTGATAGCTCTAAATAGAAATACGTTAGGCTAGTGTCAAACTACACCAATCGGTGCACAAGGCGCTCTGGTGATCTCAAGTCTAAGGATCACATGCACCACCATTCGTTAGAGGGTTTGTTCCATAGACACTAGGGTTACCATCCATATGGAATCCTCTGGTGGGTCAGTCTAGTGAACTTGCCTACAGCAAGCACCCATGTGTTGCACCAGGTTGTCACCAAACAACCTTGACAAGTGAGATCAGTCACTGCCTTCCGACAGGGTCGTTCAACACTATGATAGCCTTACCGTATTATCTGTGCCCTTACTTCAGAATAATACTGGGGCTACGGACGTTTCTAGAATGGCCACCATATGTGCTCATAGGGTTCTCACTATCAAGATTTGAAACACTTGATACCCTCGTCACGGTTCTACCATTCTAAGGACATATATCAATACATACAATGATGATTTACGTGATATAGTATAAAATGCCTTTTATTGATCAATGAACATTATTACAAAGAGTCAATTCTACAATAATTGATTGGCTCTAGGGTATCTACTCTAACAATATATATACATGCTTAAATTAACAATAAAGATTCAAACAAAAATTTTATTATACCTGCGTTTGGAGGCTCCATCAGTGTCTCTGAATGTGATTCGCTACCGATTCGAGAATGGAATCGATCTCACATCGTCCACACAAAGACAGTATGTCAATGACCAAGAACTAACTTTGCTAGAATTAATTCTTGGCTTTAAGGAGTCAAGTGTTTGGAAGAAAATGTAGAGAAAAAAAAAGAAAAAAAATTCTCTTCAAAGAGCCCTCCACGGCAAAATGAAAATTAGGTTGGAAAACCTAATTTTTCTTTACTTATATAATAAGTAAAATATCCATTCCACCCGTCAAGTTTAGCATCAACCAAACATTAGGTAAAATTGCACATTAACCCTTATTTAATTATTTAGTTAAATATTAATATTAACTCTAATAATTAAATTTGTAATTTTGGTAAATTACTCTAATAATAAAATTGGACATAGGCTACAACCTTAGTAAATTTAATTACACAGCGAAATTACCAATATGCCCTTTCGTCTAAAAGATGAATATACCCTTCCAAAATTTACCATCCTTAAACTGTCTTCTAAGTGTGTGACTCGTAGACTCCTTATCATATCAACAGTGAGTAGTATTGCGATTGACACTAATCAATCATCTCACTATACACAGACCAAGATTGGCCCCTAGCAAGGCATCATGGCCACCCGATAGATTCGGATTCAGCGAAATAGCTACCTATCAACAATATGGTTATCGTGCAATTAAATCATTTCATCATATGTTATCTCATCGAGACTAAGGTGCAGAAATAGTGTCAACCTCAGTAACTCTTGATGTGTTTGTATTCAGTTACTAGATCAATGACTGAAACAATAAATTGGATATGGCAACAACTCAATCCCACTGTGGCCACAGCTTTAATGTCATTGTCATACACTGAATTGCGCCGTGAGATAACTTCTCCCATACCTGGGAGTGATGAATTCTCTATCGATCTATTATAGTCTTGATACACTCCTCAATGTAGCCAATCACTACTGTATTGATAGCTCTAAATAAAACTATGTTAGGTTAGTGTCAAACTACACCAATTGGTGCATAAGGCGTTCCAGTGATCTCAAGTCTAAGGATCACATGCACCACCATTCGTTGGAGGATTTATTCCATAGACACTAGGGTTACCATCTATATGGAATCCTTTGGTGGGTCAATCCAGTGAACTTGCCTACAACAAGCACCCACGTGTTGCACCTGGTTGTCGGCAAACAACCTTGACAAGTGA
This sequence comes from Pistacia vera, assembly GCF_008641045.1. Taxonomy (NCBI): domain Eukaryota; kingdom Viridiplantae; phylum Streptophyta; class Magnoliopsida; order Sapindales; family Anacardiaceae; genus Pistacia; species Pistacia vera. The sequence continues at coordinate 2,294,503 of NW_022196645.1, forward strand.
GATCAGTCACTGCCTTTCGACAGGGTCATTCAACACTATGATAGCTTTACTATATTATATGTGTCCTTGGTTAGAATAATATTGGGGCTACGGACATTTCTAGAATGGCCACCATATGTGATCATAGGGTTCTCACTATCAAGATTTGAAACACTTGATACCCTCGTCACAGTTCTGCCATCCTAAAGACATATATCAATACATACAAATATGATTTACATGATATAGTAGAAAATGTATTTTATTGATTAATAAACATTATAACAAAGAGTCAATTCTACAGTAATTGATTGGCTCTAGGGCACCTACTCCAACTTGCCCTGTCTTTCACCTCTCTTCTCGATATACATTCTCTTCTCATCTTATTCCCCTCAAATGTAACTCGAGGTTTCTAAATTTATTGATGTAAAAGTAGTGTAGTATTAATTTCACTATAAATTTAGTATAATGTATTTTGTAATGTACTTGAAGATGAAGCAAGGACGAAGCGATCATACTTTGAGACTCAAGATATTTATTTCAAGATCCCTAGGTGAGCCACTGATTCCTCTAGGCTCGAGGAATGGGTTTTAGTTTGGCCATGTACCGACACATTTCCTTAAATGATTAGAATGCTTGCTAAGGGTGTATGTTATGACTATAACATGCTAATAAAGATAAAACAGGCGAGACGTAAAATAAAACCCTCTAATATATTAAGTCATATGTAAGCCTTCCATCACCATGGGTTTAATCAAACCACTATTCGTCGGAACCTTGTTCACCAAAGAGAAGGGTACACTTCTACCAGTGGGAGGTTAAATTTCATTGGAGTTTTCCTAAATAGTGATGGGTCAACTTAAAATGGCGTGTTTTGCTTGCTCACCAAAGCGAAGGTTGATAATCACGTCATAGGCATAGTAGAGAAGTACACTTGTTATGTGTACGTGGCGATATGTAGTATCCACTCTACTGATACTGAGAATCACACTTGAGGACAATGGCTTAGGCCATTGAATTGTGTGATTAGCGTGTTGGCTTTTTTCACATTTGAGGTTGGTAGTGGGAGCTATCAACTAGTGTGCATCAAGTTTGTTGGGCTACCTAATCAACTCATTTTGGCTTGTTCACCAAAGCGAAGGTTTGAAATGGGCTAGATGGGATCTCAGTCTACTAGGAAAGCCAACGGGTTTTCCCGAGTTAATAGTGAGGGCCATTGGCTTGAGGAAAATAGTGGGAGTGATTATTTAATAAAAGGCTTTATTAAATAATAATAAACATTGTAATAATGTTTACTTTTTATGCACTTTTAGATTCACTTAAAAATTAAGCAATATGATCTCATCATCACTACAACAAATCATCGAACTGGGAAACAAATGGAATAGTGAGACTTTCGTTGACTAGTATAGAAGTATAAACAATATACTTCAGTCAAGTGATAGATTATACACCGTTGAGCAGGCTTTGTCACCATAACCTATTAATAGTTCTATCCATCAGACTAGGTATGAATATAGGAAGCATACACATGATACAAAAGCAAAAATGACAAGATACATTGTGCTTGCATCAATGACACCATTACTGTGACAGTAGTGCCAGAATATGGACTTAGCTTCTATTATTTATTCTCTCCAAAGAAATGAGAAGCATATGGTGTCTCAGTCACTTTCAGATGCAAGATGAAGAGAGTACCAAAATTGGCGATCATATACTCAAGTTGACCGAGTATATGAATAAGCTTGAGATTTTGGGATGTAGACTTAATGAGGGTTTAGCAATAGACCTAACATTACAGTCTTTGCCAGATTCTTTCTCTCAATTTGTCTATGACTTTATTAAGGATGATAAGAAGAATATGCTTTCTAAGCTTCTGGATATGTTGAAGGCTACTGAGTCAGGCATGAAAATGTCTGAAACATTGACGTTGGTTGAAGCTAACTCAAGTGAGAAGTAAAAGGCTCAAAATTCGTTGGAAGAAATTGTTGTAGATAGGAAGAGCGTTTGAAGTAAAAAGGAAGAAGAATGTTACTTCTTTATCAGGTACGTTCTTGATTGAGATTAACTTCTCCCGTCAACATCTTGGGTCATTGATAGAGGATATGGTACTCACATTTGTTATAATGTGCAAGGACTATGACATAATAGATTGTTCGCCGGGGGAGAGGTGGACCTATCAGTTGGAAATGCAGCATGTGATGCTACATCAACTATAGGATCATATTGTTTGATTTTGCCTACAGGCTTATTACTTTGAACTTGTGGATTATTATGATTTTTCTTCAGTTTCTAGAAATTATATTTCTGTGTCCATTTAAGACAAGTGAGAATATTACTTTACTAATGGATTGTTGTCCTTAAGTATAAATAATATTCTTTATGGAACTGTTTCATAATAATATGTTCTTAAAATAGACAATAAGGATATTCTCAAAATAACAACTATGCCAAGTGTGACAAGTTGAGTTAAACATACCCGAAGGAATGTGGGATAGTATCAAAACTCACATCTCTATATACACTCCAGCATAATGGTGTGTCTGAAAGGAGGAATAGGACCTTACTTGAAATGGTTAGGTCCATGATGAGTTTAATGATTTTCCCACATAATTCTGGGGTTATACCCTAGAGACTGCGACTCGTGTACTAAATCGTATGTCATCAAGGTCCGTAGATAAGACTCATATGAACAGTAGAGTGGGTGAAAGCCTAACTTGTTTTATCTAAGGATTTGGGGTTGTGAAGCTTATGTCAAGAAATTGACTTCGAACAAGCTGAGCCCAAAATCCTACAAATGTACATTTGTGGGGTATTCTAAGGAGAACAAAAGATACTATTTCTACCATCTAGAAGATTAAATCCATGATTAAATCCATCCAGATTATGCTTGCGATTGCTGCATGTCATGACTATGAGATTTGACAAATGGATGTCAAAACGACTTTCTTGAATGGAAACCTTGAAGAGGATGTGTATATGACACAACCCGATGGTTTTGTTCTTGATAGACAAGCTAATGACTATGAAATTTGGCAAATGGATGTCAAAACGGCTTTCCTGAATGGAAACCTTGAAGAGGATGTGTATATGGAACAACTCGATGGTTTCATTCTTGATGGACAAGCTGATAAGGTATGCAAGTTACAGAGGTCTATTTATGGACTCAAGCAAGCTTCAAGGAGCTGGAACATTCGTTTCGATGACGCCGTAAAAGAATTCGGGTTTTATCAAGAACGAAGATGAGCCTTGTGTTTACAAGAAAGTAAGTGGGAGCATAGTGGCATTCTTAGTGTTGTATGCCAATGACATACTTCTGATCGGGAATGATATACCGAATTTGCAGTCGGTAAAAACATGATTATCCAATTGCTTCTCCATGAAGGACTTAGAAGAAGCAGCCTACATCCTCGGAATAAAGATCTATCATCATAGATCAGGTAGGTTGCTTGACCTAAGTCAGAGTATATACATAGACAAGGTACTGAAGAAATTCAGTATGGAAGAATCCAAGAAGGGATTTCTTCCGATGGCACATGGTGTCTATCTCTCTAAGGATATGTGTCCTAAAACACATGATGAGAGAGACAAAATGAAGAGGATCCCATAAGCGTCGGCAATTGGATCTATCTTGTATGCTCGGATTGATGTCTCATGTGCATTAAGTACTTGTAGTGGATATCAATCAGATCCAAGTGAGCGATGCCATGTTGTATGCTCAGACTAATATCTCATGTGCATTAAGCACTTGTAGTAGATATCAATAGGATGCAAGTGAGCAATGTGATGTTGTGTACTCAGATTGATGTCTTATGTGCATTGAGCACTTGTAGAAGATATCAATCAAATCCAAGTGATCGACACTAGATGAGTGTCAAAAACATCCTTATGTACCTGAAAAAGACTAATGATATGTTTTTGGCTTATGGAGAGGAAGATAAGCTCACTGTAAGAGGATACAGTGATGTTAGTCTCCAAACTGATAAAGATGATTTTCGCTTGTAATTCGGGTTTGTATTTTTGTCTCAATAGAGCTACAGTGAGCTAGAAGAGCTCAAAGCAAAGTATTGCAGCGGATTCTACAACTGATGCTAAGTTTATCGCATCATTTAATGCAGCCGTGTAGGCGGTTTAGATCAAGAAGTTCATTACTGAACTTGATGTGGTTCCAAGCATTGCTGATCCAGTAAAGTTCTACTGCGACAATAATGGAGCCGTTGCTGTGGCTGAGGAATCACGGTCTCACCAGTAATCCAAACACTTACTTAGTTGATTCAATCTAATCTAAGAGATCTATCAGAAAGGGGATGTGCAGTTTTGCAGAATACTTACTAAGCCACTGTCGAAGTTTCTGTTACAGCAGAAGCATGATGGGAACTTAGGGTCATTCAATCTTAAATACATGAATGACTGGCTATAGTGCAAGTGGGACATTGTTAGAGTTGGTGCCCTAGAGCTAATCAATCATTGTAAAATTGACTCATTGTAATGATGTTTATTAATCAATAAAAGGCGTTTTCTACTATATCATGTAAATCATAATTGTATGTATTGATATATGTCCTTAGGATGGTAGAACTATGACGAGGGTGTCAAGTGTTTCAAATCTTGATAGTGAGAACCCTATAATCACATAGGTGGCCATTCTAGAAATGTTTGTAGCCCCAATATTATTCTGACCAAGAATACAGATAATACGATAAGGTTATCATAGTTTTGAACGACCCTGTCGAAAGGCAGTGACTGATCTCACTTGTCAAGGTTATTTGCCGACAACTTGGTTGTAACGCCCACATGGAGGTATGTAATTTAATTTATGTTTTTATAGCCCTTAGTTGATTTTTGTTAAAGTTATTTTAAGAGAATATGAAGAAAATGCCTTAAAACTTGCATTAAGGGTAAAATGGTCTTTTCACTCAAAATTAGTTGAAAAAGTGGGGAAAGAAAAGAGAGAGCAATTCATGTAAAATGCAATAAAAATGAGGGCATTATGGTAATTGACTAAAGGACATAGATGGAATTTCTAAGAAAGTGTAAGGGCAAAATGGGAAAGTATGTTTATAAAATAAGATATTAAGGGTTTGTAACCCTAATTTCTCTCCTTTCCACCGCCACTCTCCTTCTCCATTTTCTCTCAAATTTTCACTCAATTTTCCCAGGATTTTGAGGGCTTTTGAGTGGAATTTAATAAGGTTTTGATCCTAGGCAACAATGGGTAAGAATTCTTGCTTTATTTGTGTCGAAATTGAATTCTTATTAAGTTTATGCTTAGGGTTAAGAGAAGGTTTGAATCCAACAAGAGTAGAGAGCTTTAGTGGAGACTACTCAAGTATAAGGTAAGTAAATTCCACTCAAACTCCAACTCAAGTTAAGGTTTAAGAAATCAATTGAGTAGAGATTTCTTTAAGCATGTATATGTTATGATTGTTGAGATTGTTGAGAAATTGAGATGAGATTGATGATTATTTGTGCTTGTTGTTGGATGTTGTTGGATATATTTGAGTATGAGAAGTGTGTTTGATTGTATGATGATGGATTGAAATTCGGTTGGAATGGGAAGAATTTTGGGAGTGTTTTGCCGTGTAGGGATTATGAGGATACATGGGAATTTTGATCTCATTTTGGATGGTTTAAGAAACAAAGAGAACTATAATTAAAGTAAAGTTTGTATATGCACATTTATTGTTTGATGAAATGCCTAAGAGAAGCATGAGTATGAGTAGAAACTTTAATTTTATGCAACATTGCATATTTGCATTTCATGAGTGCATTTAAGTAAGAATTCTAAGCATGAGCCATCCATATGCATATATTTGTATTTGTGTAATAGCTTAAGAAAGAATAAAGAATTTTAAGAATAAAACACTTTAAGAATAAAGAGAAAGAAAGAATAAGCACTAAAGAATTAAAGAAAGAAAAGTATTAAAGAAGAGAAAAGAATAGGTTGTACGATAGGGAACCGTGAGTGCTAAGAAGAAATTCCTACATGCACGCCACCTTAATTGAGTGGCCTAAGAAGAAAGAAAGAATTTGTACGGTCCGCAAGAGTGCATATAGATGAGAACTATACTCACTCACACGGTCAAGGTTCTAAATCCATGCATCAACCGAGACCGATTAGCAAAGAATAAGAAAGAATAAGAATAAGAATAAGAAAGGAAAGAATAAGCAAGAATAAAGAACAAGAAAAGAAAGAATAAGAAAGAACAAGAATAAGAAAGAATGAGAAAGCTTGAACAAGCAAAGGAAAGAAAAGAAAAGAAAAGAGAAGCTTGAACAAGACAAACAAGAAGAAAGGAAGAGAATAGAAAGAAAAGAAAAGAAAAGAAATAGAAAGAAGAAAGAAAATTCATTTTTATGCATTATTGCACATGCATTTCATTCATGCATATTACCATGTATTCCACCATGGTTAGAAAGAATAGAAAGAAAAGGAAGAATAGAAAGAAAGAACAGAGAGAAGGAAAGAACAGCGAGAATTAGAAAGAAAGAAAGAACAGTAAGAATTAGAAACAGAGAAAGAACTAGGAACGAAAGAAAGAAGAAGAGAATTAAGTAAGGAAAGAATCAAAGAATGAGAAGAGATAAGGGATTTACTTACTAAGCATTTTTATGCTCACCCCGTTGTTTTTCCATGTTTTTGCAGGAAATAGGTGAGCAACAGTCGAAAGGAAGTCGTCAAGCGGAGAGAATTGGCATTATTGTCCACCGTTACTAAGTTTTTGTACTTGTTATTTTAGTATATGTAAAGAATTATATTTTATTAAAAAAAAAAATTTAGGTCCAACTATTTTTCATATGCTAAGTATGTATGTTTTTATTGTATATGTTCTAAAGTATACTAGTAGAAAGAAGTCATTACACTGGTGCAACACATGGGTGCTTGTTGTAGGCAAGTTCACTAGACTAACCCACCAGAGGATTCCATATAGATTGTAACCCCAGTGTCTATAGAATAAATTCTCTAACGAATGGTGGTGCATGTGATCCTTAGAATTGAGATCACTGGAGCACCTTGTGCAACAATTGGTGTAGTTTGACACTAGCCTAACGTAGTTCTATTTAAAGCTATCAATATGATAGTGATTGGCTACATCGAGGAGTATCTCAAGACTATGGTGGATTGATATAGGATTCATCACTCCTGGGTACAGAAGAAGTTATCTCATGGCGCAATTCAGTGAATGGCAATGACACTAAAGTCATGGCCACAATGGGATTGAGTTGTTGCTCAATCCAATTCATTATTCTGGTCATTGGTCCAATAATTGAATACAAAGATATCGAGAATTACTGAGGTTGACACTATTTTTGTACCTCAACCTCGATGAGATAACAGATGATGAAATAATTTGATTGCACGGTAACCATATTGTTGATAGGTAGTTGTTTCGCTGAATCTGAATCTATCAGGTGGCCATGATGCCTCGCTAGGGGCCAATCTTGGTCTGTGTGTAGTGAGACGATTGATTGGTATCAATCACAATATTACTCACTACCGATATGATAAGGAGCCTACAGGTCACACAATTAGAAGATAGTTTAAGGATGGTGAATTTTGGAAAGGTATATTCATCTTTTAGATGAATGGGCATATTGGTGATTTTGCTATGTAATTAAATTTACTGAGGTTGTAGCCTATGTCCAATTTTGTTATTGGAATAATTTAGTAAAATTATGAATTTAATTATAAAAGTTAATATTAATATTTAACTAAATAATTAAATAAGGGTTAATATGCAATTCCACCTAAGTTTGAGTTGTTGCTAAACTTTGGGGGTGGAATGGAAATTTGCTTTATTATTTAAAGCAAGAAAAATTAGGTTTTATAACCTAATTTCATTCCTGCCATGGAGAGCTTTTGAAGAGAATATTTTTTCTCTTCTTTTCTCTACACTCATTCTTCCATTACTTGACTTCTTAAAGCGAAGAATTAATTCTAGTTGTCTTCGTGTGGATGACAGGAGTTTGATTTCATTCTCGAATCGATAGCGAATCACATTCAAAGACAGTGAAAGAGCCTCTAATCGTAGGTATAATCTAATCTTTGTTTGGATTTATGATTGTTTCAATTTAAGCATGTATATATATATATATATATATATATATCAGACCCTAATCTTGGCAAAATCAGAGTAGTCGATGGGCCAAAATTTTTTGTTTTTTTGCTGCCTCTATTAATCGATTTACTAATAGTATTCAGCTTCTATGGTGGAATCGGTAGTAGTCGAATGTTTGGAGCTCTTCCAACTAACTACTCTTATATTACATGTGAAAATTAACTCAAATATGTAGACTTTCTATCATCCACGTTTGATTGAAAATCAGAATCAGAGTATCCCTAAATCTTCAATTCTAAACCTCCATAACTTTGTACTAGATCCTTAGTTCTTCTTAAGTATTTAAAGATCGTCTTAACAGCTGACCAGTCTTCTCCCTCAGGTCGAACTGATATCTTCTTGTAACACTTACAGCATATGCAATATCAGGCCTAGTACATAGCATAGCGTACATAAGACTACCTACAACTGAAGCATAAGGTATCTCACACATCCACTCGCGCTCCTGATCAATCTTTGGACTCAAATCTTTCGAAAGATGAATTTCGTGACTGTAAGGAAGAAATCCCCTTTTGGAGTCTTGCATGCCGAAGCATTTTAGCATCTTTTCTATGTACATCCTCCGGGATAAGCTTATTAATCCTTTCATTCTAGTATTCTCGCGAATCTTGCTCGAAGCCTTTAACACACCCTACCCCCCGAGGTGTAGGGAATTTGATTGTCTGGTGGTATATTGAGGTCGCGGCCTTCAAGCTCCGTAGTAGTGGTTACCCTACTATTATATTGAATGCAGACGAGCATCCACCACAAGGAAAGTGGCCCTCGTTGTCACTTGATTCTCCTCCCCCAATGTGATGAGGAGTGAGATTAGGCCATGGGGAATTATATGATCCCTGGTGAACCCATAGAGCGGGATCACTACCGGCTTCAAGGCACTATCTTTTAAACCCATTTGCTCGAAGGTGGGATAATATGGAATGTTTACGACACTCCCATTATCCACAAGCATCCTATGGACTTTGTGATTCCCCAAGAGAGTTGTTATGACTAAGGTGTCATCATGAAGGTGGTGGACCCACTTCGCATCTTCGTTTGTGAAGATAACAGATTCAACGTCAACTCGCTAACATTTGGTAGGTTGCAACCCAAGGCTGCTCACATTTATGTAAGGATCTAATCTTGCTTCTTGTGCGTAAAGGTTTAAGGAGCGATGTAAGTTACCTTCTATGTGGGGTCTGCCAAAGATGACACTAATGAAACTATCTTCTTCTGGAATCTCCAATCACAACGCGTTGGTTTGTTATTGGTTTTTGCGATCTACCCTTGAGCTCGCTTGGTTTTTCACGTACTCTTTCAAATGGCCTCTACGGAAATGGTTTTTAATTGTGTTCTTCAAAGTAAAGCATTCTTCAATGGTATGTCTGATATCTTGATGATACCGATAGTACTTCTTAGGATTACGCCTCTCTCAAGGTGTCTTTATCTCTGTGGGCTTTGGTAGCATTCCTGTTTTATCGATGATGGCAAATATTTCTTCTATTGGAGCAGCCAAGGGTGTATAACGTGGCTGAGGGAGCAAAGCGGTGTTCCTCTTGAAATCTACCTGAGGCTTTTTGTGTACTTCTCTTTGATTGTCCTCGCATTTTTGTAAGACAACATCCTCTTTCTTTCCCCTGGGTGGTCGCCGATTCGGATGCGAATCCCAGTTATAATGTTGGGAACATAACCTTGTGATGCAGCAATCGAGTTCTCAATTCTGAGGTATTTTTTTGCCATTCAGAAGAATTGAGCTAAAGACACATGGTCTTTAGCTTGTAAATCTTTCCACAAGTCCGTTTGGGAATGAACTCCTACTATGATCAGAGTTCGTATTGACTCCTCGGGTGTATTTGCCACCCGACTTAACTCACGATTAAACCGCTCCAGATAGGATTTCAAAGCTTCTTCTTTGTCTTGACAAATGTTGCTAATGTAACTTCGTGGCATGGAAAACTTTCGGTTCGCTTAGAAGTGCCTAAGAAATCATGCACTCAATTACAGCCATGACATGATTGACCATGCGAGCAGCAACCTAACCCAGCTTTTTGCTCTTGCACCGAGAGTCGGTGCCAGGTAGCGACATTTGGCCAAATCAAAGACCTGATGCAATTCCATCAAGTCGTTGAATACATCGAGGTGGTCTTGGGGGTCGTCATGACCATTGAAGATCTTGACATTGGACATCCTGAATCTGGGGGGAAGTGGCTCATAAAGGATCTCAAGAGAAAATGGACACCCCCCGTGCCCAACAGTCCTTTCTTCCTACTTTGCAAGGAGCTCTTCTAGAGCTCGCTGCAGATATTCTAGTCGTTGCTCAGCTAGGAAATTGCTTTCTACAACCTCTGAAAATCGTAGATAGAGGTCGCTGACAATAGACAGAGGTCGCTTCTTAGTGATGGGGGTAGTTACCTCGTGAGTTTGATGGCATCTTCCTCTCCCCCCCCCCCCCCCCCCCCCCCCCCCCCCCAAAAAAAAAAAAATCTATCAAACACGTTGCCGTTTATTGGTGTCGGTAAGCTGGTCACAACAATCTCCGAGGGTGGGTTGGTACCTACACGTCATTGTTACCTGTCGCAAGGTTGAATCAGCCCCCTAGGTGGAATGGTGTGATTGGGATTGGTTCTAAACGTACAGTGCAGTTGTTTGCTTGCCGCCTGTGATTTTTGATGATTATTGGAACATGCCGGGACGTCGTGAATGTTGTATGAAGCGGCCATAGCATTTGACCCCCTAATATACATCTTTGTACTCCCCTTCTGCCCTTGAGACATTTGTCATGGCATCCAATGTCTGGACTACTATGGCCAATGTCCCCAACATGTCTATCATTTAGGGATTCCCAACCCCATTCTCAAGCCTGGGAGGTTGGTTCCTTTCAGTTATAAGATGCAAATAGTTTTTTGTTGTTTCCCCTTCCTGATTCACAAGGGGTTTGGAGCTAGATCTAGTATTACGCATGTTGGTGGATAGGTTACAGCTATAGGATATTGTTCCTGGTGAACAGAGAAAGCTTTTGCGAAGGCCTTCCTTCCAGCACCAAAGTGTTGATGCAGTTTTTCACACCAATAAGATGTATGCAAGCTTTCGGGAAGTTTCTGCAAAGTGCTATAAAAAACCATGAAATAGCAAGTATGATGTTGAACCATTGGGTTCAGTGAGGTTTATGTGTGGAGCCGATGAAATATAAAGTAGTAAATGCGTATAAATAAATGGAAAATAGACCAGAATGATTTTTAAAGTGGTTCAGAAGCAATAAACAATTTCTACATCCACTGTTATTTTATTGATGTGATTACAAGGAGAACTTTTGCTTTTAAAGTTGGCGCTGTAGTGCTTCTTGTAGTAAAAATATGTTGATATCTCCTTTGTGTGGGGTGAGAATCCCCTCTTTATAGTGTTGTGGAGGTAATCTTGGGTGTGAAGTAATTCACATCCAAACTGGGCATGTGGCGCTGCACTGTTAACCTAGTAGAGGAAACAATCCTCATGCAAGCAGACACGTGGAAAGGAAACCAACTTTCATTTTTATTGGTGAAGTTTTCTTCATACAAGTGGGCACCTATCTTTGGGAGAGTCTACTTGTTTCCATACCTTAGAAGTTTCTTCTTCGAGATGATATCCCACTTTGAATGACACATGTCAAGCTCTCATTCAGCATGTTTTTACCATCCAACAATTACTAATTTACTGTAGATATGCTTAGAACTTGATAATTTAAGTAAATATTATTCAATCAAATATACTATTTTATTTAAAAATAATTCTTTTAATAACATTAAAACACTTTTAATTGGATCCTAACTAGAGGTGGGTAGGGACCAGTCCCAAGCAGGCCTGGGCTTGGGCCCGTTTAGGACTAGTCCCAAATGGGACCAGTCGCTCATGGTCCCAGGCCCATGAGCAAAATGAGGACCCAGACCGGTCCTAAGGACTGGTCCTATGGGCCTAGACAATTTTTTTCCCCCCTGATCTTTTTTTATATTTTGGGGGTGAAACCAAATTTTGTAGGGGGTTTTTAGTATTTTTCAGGGGTAGATTAATAAGTTTCTAAAAATTTAATTAATTATAAAAAATAATTAATTAATTAATTAATTAATAGTTAATTTTAATTTTTAACATAAATTCACGTTTCACACATTCACGCTTCACAAATAAACAATTAAATACTTTTTTTTAATTAAATTATTCATTTTCATCGTCAACAATATTTACATCATTCAAATCTGTATTCCTAAAGAGTTCAAGTAGTTCGGGATCTTCAGGGTGCTGTTGTAGTCTTCTTTCTGCATGAGTCCAATCTCATAAATACGTTATCACTTCAATCATCTCATCGGTTAAAGAACATCTTCTGTCTTCAACAATCTGACCACTCGTTGAAAATGTTTACTCTGATGTAATTTTAGAAACTTGCACATATAAAATGTCACGTGCCATTTGGGCTACAATGGGGAATCGACTTTCATGTTGGTTCCACCACTGAAGAATATCATTATCATGTTGCTCCTTTATCGTCATAAAAGACAGGTCCACTAGTAGGTAGCGATTCAGCTCATTTGGTCCATGTATGTACGAGCTGGAGTTGCTACTTCCGCCACGTTCCACATACGTCCACTTGCTCGATCCTTGACGGAGGGCTGCAGTAAGGTCCAGATCCTCTCTCCTGAACATTCCACTTCCACTTCCACTTCCACTTCCATTGTACCTGTTCTCATATAAAGAAAAAAGGCTATCCAATTTTTGTTTAAAGTCAGTCAAATAAGACGTATAATCATGTCCTAAATGCTGGCCTATCTCAGTAATTATACAGTTAACTACATGTAATTTAAACTTAGAATCTAGAACAAGGCCTAATCCATATAAGAATGGAATATCTAACCAATATCTCTTATATTTTTCTTCCATATTTAAAACAATTTCACTTAAAATGTTATTATATCTATATTGAGCAAAAGTTTTAGCAATTTGAAGTAAAATATCTATCACTAAATTAGTAGTTGGATAATAAATACCACTTAATGTATTAGTAGCATCATAAAAAATTTGAAGAAATGAATAAAAAAGTTCACAAACCGCCCAATCATCATAGCTGACAACTTCCTCTAGATGGTTCTTCCAGTTGATGAAATCTGTAATTTGTTTCGTGGTTGGCAAAGCTTTTTCCAACATCAAGTAGGTAGAGTTCCAACGGATAGGCATGTCTATACATAACTTCAAAGGTCGAACCGGTGGGTCCTTTTGCTTACAATATTTGATGTACTCTTGCCATCTTTTATTGCTACTGCCGACGATCAATCTGATAGCTCTGCGCACCTTCTCCATCTTCGAATGTATAGCATCGAAACTTGCTTTAACTATCAAATTGATGATATGGCAAGCACATCTCAGGTGAAAAAATTTGCCTTCACCACGCAGATATATTCCTAAAATTTTGAAATTCGTTTTTAAGTTTATTATTTATTTTGTTATAAGGTTTTAGTATATCTCTTCTACTTGTAGTTCTACTAACAGGGGTATATGCTTGACAAAATGCAATTTTAACCATATGAATAAAAAAAGGATTTTCAGATAAACAAATGGGAGAGTCCGTAGCAACTATATATCTTACTATTTCCTCTCGTGCAACATGTGCATTGTATTGCCATGTTGAGAGAGTTGAGGATTGTGGATTAAAATTAAGTTGAGTTTGAATTTGTCTACCTAATCCGCTTGAAGATGCATCTGGCAATTGCATTATTTAGGGGTGCTTCTTCTCCACGTGTCATCGCATCGTCGAAGTCCCCTTCTCAGCGCCAATAATGGTTCCACAGAAATTACATATCCCACATGATTCTTCCCTCTCCCCATTTGTCTTTGGCCGTTTTGATTTGGTGAAGTATCGTCATACATCGGACACGACCCTCTTTGACGGTCAAGGGGGTTGGGCTATGCCCGTGCCCGTTGACTCGTAGCTCGCATGTGTTTGGCTACACCTCATCCCGACCGAATGTGGTTGTGGAATTGCAACTGCTTCCTCTAGAGGAAATGGTGAAAATGGATTGAAGCCTTCCATTTCTTCGGTGGATGGAACGTAAAACTCATTTGGGGAAGCCATTATAAATTTATGATAAAATAATAAATAATTAAAATGAAAAGAAATTAAATAATAATATGAAATTATGATGATATTGAAAAATAGAAAAAAAATTGAATAATATAAATAAATTATATGAATAAATTATAAATATAAATATAAATTGAATGAGAAATTGATTGGAGGTTTGGAGTAGAGAGATTGAGAGAATGAGAGATTGATTGGTGTGGAAAAAATGAAAGATTTTAGGGTTATTTATAGTGTAGTTGTGTGTGTGTGTGTGGGTGTGTGTGTTGGGGGGGTGGGGGGGGTGGAGGGGAATGAAAAAAATAAAAAAGGTTATAATTTATATTATAACCGTTGGTTGGCATGTGACCATTGCCAGCCAACGGTTAAAAAAATATATATAACCGTTGGCTATTGCAGCAGCCAACGGTTAGTAAAACCTTTTTTTTTTTTTTAAATAAATTTTATAAAATTTCATTTTAGCCCTCGTAATTTATATTTATTTTAAAATTGACAAGGGGTTTTATGTAATTGTGTATGGGACTACACTGAAAAAATCCAAAAAATTTTAGGCCCAGGCTTGGGATCGGTCCCAGGCCCGGGCCTTGGAGGAGGGCCCTCCTCCTTAGGCTTGGTCCCATTTTGGGACCAGTCCTAGGACCGGGTTTTGGGGCTGGGCTTTTGGGCCCAGTCCCAAATGCTCACCTCTAATCCAAACTCCAATTATACACTTAATTAATTGAATAATTAATGAATTTAATCTATTTTGTTTTTTTTTAAGTCTTAATTACATTCCTCAAAACTTTAACATTATAATATCATTATATATACCGTTGGCTGCTGTTAGTAAAACCTTTTTTTTTTTTTTATAAATTTTGTAAAATTTTTTTTAGCCCTCATAATTTATGTTTGTTTTAAAATTGATAGGGGGTTTTATGTAATTATGTAGGGGACTACATTGAAAAAATTTAAAAAAATTTAGGCCCAGGCCTGGGACTGGAGGAGGGCCCTCCTCCTTAGGCCTGGTCCCGTTTTGGGACCAATCCTAGGACCGGATTTTGGGACTGGGTTTTTGGGCCCAGTCCCAAATACCCACCTCTAATCCTAACTCCAATTATACACTTAATTAATTGAATAATTAATGAATTTAATCTATTTTGATTTTTTTAAGTCTTAATTACATTCCTCAAAACTTTAACATTATAATATCATTATATATGTATATGTCTACTGACCAAGTGGGGGCCTCCACCCCCTTCGTCACATCACCCACGTGTATCTTCATTCTACTTTGGATTTTTGTTTTTTGATATGCAAAATTAAGAGCCCCCATTCTTTACTAATATTCTATTCCAATCTCAGTTCCAAGACAAGTTCCATCCCAGTACCCGGCCTCGGTTCCAATTTCAGGTTCCAGGTCTAATTCTAGTTCTTGCACAACCCGCATAGTATCGGTTTCAAAAAATTAGAATCGAAACCGACCCTATGAAGGTCAGTTCTGGGTAGGCTCCAATTCTACTCACCAGTTCCGATTCTACTCACTACTCATACTCACCCTTAGCATTGATGCCTCTTGGGATAACTTCAAATCAAAGATCACAATGCTAATTTGAAACTAATGCCATACTTTTAAATTTGTATCCAGAAAATTTTATCATTATCATCTTATGCAGTATTGCATGTCATTTACATGATACATTACTTTGGAATTAGAATCTTGAGATCCTTCTCCAAGAATTTAATGCTTTCTTTTACAATAGGAACCATTTTGATTAATAGTATACTTGTGCATAAACAAGAATGATTGGAATGGAGAATACTCATTGTAACTACACCTGTAACTTTTTTTTATTTTTTATTTTTTAATTTCGATGATGCTTTTTTCGGGTAATCCCTTGAAGAATAGTCCCATTTATAGATGGAGTTGAAATAACATTGCCCTTCACCATGGAAATAATGTTACAGGAAGAGTGAGTTCCTCTAGGTTTTTTTTCATTCACCAAGTCCAAGGTACAAAACATCAGAAAGTTCTGTGTCTGTTTGTTCTACTTAGTGTTTCTAAACTGGGGCATAATTAGATATGGTTTTGAAGCCTTCAGCTCCACCAGGCACGATGAAACATTGAACCAAATTACAAAAGCGTAGAAACATTTATGATTCCCTAGAAAAGCTGATTAATAAGAGATGAGAAATTCAAGTTTAGGGTTCTTTTAGCTTAATCTGTTGATGGGTGATATGTTATTTTCTTTTCCTTTTTCTGTGTCACAAGGACTCAACCTTCTAGTTTGAGAGGAAGTGCAACAGGCCAGAGAGATTGAGATACCATAGAAATATTACAAAAAACACTCTGAAGACCATAAAAAATAGTGATAAAATCAAAGAGACACCATAAACAGAGGTTTGTTATTTTCTTGCCAATATATTTTTGGAAGCACACTCGTTTTTTGTTTACTCTTCCAAAGATCAAAGTCAAGGAGTCCCAATCACTGACAGAAAAATCATGCCATGGAAGAGGGAATTTTAGCTTTGAGTGCTATTTGTTATACATAACGAAAAAAAGCATCTACAATATTACATGATTACCACATCCTCCGTAAGATGCGAATATTAAAAAAGGCATAGTCGATATCAAATGCTTGGGTGGATTTTAATGTATCGACCCATGGGAATGTGTCGACACATGAGGCTTTGGCCATCAAGTTTGAGTTTTTTCTTACCTAAGCTAGAATGAAAGAAGTTCTAGTTAACCAAAATGCAATACAAGCCAACCCATTTATACGAGCGATCAAATGCATAATCTTTTTTGATAAATTTTATAGATTTAAAGAAATGAATTTTGGAATCAATTTATAATGATTTTAAAAAGAGTTTCATCTATCTGTTTTGCAAAATTTTATAGTAGTTCCATATTCAATATCTCACAAGAATTGAAAAACTAAAAAGTAGAATAATATAATTTACATAACATTTCAAAATAGTTTTCTTACACCCACTACAGTATGCACCAATATTTCTGTTTTCTCTCTAATGAATCTTTTACTGTACACAAAATTTGATGACAGTAATAAATTACAGGAACCAATCAATTATAGAAACTTTTTCTAGCAAGTGTAATCAAACAATGACTGTAAAAGACTTTTACGCACTTTATCATCTAGTACCTTTAGAAGGCAAGCAACTTCACATAACCTGACATGATATCTATACAGAGATTCTTCAATCACTTCTAGTTTCATCTCATTATTTTTAGAAGGTTTCAGCCTTCTTAGAGCCCATTGCATTGCCCATATGGCCATCAGACGCATGTAACATTGTACTCTTAAACCATCATCGGTAGTCCAAGCTTCTGGAGTTTGGTAAGAGTAACTACGAAGAAAACAGCAATATGTTAGTGAATCAAGAATAAATAGTTTTGGAGCAGATAATTATCAGTGTAAATTATGCAGAATGGATAGTTTACTATTGGAATCGGAAGAATATATCCTAAAGGCAGCAACCTGAAGAGCAAAAATACTATCTATTAGACATTATTACTACCGGAGTTTTGTCCAACAATTTTCACCACCAAGAATCTGCAAGTAAATGGCTAATCGGTACATCCACCAATTTATGCTTGCAATAAATTTTAATCAATTGACAAAACCAATGATGCAATGAAATCTATAAACATTTCAAAATGATTTAGATCTAAAAAACATATTTATGGCATAGTTAATAGCCTATTTATGGCAAATGGCTAGCACTAGACCTTGTCCTTCAAGGTTTACAAAGGTAACACCGTTACATAAGATAAAGGGGATCTTACGTATGTCCATTTTTAGACCATGCTGCTTCATAGATTCCACTGACAGTTTGAATCCCATATCAACCAAATCTTCATGCATCATCGTTACAACAACTGAATGCGTGACGGCAGAACATATTTCTCTTGACAGCAATGTTGTCATATCAACTGCATTCTTCGTACGGTAACAAAGACAGAGCCTTTCCGCAGCTAGCTGAAGCTTTTGCAGTTTCATATTTCAATGTTGTCAAATAATGCTCTCCTGATAAGGATACTGCTCTAAAAAGTGAACCACTCAATAAATTTTTATCATGAAAACTTCAAATTGGCTTTTGGACAAGAAATGAAGGAAGCAGGTTCAAACATTCACGATATTTTTGTCTTTCGTTAGTAAGTGCATTACTAAGGACATTGTATGTTTATTCGGTCTAACATTTCTGTCTGCCATCTTATGAAGGAGTTCGACAACTGTTGGTATCTCACTATTTTTTAGGAAACAAAGATAAGCGTATTAAATGTGACTAAATCTGGAGCACAACCTTTTCCCTCCATATATGACAACAACTCATTTGCCATTTCTAGTTGTCCATTTTTACATAGCCCATTGATCAAAATGTTATATGTTACAACGTTTGGCACCAGGTTTCCATGAAGAGAAAAATTCTGAAATAGGTCCCAAGCAGTTTCGAATCTCCCTGTTTTACATGATCCATCAATGAGGGAATTCAAACCTTCAATGCTAACTGAAAACTTTACTAGAGTATTAAACATATCCACTGCTTGCAAACCACATCCATTCTTGCAAAGTCCATCAATAAAAATGTTATATGTCCAGGAATCAGGAAAAACACTGTTAAATCGCATCTCACCAACTAAATTATGTGTATCTTTTACCTTAGCTTTAAGAAAAAGGCTAGTTAACAAGGTGTTATACATAATCACATCAAGCCTAATTCCTCTGAAATCATCTCTCGATAAAGACTAAGAGCTTTGTTGACTTCTTTATTCTTGCAATACCAATTGATTAAAGTATTATAGCAAACAACATTAGGTTTATATCCCTTTCTAGTTATAGAATCAAACAACCCCCTTGCATCACCAATTCTATCTACCAAGCAATAACCATTCATTAAAATGCCATAAGTATAAATGTCGGGATCAACACCTCTTTGAATCATCAATTCCATAAACCTATTTGTTTCGTCCAAATTCCCTTTCTTGCAACATTCATGTATGACCACACCAAAAGTCACCACGAAAGGCCGCACACCTTGATCCATCATCAATATAAATAATCTTTTACCCTCCTCCCAATCACCCACACAACACAAACCATGAATGAGAGTGATATAAGTGATCACATCGGGCCTACAATCAACAGCAACCATTTTCTTAAACAACTCCCTTGACACCATAATCCTTTTCTCTACACACAGACCTTTAATCAAACAAGTAAAAGTCACAGCATCAAGGCTGAAACCCTTCTTCAAAATCCCCCAAAAACAGCAAAACCATCCAAAACCCTTTTGATATTACACATGCAATTAATCAAAATGTTCAAAATCATAAGGTCTGGAGACAACCCAATTGAATTCAACACCTTATAAATCACTTCATAACCAAACAATCTGTTGAATGATGACATTGGAGAAATGGGTTGTGAATGAATCATGTAATCAAAAAAGTAAAGGGCTTAATTGAATGTGAAGTTACCTGATCGACAATTTTCTTCAAGGAATTTAGCAAGTAAGGATCGTTCAAGGGGTTTTTTGAAAGAACACAAAACTTCCTTTTTGGATCTTGAAGTTGTGAGGTTCTGCAAAGGAGTTAATAAACATGAAACATTAACTTTTAGAGATGGGGTTTGAGAGAATGAAGACGAACGAAATGTTGCTCTCAAAGCCATGAATCGAAATTTTTTTTTTTTTTTTTTTTTTTTGGTTAGGGTTCCTTTTAAGGTAAATGAGGACAATGAAAAATGCAATTGCAAATTCATTTTAAGATTAAGAGACGAATGTTTTGATAAATTTTAGAAATAACCCTTAAGTTTCGTAGTATATTGCTTTCGTTTACTTCTGTTATGCCTGAAAAAGTAGAGTTGACGCCAAGCCTTGTCAGCGTGGGTGGTCAGAGCTTAGGTAGACTCTGCAGCCATTCAGATGAAGCCACATCGCATGCTGATGTGAGTAGCATGCTCCTGCCAATGCAGTGGGATTGGACATGTGGAAAAGGTCTACATGTCCAATCCTCACAGAGGTCGAGGAAATCACTCGAGCAGGTGAGCAACAGGACACAAAGAAGGATTTGCACGGCAACTTGACCCACTCACAGATTCAGTAATCATTACCTCAATTCATCCCACTATAAATAGAGGGCTCCTCTCCCGTTTGTGGGATTAGCTAATTTTTCTCTGAAATAGCATACATTCTCTCTCTCTCTCTCTCTCTCTCTCTCTCTCTCTCTCGTGTATTCACTTGTATTCTCTAAGCTATAAATCAGCTCGTTGAACGCAACCTGATCTCATATATTAATACAATATCAGTGGACGTAGGATTCGCTTGTTTAAGCATCCGAACCACTTTAAACATTGTTCTTCATCTCTTATTCGATCCAATATCCCTATATACACGTGTGTCTTCTGAGTCAACTCAGCATTTCCCACATGCGATTAGTTGGTGTCAAAATCAAGCATCAACAGTTTGGCGCTAAAAGGAGAGCCTGATTTAGTACTTGTCTTCATCAGGAGAATCTCTGACTAATCGGTCCCACTATAGCAAATGGCTCACCGATTTGAATCTGAGCGAACCAATCATAGTGATGAAGAGATGCCCTAGGTACAAGAGGACACTTCCCCCAAAATACCCTCAGTCCCACAAAATCTCATGGGGGATATCACTTCAAGCTCACGGCTTGACCCAACAGTCATGAGCTACTTGGAGAGGTTCAACAATACTCTCCAAACGATCAGCCAAAGGCTAGAATGATTGGATCGAGTCATGCCACCCGAATCAAATGAGGCGGTGCCACCGCCAAAAATGCCAATAAGTCGCATGAAAGCGCAGAAAAGGGCAATAGCCCATGCCACGCGCATTGTAGCGCGTCAAAGAAAGGGAAAGCAAATGGCCCATAGCAGGCCTAGAGGCTCCGAGGGACCAGCGAACACCGACCACGCCCTGGGTAGAATACCTGTGGCACAAAGGCTTAGTGACATGTCGTGGCCCGAGCTGTCCCATGCCATGTCGCACGAGCACTCCCACAAAAGTACAAGGCGGGGAGATTCCCATTATCGCCAAAATGACGACTTCAATCATAGTTGCGCAGGAAGTTCCCACCGTCCGCGGGTCGGTTCGCACCATTGCGAAGGTTAGGAAGGTTCCCCAGACCATTCAATGCCATCACACGACTCTAACCAGCGTGTGTTAAGATCAACCGGGACTGTCGACCGAGGCGAGCAGCAATCCGACCTACGGTCTTTCCTCAACTGCAACCGTGAAGGTCGAACCCGCGTTGTGGAAAGCAATCCCCAGATGGCTCCGCTGCCTTAGATTGAGGAACTACAGTGAGCCCTGGATCAGTTAAAGGCTCAGCGAGACGATGTTAGAGTAGATGCCCTAGAGCCAGTCAAATATTTTAGAATTGACTCTTTGTAATAATGTTCATTAATCAATAAAATGCATTTTATTCTATATCGCGTAAATCATTATTATTGCAATATGTATTGATATATGTCCTTAGAATGGTAGAGCCGTGACGAGGGTATCAAGTGTTTCAAATCTTGATAGTGAGAACCCTATGAGCACATATGGTGGCCATTCTAGAAACGTCCGTAGCCCCAGTATTATTCTGAAGTAAGGGCACAGATAATACGGTAAGGCTATCATAGTGTTGAACGACCCTGTCGAAAGGCAGTGACTGATCTCACTTGTCAAGGTTGTTTGGTGACAACCTGGTGCAACACATGGGTGTTTGTTGTAGGCGATTACACCGCAGCAAGTTCACTGGACTGACCCACCAGAGGATTCCATATGGATGGTAACCCCAATGTCTATGGAAAAAATCCTCTAACGAATGGTGGTGCATGTGATCCTTAGACTTAAGATCACCGGAGCACCTTGTGCACCGATTGGTGTAGTTTGACACTAGCCTAATGCGGTTCTTTTCAGAGCTGTCAATATGGTGGTGATTGGCTACATCAAGGAGTGTATCAAGACTATGGTAGATAGACAGAGGATTCATCACTCTCAGGTACGGGAGAAGTTATCTCACGGCGCAATTCAGTAAATGGCAATGACACTAAAACTGTGGCCACAGTGGGATTGAGTTGTTGCTCTATCCGGATTATAATACAGGTCATTAGTCCAGAAACTGAAATTGACACTATTTCTATGCCTTCGTCTCGTTGAGATAACGTATGATGAAAGGATCGAATTGTACGGTAACCATATCGTTGACAGGTAGCTACTTTGCTGAATCCGAATCTATCGGGTGGCCATGATGCCTTGCTAGGGGTCAATCTTGGTCTGTTTATAGTGAGACGATTAATTAGTGTTAATCGCGATACTATACACTACTGATATGATGAGGAGCCTATGGGTCACACACATAGAAGATAATTTAAGACTCAGGAAGGACGAAGGGCGTTTTCATCTTTTTGGGCGAAAAGGTATTTTGGTAATTTCATAGTGCAATTAAATTTGTTGTGGTCGTAACCTTTATTTAATTTATTAGAAAAATTAAATAAGTGAAATTTCGTTTAAATATGTGTTCACATATATTTAATTAAATAATCATTATTGTTAAATGTTAATATATATATTAAATATATATTAATTGATTTTAATTGAAGATAATGATGAATTAAAATAAATATCTAATTGGGAGTGTTTGAAAACATGGGGTGTTTGGGTTGGAGCCCAAGCCTATTCCATATGGGAATAGGGCAATTAAAAACATCACTATAAAAGAAAAGGTTTCTTTGTAAAATGCAAGAGTTTTTCATTACACTAATTTTTCATTGAAAAGAAAACACACAGCCCCTCATTTCACTCTCTCACGCCAGAATTGATTTTTGCCTAAAATCAATTTCTCTTCATTTCTTCTTTGATTCTTAAGGCTAAGGAGGATCTAGCAAATCCCTCCTTAGTTCTTTATGATCGTTTTTTTGTGGACTACGTCGGTTCGATCCTACACTTGGGTCAATAGCAAAACGTTCAAAGACAAAGTTGGAGGAGCCTCCAAACGTGTGTATGGTTTCTAAACTCAAGAATAATTTTTCTGTAGATTCCTACTTTGATATAAACTGTAAAATTATACCTTTGATCTTGGCTCTTGGGAACGATCCTTGTATTATGATTTTTGTTTTTCGCTACGTATATGGACCGTATCCTAACAGATGAGCAAGGGCAGGTCATAGAGGCGTCTCCCTTTTCTCCGACTGTGTTAGCCACCCCTCTCCTATCCAGATTCAGAATGCCCGATATGCGAGCATTCGATGGAAATTCTGATCTGCAGGATCATTTGTATGAGTTCAACGACCTCATGGAACTCCACCAAGTCGCTGACTTGGCAAAATGTTGTTGCTTGGCAGTAACTCTTACTTCACATGCCAAGCGATGGTTTAGGTCGTTTCCAGCAGGATTAGTTAGTTCGTGGCCTTAGATGAGCTCAACATTCCTGAGACACTTCCAAGCAAACAGGAAGTTCTTAGTGCCTTTGACCTACCTCAACAACATAATGCAAGAGAGGGATGAATCCCTCCAATCTTATATCGACAGGTTCCACTGGGAGCTCTATAAGGTAGCTCACACTCTCGAAGAGTCCGTTCGAGCTCTTATCATCATGGGAGTTCATCCACAGACAAACCTGTGGAAAGAGCTTCAATCTGAGGACGATGTTTCCCTCACCCGCTTCTATAGCCTTACGAAAAAATACCTCCACATTGAAAACTCTATGGCGGCGCTCAACCGCCACTACCCCGGTCCTTCGGGCAGTGTGCCTAGTCGAGGGGAGAATAGGAGGGCTGATCGTAGATGGGCTAATGACGATCAGCAAAAAGGAAAGAAGTAGCGGTATGAGCCCAAGAAATCTTACGCCCCAGTTCCTCGTCACGATTGCGACAAGAGTCAGTACACTCCTCTGAATGCATCAGTCTCTGCTATTCTTAATAAGTCAGAAGAGGCCGGCCTGCTCGACAAGCCTAAGCCTATGAAAAATCCCTCTTTAGCTAGAAACAGTAAGAAGTACTGTCGCTATCATAGGGATAACGGGCATCACACTGATAAGTGTCGGGCCCTTAAGCAAGCGATTGAAGACCTCATTAAGCAAGGGCACTTCAAAGAGTATGTCGATGACTCTGCTCCCGTGCGGGAGAAAAATCAGGAGGAACCGGGTAAGAAGCGTCATGGTCGTAAGGGTATCTGCAGCGTAGGGATAATCTTTGGGGGACCACACCTCAGAGGGAATTCGTGAGATGCCCAAGAAAGGTATGCTCGCACAACCCATCACGACCCCATCCGTGTAATGAACACAACGCTGCGACCGTCAAAGGTTCATAGGGAGGAGGAAATCACCTTCTCCGAAAAAGATGCAGTCTGGTTGCATCATGCCCATGACGATGCTCTCGTCATCACTCCCCAGATAGGGCGTTACGACGTCCACAGAATGTTAGTGGATAACGGAAGCGCTGTGAACATCCTGTTCCAGCGAGCTTTCACATCCTGTTCCAGCGAGCTTTCGAAAGAATGAAGTTGGATGAGGCCTATCTGAAGCCCTCCTCAATCCCGCTATATGGTTTCACCGGGGATCATCTGATCCCCAAAGGGACGATCTCACTCCCGGTCACATTGGGTGACTTTGACGAGGTGACCAAGATCACTGAGTTCTTTAGTAGCGGACTACTCGTCCGCTTTCAATGGCATCCTAGGGCAACCTCTACTAAGAAACTTCAAAGCAGTCACTTCGATTTACCATCTCAAGATGAAGTTCCCCACCCCGATGGGGATAGGGGAAGTAAGCAGATCTCAGCGCGTGTCTCGCGACTACTATGTAAAGGCAGTGTAGGGGAAAAGGCACTCCACATGGCATTCTTGAACAGGCAATGGCGATCAGTCGGATCGAACCACAGCCTGGTCCAACGGAGGATAACTTGGATCCTCGTATCCAAGAATGCCCTCTAGTGGGCCGGTTGAGGATTTATTTGAAGTGTCAGTCGACCAGAGCGAGCCGAGTCGAGTGTTGAGGATTGGAAGTAATCTCAGCCCCTAGCTCACCAACGACCTGACCTGCTTCCTTAGAGTAAACATCGACATGTTCGCATGGACGCATGCCGACATGGTCGGGATCAGCCTGAATAACATTTGCCATGCCTTGAATGTCGATAATGAGGCCAGGCCGGTCCGCTAAAAGAGAAGAGGAATGAATTCAGAGCAATATGCTGCCTTGAAGGTCGAGGTAAATGATCTCCTTCAAAATGGATCCATCCGGGAGGCGCTTTCCCCGAGCTGGGTTGCCAACTCGATTTTGGTAAAGAAGCCCAATGGTAAATGGCGGACGTGCGTTGACTTCACCGACCTCAACAAAGCATGTCCTAAAGACAGCTTTCCCCTGCCAAGGATTGACCAACTCGTTGATGCCACCTCTGGGCACGAGCTATTGAGTTTTATGGTCACCTACGCAGGATACAATCAGATTCTGATGTACGTACCGGACGAAGAGCATACCTCATTTGTTATAGATCGGGGGCTGTATTGCTACAAAGTTATGCCCTTTGGCCTAAAAAATGCTGGAGCAACTTACCAGCAACTAGTTAACCAAATATTTTCCAAATAGATCAGGAAATCGATGGAGGTCTATGTTGATGACATGCTGGTCAAGTCGCCTGTCTCTTCTGATCACATAGCACATCTCACTGAGATGTTTGGCATACTCTGGAAGTACAGAATGAAGCTCAATCCTCTCAAATGTTCATTCGAAGTCTCCTCAGGAAAATTTCTAGGGTACGTGGTTAACCAAAGGGGAATAAAGATCAACCTCGGGAAAATCCAAGCTCTCCTCATCATGAAAATCTCGACCAACTAAAAACAGGTTCAAAGTTTCAATGGGCGAATAGCGACACTCAGTCGCTTCATATCGAGGGCAACAGATCGCTGCTTGCCATTCTTCAATATACTTCAAGCCAATAAGAAGTTTGAGTGGACTCCCGAATGCGAATAGGCATTCCAGAGCATTAAAGAGCACCTCGGAAAGCCACATCTTCTATCCAAACCTCTCCCATAAGAAATTATCCTCCTATATTTGTCCGTCTCTCAGTACGCAGTCAGTGCAGCTTTAGTTCGGGAAGAGAACAGGGTTCAATGGCCAGTATACTACGCGAGCAAGCGTCTGCTGGATGCCGAGATATGGTATCCGGAAATGGAGCGATTGGCTTATGCCCTGCTGATTGCCTCCAGAAAGTTGCGACCTTACTTCTATGCCCACACAATCCATGTATTTACTAACTACCCGCTCAGGCAAGTCCTCCAAAAGCCAGAGGCATCGGGTAAATTGCCCAAGTAGGTCATAGAACTAAGTCAGTTTGATCTGCAATACAGACTGAAAGCAACCATCAAAGGGCAGGCTGTTGTCAATTTCATCTCAGAATTCTCATATCATCCAATGAAGGAATCCGAGCAATAAGCCAACGAGGTCACCCAGGAAACTGTTCAGAACCTATCGACCTGAAGCCTCTATGTCGATGGGTCATCCAACAGGAAAAGGGTCGGGGCAAACTTTCTCCTCCTAAGTCTCAAAGAGACTCGCATTCATGGCATTCTCCGTTTCGGGTTCAAAGCGAGTAACAATGAGGCCAAGTATGAAGCTTTGCTCTCTGGATTACGGTTGGCAAGAGAAATGGGATCAACCGTGATCAGCATCCACAGCGATTCCATGCTAGTTGTCAACCAGATTTTGAGGGAGTATTAGGCCAAGGAAGAAAACATGATCGGCTATTTGAAGAAAGCTAAGGCTGCACTCGAGTCATTTAAGCACTTCACGATCACGCAGATCCCTAGAGACAGTAATTTTCTCACAGATGCCTTGGCAAAGATAGTCTCATCGCTAGACTCGGATACGCTAGAGAGCATTTCTGTTCCATTCATAGAGGCCCCCAGTTTCAGCTTACCCGAACATGCCTTGAATGTGACCAAGTTAGTCTCCTGGATGACCCCTATCATTCAGTATCTCTGAGATGGGACTTTGCCCAATGAAAAGGTCGAGGCAAGAACCCTGCGAACCAGAGCTGCTCGTTACACACTTATAAGAGATCAACTGTACAAGCGAGGGTTTAGCGCCCCTCTTCTCCGATGTGTAACTGATGAAGAAGCAGACTATATCATGAGGGAGATACATGAAGGAATCTGTGGTAATCACACGGCCGCACGAACCCTCGCCAAAAAAGTTGTTCGTCAAGGGTATTACTGGCCCCTGATTCAAGAAGACACCTATAACTTTGTTAAAAAGTGTGACAAGTGCCAACGGTTCGCGAACATACCATAAGCTCCTTCCCACCAACTGATAACCATGTCCAGCCCCTAGCCATTCTCCATGTGGGGAATCGATCTCATTAGACCTATGCCTGTTAGTAAAAGGGGAGTCAAGTATGCAGTGGTCGCGGTGGACTACTTTACCAAGTAGGTCGAAGCGGAGCCTTTGGCTGCGATTACCACCAAAAAGCTTAAGGATTTCATCTTCAAGAACATTGTGTGCCGCTATTGGATTCCTCATACTCTCATCTCTGATAATGGGAAGCAGTTCGATAACGAGGAATTCAAGCAGTTTTGCGACGAGCTAGGTATCCA
Organism: Pistacia vera; assembly: GCF_008641045.1. Taxonomy (NCBI): domain Eukaryota; kingdom Viridiplantae; phylum Streptophyta; class Magnoliopsida; order Sapindales; family Anacardiaceae; genus Pistacia; species Pistacia vera. The sequence goes on from NW_022196645.1 coordinate 2,322,274, forward strand.
TAAGAAATTTTCCTTAGTCACAAAACCGCAAGCAAATGGTCAGGTTGAAGCTATCAACAAAACCATCAAGCACACTCTGAAGGCCAAACTTGGCGCAGCCAAGGGAAATTGGGCCGACAACCTCCCAGAAGTCCTATGGGCATACAGGACAACTCTAAGAACTTCTACCTCAGAAACACCCTTCTTGCTAGCATATGGTTGCGAAGCAATGATCCCTATGGAGGTAGGAACGGGTTCACTTCGGAGAGAACTGTTCAGCGAAGCAGACAATGAAGCGCTCATACGCATAAGTCTGGATTTAGTTAAAGAACATCACAGCAAGGCTCAGCTAAGAATAGCAGCCTATCAGCAGCACGTAAAAAGGTTCTTCGACTATAAGGTTAAAAGAAGAGACTTCCAGGTCGACGACCTCGTCCTGAAGGAAGTTCTTCTCGGTACAAGAGAACTGAGCATGGGAGTCTTGGGGCCAAATTAGGAAGGCCTGTACCGCATCGCCAAAGTGATAAGACCAAGGACTTATCACCTCAAAAAGCTGAACGGTTCCGAAGTACCGCGAGCTTGGAATGCTGAGCTGCCCATATTATCATTAGAATGCGACCTCAACATCTTCTAGCTGGTCACCAATCACCTGCCTAGGTGTGGGCTCCTCTAGGACATACTCCGGATACTTCTCTTTCGGGTCAGGTCCCCTAGCCGCTTCCTTATCTTTGGCCCGTGCCATAGAGCTAAGGGAATCCTGGTACACTTCAGGGAGGGCAGTCAAATCCATCTTAGGGTTCTTCGGTTGACGGGTATAAATGGACTGGATTGTCCACTCAGCAGCCCTCCTCTCAATCTCGAATTCTTACTACTGCATCTCTGCAGTTAGCGAAGTGACCCGGCCTTGGGTCAATTGGAGTTTGGCCTCAAGCGCCCACTCTGCTTTTTGGTGGTCTCCCATAGCTCCGCCCTTTCCCACTCTGCTCGCAAGGCCCACTCAAAGTTCGTTTGTAGCTCATTTTCTTTCTTGCCAGCCTCCTTGGTGAGTCTGGCCACTGTCCTTTGGAGCTCTTTTACTTCCTCTCCTCGCTTCTCTAGCTCGGCCTTCTGATAGTCCACCGTGCGAAGAGCAGCATTCCTTTTGGACAGGTACTGATTCGCCTGAACGATGGTAAGTCTTTCTCTGCTTGAGCAGCTTCTAAGTCCCGTTTAAAGCCGTGTGTTCTCTTCTCTCATCTCGACCAGCCCTTCAGCTGAGCTTTCTGTATGGACAAATGCATGGAAAGCAAGGCCTGCATAACAAAGAGAGTTAAGAGTTAGTTTCCTTTCTACTGAAAAAAGCAAATGTAAAGTCCACATTAAGGGCTGCTCGTTTTACCTAGCTTAGGTGCTGGAAGGATGTGGACATCAGGTCCATGGGGTTGGAGGCCACAAACTGCTCGAACGCCTCCATGAGCCCGCACTCCAGTAGGGTGAAAACCACCAGCTGTAAATGATCTGAAAGTTGCCCCATGGAGTCTAGCATGGGCGTGCCTATGCCTGCAGCAAGTAGCATTCCCTCATCCGGCTCCTTGCTCGACCTCCTTCCAGGACCTGCATCCTCCCTTTGCCTCGGCCGTGAACCCTCTGGGGTAATGGAGATACCGATCGCGCCCCAGAAGGCCCTCCTGAGCGGAACACTTGGTAAGGCTATGACCTCTCGGGCTGAATGCCCAGGCCCTCCGGCTCGGACTCTGACTCCTCAACCCGAAGTTGCTTTCACTTCTTGGACTTTGGAGCCATAGTCTTGTGCTTCGGGTGAACAATCGAAGGCTGGGGAACGCCTGCAGGTCAGACCGTAGCACTTGCCAGTGTCTCTTTGATGGGGGGACTGCTGGGAGCCGCTCCAGTAAGTCTGGCAACGCTTACTCAGGGGAAGGTGAACTGCTTTGGTCACGGTGATCTGGGCACTTTAGGAGGCATGGTCGCTACATGCGAACATCGTTAGCAAAATAGTTTGTTGCATGCAGGATAAAGAAAAACAGGCCAAGGTTATGGTGCTTACTCGGTATGGTCTCTAAGGTCGCTTCGAGATTGAAGAAACCGTATTTCCACAAGTTCGTGGTTGTCACAAGCAATCTCACGTCACGACTCTCTTCGAGCAAAAAGCCGAAGGCAGTGATTCTGTCAGGGTCCTCGAGAGCTGATAACCTAGTCGTCTTGTTAACTACGAAGAAACAAAAAGCTCATTAGCAAAGATTAAAAGGAAATTCGCGAGCTCACAGAAACGAGAACCTACTTGGCTCCTTAAATTGGCAAATGTCATCGTATCAAAAGAAGAAAAACTTCGTCTCATACGCCCTAACATTGTTGGGGTAGCTATGTATTCCCGCTTTGATTATAGGATGTTTCAAGAGGTAGAAGGAATCCTTGTCCTTACTCTTCTTCAGGATGTACGAGCAACCAAGCTCTAGCGCGGTTAGCTCACCCAAACCGTTTTCGTCGCATGCGTTATACATAGCCACGGCTATCATATATGCATTTGACATAAGCTATAGCGGCGCGATCTTGAAGTGATCTAGGATCGACCTAACTTAACGAAAGGGTGAAAAAGGATCAACCCTCCACTCTTAAAAATATTCTCGAAAATCGCAGCCATCCCTTCTGGCGAATTCCGAGCTGTGTACGTCCTTGCTGGAAGACCTCTACACTGAAGGCATATTGGTCTACCACCTTCTGAATCTCCTCAATGGTGATTGCCGACAGAATCTCCTGAGAGGGATCCACTGGGGCATCCTGTACTGGCGAGCTAGTTTCCTCACCTGTCCTGGTCGTAAAAGGGTCCATTCTCCTGCGGTCTGAAAAAAGCAACATGCAAGAATCACTCAGTCGTCATACACTGTTTCATATGATGGCGTGGAGGAAAAAGTAAATGCTTCCTCCCTTAAACCCTAGAAAACCCCTAAAATAATCCTTAAGAGCCACCTCTAATGGCTCAAACCCTATGAGAAGATTTTATCTCCGATCAACTACCGGCAAACACTGTCACCACAAGGAAACTATCAAAAACAAAAAAGAAATAAAGTGGCAAAGGAACCATCCTTACCTCTTGAGTATGAAGATTGATCCTCCTACTCCGAGTGTCAAGCGCGCACCAGTCTAAAAGACGAAAAATCACGGCTCACGAAAGTTTCTTGCTTTCTCTGAAGAAGTGAATATTGTTCAATTACCTGAGGTGAGCCTGGGGTTTTATAGTGAAGGAAGTGGCGTTTGGTTTTCCCGAAGCCAAATGACGTTTGAGCAAAAATCACTTCTCACCATTGATTGCGACCACGTGTCGCTAATTAGTGAAGAAGAGTGACCGTCACGCTTCGAGAAACCAAATCGTCGTTCTTTTCCGTTGAAGCACTCAAGCGACGGCTCGTTTCCCTCTTCCACATTAAATGTGCTCACATAAGCATTTAATGCTTTGATAGGGAATGTCGTTTTAGCATGGCTCGCATTTAATGCCCATGGCTAGCACTTATTGTTAGAGTAGATGCCCTAGAGCCAATCAATTATTGTAGAATTGACTCTTTGTAATAATGTTCATTAATCAATAATAAAAGGCATTTTATTCTATATTGCGTAAATCATTATTATTGCAATATGTATTGATATATGTCCTTAGAATGGTAGAACCGTGACGAGGGTATCAAGTGTTTCAAATCTTGATAGTGAGAACCCTATGAGCACATCAGGGGGCCATTCTAGAAACGTCCGTAGCCCCAGTATTATTCTGAAGTAAGGGCACAGATAATACGGTAAGGCTATCATAGTTTGAATGACCCAGTCGAAGGCAGTGACTGATCTCACTGTCAGGTTGTTTGGTGACAACCTGGTGCAACACATGGGTGCTGTTTGTAGGCGGATATACCGCAGAAGTTCACTGGACGACCCACCAGAGGATTCCATATGGATGGTAACCCCAGTGTCTATGGAACAAATCCCAACGAATGGTGGTGCATGTGACCTAGACTTGAGATCACCGGAGCGCCTTGTGCACCAATTGGTACAGGTGCACATAGCCTAACGCAGTTCATTTAGAGCTGTCAGTACGGTGGTGATTGGCTATATAAAGAGTATATCAAGACTATGGTGGTGATGAAAAAGGATTCATCACTCCCGGGTACGGGAGAAGTTATCTCCGGCGCAATTCAGTATATGGCAATGACACTGAACATGTGGCCACAGTGGGATTGAGTTGTGTTTATCCAGATTATAATACGGGTCATTGGTCCAGAAACTGAATTATAATATCGAGAGTAACCGAAGGTTGACACTATTTCTATGCCTTCGTCTCGTCGAGATAACGTATGATGAAAGGATCGAATTGTATGGTAACCATATCGTTGACAGGTAGCTACTTTGCTGAATCCGAATCTATCGGGTGGCCATGATGCCTTGCTAGGGGCCAATCTTGTCGTGATTAGTGAGGCGATTGATTGGTGTAATCGCGATATACTACACTACCGGTATGATGAGGAGCCTATGGGTCACACACATAGAAGATATTTAAGAAGCAAGAAGAAAGAGGGCTTTTTTTCTTCTTTTAGGCGAAAGGGTATTTTGGTAATTTCACAGTGCAAATTTGCTGAGGTCGTAGCCTTTTATTTAATTTGTTAAAAATTAATAAGTGAAATTACGGTTAAATGTGTGTTCGCACATATTTAATTAAATCATCATTATTGTTAAATGTTAATTAAATATTAATTGATTTAATTAAGATAATGATGAATTAAATTAAAATATCAAATTGGGAGTGTTTGGCAACATGGGGTGTTTGGGTTGGAGCCCAAGCCCCTTCCATGTGGGAATAGGAACTTGGTTTGCCTATAAAAGGAATAGTGTTTTTGTGGATTTAATAATTTTTAATTCATTTTGCCTTTTGATAAAAACACACACAGCAGCCCCTTTTAACTCACTCCCACGCCCCTTTCACTGTTCATGAAAAACAAACATTTTGTTTTTCTTCTTGATTTTAAGGCCAAGGAGGACTAGCAAATCCTCCTTGGTTCTTGTTGATTGTCTTCGTGTGGACTCTACGGTTCGACCTACACTTGGATCGGTAGCAAACACATTCAGGGACACATTGGTGGAGCCTCCAAACGTGGGTATGATATAAACATTTGGATTTATTTTTCTGCAGATTCTTATTATGCATAAACTGTAAAATCTGTGCCTTGATTTTGGGTTCTAAGGAACGATCCGTGGTTGTAAATTTTTTGTTTTCCGTGCGCAACCGGGTCTTTCCTAACAGTGGTATCAAACTAGGGTACTAGATTTACAGTATTGAATGGTTGATACATGAATTGTTTGATTGAAACATGCTGCCTGATGAATCTGCCTAGAAAAACCCAGATTTTGTTAAAACTGATAAATCTGTAATCCATGTTGATGAGTGATTCAAATGATAACTGGTTTAATAATGTGTTGTGATGAATGTGATATTGGTTGGTAATATCTGGTTGAACGTAGACGTTTGATTTGATTTGGATTCGTGTTTATACACAAAAAAAAATGCAAAAACGCGAACTGTACGAATTGGGGATCCAGGTTTCGCCGCGGCAAAGCTTTAGCTTCGCCGCGGCGAGGAGCCTCTGGACAGTTTTTTGTTCGCGGAAGATAAAACCTTCGCTGCGGCGAAGTCTGTGGCGGCTAGAATTAATTTTAATCTCGCTGGGCGAAGATAAAACCTTCGCCGCGGCGAAGTATGCAGCAGGAAGTGCATACTGTAAATGCTCGCCGCGGCGAAGATAAAAACTTCGTCGCGGCGAAGGATGTAGCTTTCCCATTCTATATTTTTTGAAAGGGATAATCTACAGTTTTAATAACCTATAAAGCCAATGTACATTCTGCACATTAAGAGGGGAATAATTAATTAAACCACCCAATTCAAAAATTGATTGTTTTTGAAATGTATGCTTTTTTACTGTTTGTATATTGCATGGTGCGCGGTACATGAGCCTTAGACCTAAGGGTGAATGTTTTAAATTATTTTGGGTATGTATGGCTGTAATATTTTAAATAGGGCCTGCGTGTCCTGCCTTCTCTCTCTTCGTAATGTACATTCTTTTCTCATCTCATTCCCTCGAATGAAATCGAGTTTCTAAATTGTTGATGTAAAATTAGTTGATGTAAAATTAGTTTAATATTAATTTTATTGTAATTTAGAATGATGTTTTTGTAATGTACTTGGAGATGGAGTGAAGGACGAGCAACTATCTTGAAGACTCAAGATATTTGTTACAAGATCCCTAGGTGACCCACCGATCCCTCTAGGCTCGAGGAGATCGGTTTAGTTAGGCCATGTACCGGCACGTTTAATATTTGTTTAGAATGCATGCTAAGGTTGAATGAATAACATGCCAAACAATGTTATTCTAACAAAGATAATAATCTGATGAGACATTAAATAACAAACCCTCACTCAAGTATATTAAGTCACGAATGCCTTCTATCACCATGGTTTTAATCAAACCACTGTTCGTCGAAACCTTGTTCGTCCAAGCGAAGGGTACACTTCTACAGTGGGAGGTTAAATTCATTGGAGTCTTCCTAATGGTGAGGGTCGACTTAAAATGACGGTTTTGCTTGTTCGCCAAAGCAAGGTTGATAAACGTCATAGGCTAGAGAGCAGTACACATTATGTGTACATGGTACATGTAGGTTGCTACTCTACTGATACTGAGAATCACACTTGGGACAATGGTTGGAGCCATTGAATTGTGTGATTGGCTTGTTGGCTTTTTCACATTTGAGGTTGATAGTGGGAGATATCAATTGGTGTGGATTAAGTTTGTTGGCCTACCTAATCAACCCATTTTGGCTTGTTCGCCAAAGCGAAGGTTTGAAAGGGCAGGATGGGATTCTCGTCCACTAGGAAAGCCAACGGGTTCCCGAGTTAATAGTGAGGGCTATTGGCTTGAGTAAAATAGTGGGAGCATCGTTTAATAAAAGACTTATTAAATAACAATGAACTTTATAATAACTTTATCTTTTTGCAACTGTAGATTCACGAAAATGAGCATTATGAACCTGCGACCGATAATCGAAAAAGAAAACAGGTTGGAGGGATCCAATTTCTCAGACTGGTATCGTAATCTTCGGATTATACTTAACAGAAAAGAAATTGTATATCCTTGAGAAGCCATACATGGCTGAGCCTGATCCTGATGCCACTCAGGAAGTTAAGGATACTTATCAAAAGTTCCTTGATGATGCTGATAGCGTACAATGCTTGATGTTAGCATGATGACACCTATGCTGCAAAAGCAGCATGAGAATATGGATGCTTCTTCCATAATTCTACACCTCAAAGAGCTTTACGAAACAAAGCTCGACATGAGAGGTACAAGGTGTCGAAAGCAGTTTGGGAGTCGTCTGACTGAGGGTGCCCAAGTTGGTCCTCAGTGCTCAAGATGATCGAGCACATAGAGGGCTTGAGACTTTGGGATGTGGGTTGGATGCAGAATTACAAATGGATTTAATTCTGCAATCCTGCCTGACTCTTTGCTCGTTCATAATGAATTTCAATATGAACACGATGGAGAAAACCCTGTCAGAACTTCTAAACATGCTGAGGACTGTAGAGCAGGACACTGAAAAAGTCCAAGCCTGTTTACTGGTTGCTGCCAGTAAAGCAAACGGTAACGGCAAGGGTAAGGCTAAGGCCAAACAAGCCAAGCCTAAAAGAAAGGTTGCCTTGGTCCTGAGAGGGCATAGGAAAGGGCAAGGTAGTCTGCTCTTTTGTGGCAAGCCTGGCCACTGGAGGAACACTGCAAGCGGTTTCCTCGCAGCAAGAGAAGTCAGAGGCTACGACTTCAGGTACTTTCATGATTGAGATTAACTTCTCTCCCTAACATCTTGGGTCATGGACACAGGATGTGGTACTCACATTGTATACTGATGTGCAGGGACTAAGGCAGAGTAGAGTGCTCGCCAAGGGAGAGGTGGACCTACGAGTTGGAAATGGAGCACATGTGGCTGCATTAGCTGTAGGGACTATTATTTATCTTGCCTAGGGTTTATTGTTGGAACTACATAAATGTTATCACGTACCTTCTATTTCTAGAAATATTATTTCAGTATCCGTTTTGAATATGGGGTATCATTTTGAGATCTAATGGATTGTTGTCCTTTAGTTTGAATGGTATCTATTTGGAATTGCAAGGTTATATAATGGATATTGTTCTTGATTTAAACAATAAAGATATTCTCAATATTGAAACCAAGAAAGCAAACAAAGCGATCAAACCAACATATCTCTGGCATTGTAGATTGTGTCATGTTAATAAGACTCGCATTGCAAAACTTCAAAGGGATGGAGTTTTGGCCCCTTTTGACTTCCAGTCATTTGGGTATGCGAGTCATGCCTTTTAGGCAAGATGACCAAGTCTTCTTTCACAGGACAAAGTGAAAGGGTACTGAATTTAGGCATCAACCATAGTGATGTATGTGGTCACTAACAATTGAAGCCAGAGGGGGTATAGTACTTCATCACATTTACTGATGATTTCAGTAGATATGGTTATGTCTACCTATTGAGACATAAATCTGAAGCCTTGATAAATTCAAGGAATTCAGGAATGAAGTACAGAATATGTTGGGCAAAAGTATTAAAGCTCTTCGGTCGGATCGAGGAGGTGAATACTAAGCTCGGGGTTTTTTGAGTACCTGAAGATGGGGGATAGTATCACAACTCACCCCTTTATACACCCCAACACAATGGGGTGTCAGAAAGGAGGAATATGACTTACTTGACATGGTAGGTCCATGATGAGTTTTAGTGATTACCTGCATCATTCTGGGGTTAGCCCTAGAGACTGCGACTCACGTTTTAAACCGTGTGCCGTAAAGTCTGTGATAAGACTCCATATGAGCTATGGAGTGGGCGAAAGCCAACTGTTTATCTAAGGATTTGGGGTTGCGAAGCTTATGTTAAGAAATTGACTTCAAACAAGCTGGGCCAAAATCCTGTAAAAGTATATTTGTGGGGTATCCAAATGAGACCAAAGGATACCATTTCTACCACCCAGAAGAGCGCAAAATCTTTGTTGCTCAATCTGGTGTCTTCCTAGAAAAGGAACTTTTTCTAAAAAGTACTAGTGGGAGAAAAGTAGAACTCGATGAAGTTCTGAAACCACAAGATATACTAGACGAAGACGGGATGATGTACCACAGGAGTGGTTGAGCATCATGAGGAGGGTTACTCCACAAATTGTGGATCAAAGTGAACCCCTCAGGTAGCACAGGAGCTACGTAGATCTGGGAGAGTACGCCATGAGCCCGAGAGATACGGTTATCTTGTGAATCACATGGTGGACGTACTAGTTATCGACGATGAACCTAGAACCTACGAAGACGCTATATCGGATCCAGTTTTAAATGGCTTGAAGCCATGAAATCTGAGATGGACTCCATGACCAGAACCAAGTGTGGTTCTGGTGGAACCATGAAGGGGTAAAACTATAGGTGTAAATGGGTCTTCAAGAAGAAGACTGACATGGATGGCAACGGCATACTTATAAAGCACGGTGGTTGCCAAAGGTTTCAAACATTCATGGCATTGACTATGAGAAAACCTTTTCGCCGGTTGCCATGATTAAATCCATCCGGATTATGCTTGCAATTGCTGCATATCATGACTATGGATTTGGCAATGGATGTCAAAACTGCTTTCCTGAACGGAAACCTTGAGGAGGATGTGTATATGACACACTGAGGTTTCGTTCTTGATAGTCAAGCTAATAAGGTATGCAAGTTGCAGAGATCATTTTAGGACTCCAGCAAGCTTCAAGGAGCTGGAACATTCGTTTGATGAGGCCGTAAAAGAATTCGTTTTATCAAAAAACGAAGATGAGCCCTGGTGTTTACAAGAAAAGTGAGTGGGAGCGCAGTAGCATTCCTAGTGTTGTAGTTGATGCTACTTCTGATCGGGAATGATATACCGAACTTGCAGTCGGTAAAACTTGGTTACCAGTGCTTCTCATGAAAGACTTAGGGGAAGCAGCCTATATCTCTTGGTATAAAGATCTATCGTGATAGATCGCGTGGTTGCTGGCCTAAGTCAGAGTGGCATAATTGACAAAGTACTGAAACGATTCGTATGGAAGAATCCAAGAGGATTTCTTCCGATGTCACATGGTGTTTATCTCTCTAAGGAATGTGTCCTAAAACACAAGATGAGAGAGATAGGATGAAGAGGATCCCATATGCATCAGCAATTGGATCCATCATGATGCCATGCTATGTACTCGGATTGATGTCTCATGTGCTTTGAGCACTTGTAGTAAATATCAATCGGATCAGGTGAGCGTCACTGGATGGCGGGCAAGAATATTCTTAAGTACTTGAAGAGGACTAAGGATATGTTCTTGGTTTATGGAGGGGAAGATGAGCTCACTGTAAGAGGATACAGTGATGCTAGTTTCCAAAGACGACAAAGATGATTATCGATCGCAATCAGGGTTTGTATTTTGTCTCAATGGTGGTGCAGTGAGCTAGAAGAGTCCAAGAAAGCACTGTAGCGGACTCTACAATGAGGCTGAGTATATTGCATTGTCAGATGCGGCTAAGGAGGCAGTCTGGATTAAGAAGTTCGTCACTGAACTTGGTGTGGTTCCTACGATTGTTGATCTATAGATATCTATTGTGACAACAAGAGCAATTGCTCAAGCTAGGGAACCACGGTCTCATCAGAAGTCCAGACACACTCAGACGATTTCATCTCATAGAGAGATAGTTGAGAGGAAAGACGTGTAGATTAGTAAAGTGCATACGACGACAATCTCGCAGTCCACTGACAAAGCCTCTGTCGCAGCAGAAGCATGAAAGGCACTTGAAATCATTGGTATTAAATACTGAATGATGGCTTAGTGCAAGTGGAGGATTGTTAGAGTAGATGCCCTAGAGCCAATCAATTATTGTAGAATGACTCTTTTGTAATAAGTATTAATCAATAATAAAATGCATTATTCATATCTCGTAAATCATTATTATTGCAATTGTATTGATATATGTCCTTAGAATGGTAGAACCGTGACGAGGGTATCAGTGTTTCAAATTTGATAGTGAGAACCCTATGAGCACATAAGGTGGCCATTCTAGAAAACGTCGTAGCCCTAGTATTATTCTGAAGTAAGGGCACAGATATACGGTAAGGCTATCATAGGTTGAACGACGCTGTCGAAAGGCAGGATCTCACTTGTCAAGGTCGTTTGGTGACAACCTGGTGCAACATGGGTGCTTGTTGTAGGGGAATACCGCAGCAAGTTCACTGGACTGGCCCACCAGAGGATTCCATATTGATGGTAACCCAGTGTCTATGGAACAAATCCTCTAACGAAGGTGGTGCATGTGATCCTTAGACTTGAGATCACCGGAGCGCCTTGTGCACCAATTGGTACAGTTTGACACTAGCTAACGCAGTTCTATTTAGAGCTGTCGTACGGTGGTGATTGGCTATACAAGAAGTGTATCAAGACTATGGTGGATTGACAAAGGATTCATCACTCCGGGTACGGGAGAAGTTATCTCACGGCGCAATCAGTATATGGCAATGACACTGAAACTGTGGCCACAGTGGGATTGAGTTGTTGCTCTATCCAGATTATATAGGGTCATTGGTCCAGAAACTGAAAATATAATATCGAGAGTAACCGAAGGTGACACTATTTCTATGCCTTCGTCGAGATAACGTATGATGAAAGGATCGAATTGTATGGTAACCATACGTGACAGGTAGCTACTTTGCTGAATGAATCTATCGGGTGGCCATGATGCCTTGCTAGGGGCCAATCTGGTCTGTGTATTAGTGAGACGATTGATGGTGTAATCGCGATACTATACACTACCGGTATGATGAGGAGCCTATGGGTCACACACATAGAAGATAATTTAAGAGCAAGAAGAAAGAAGGGCTTTTTTCTTCTTTTTAGGCGAAAGGGTATTTGGTAATTTCACAGTGCAATTAAATTTGCTGAGGTCGTAGCCTTTTATTTAATTTGTTAAAAATTAAATAAGTGAAATTACGGTTAAATGTGTGTTCGCACATATTTAAATTAAATCATCATTATGTTAAATGTTAATTAAATATTAATGATTTTAATTAGATAATGATGAATAAATTAAAATATCAATTGGGAGTGTTTGGCAATTGGGGTGTTTGGGTTGGAGCCCAAGCCCATTCCATGTGGGAATAGGGCAACTGGTTTGCCTATAAAAGGAATAGTGTTTGTGTGATTTAATAATTTTTAATTCATTTTGCTTTTGATAAAAAACACAGACACCCTTTTTACCACACTCCCACGCCCCTTTCACTGTTCCATTGAAAAACAAACATTTTGTTTTTCTCTTGATTTCTTAAGGCCAAGGAGGATCTAGCAAATCCCTCCTTGGTTTTGTTAATTGTCTTCGTGTGGACCTCTACAGTTCGATCCTACACTTGGATCGTAGCAAACACATTCAGGGCAACATTGGTGGAGCCTCCAAACGTGGGTATGAATCTAAAATTTGGATTTTATTTTTGCAGATTCTTATTATGCATAAACTGTAAAATCTGTGCCTTGATTTTGGGTTCTAAGGAACGATCCGTGGTTGTAAATTTTTTGTTTTCCGCTGCGCAACCGGGTCGTTTCCTAACACTTATTGCATGTAGGACACGTCTATCAGAGCAAAAGGTGTTTCATTTAATGTATCAGCTACAAAAGTGCAATGGATAACATCTGAAGAGGTCGTTACATTAAACACTCTTCGTCATGTCAGTCGCAAAGCGACGTGACCGTTTGCCTTCGTCGCATGTCAGTCGCGAAGCGACGTGACTTTGCTTTCAACAAAAAAATTCACCAAGTGTAATCAGGTCGAGGACCTCAATCGAAGACTAGAATCATCGTTATGGCACTGAATAAGATCTAGAACAGGTCGCGGACCTTAAAGAAGATCATTTCAGGTAACCTGCACGGGAATGTTTTCGCAACCTCTTTGCAACCAGGTCGGATCAACCAGTGTCCATCCGACACGCATCAAATCAAGGCATAATTGTGTAGTTCTCAAGGTTCGATCCTCAAACCTAAAAAATTAAGGGACTTCTGTTATGCCTGAAAAAGTAGGGCTGATGCCAAGCCTTGTCAGCGTGGGCGGTCAGAGCTTAGGTAGGCTCTGCAGCCATTCAGACGAAGCCACGTCGCATGCTGACGTGAGCGACATGCTCCCACCAGTGCAGTGGGTATGCACCAGATTGGGAAAGGCTGGAAAAGGTCCACGTGTCCAATCCCCGCAGAGGTCAAGGAAATTACTTGAGCAGGTGAGCAACGGGACACAAAGAAGGATTTGCACGGCAACCTGACCCACTCATAGATTCAGTAATCATTACCTCAATTCATCCCACTATAAATAGAGGGCTCCTCTCCCGTTTGTGGGATTAGCTAATTTTTCTCTGAAATAGCATACATTCTCTCTCGCTCTCATGTATTCACTTGTATTCTCTAAGCTATAAATCAGCTCGCTAAACGCGACCTGATCTCATATATTAATACAATATCAGTGGACATAGGATTCGCTTGTTTAAGCACCTGAACCACTTTAAACATTATTCTTCATCTCTTATTCAACCCAATATCCCCATATACACGTGTATCTTTTGAGTCAACTCAGCATTTCCCACGTGCGATTAGTTGGTGTCAAAATCAAGCTTCAACAACTTCCAACCTCACAATTTTGAAAATTGTTCACTAAACACCCCTCATAGAAGTTAAAAATGAAAATCTACGATAATATTAGAGGCTTAAATTTACATTTGGTTGAAAGATAGTGTTTGGTTCATTCGTTAAGTATCGATTGTTGCTTTAACCTTTTTTTTTTTTTTTATAAATATTATAGTATTTAAAAAATCCTTGCTAATGAATTAGGAATCAATTGATAATGATTTTTAAGATATTCTTATCTATTTGCTCTTCAAAATTTTAAATGGTCAAAATCAAGAGTTTATAGTGTCAAATAATATAAATTAAAAAGTTTGAAGATGTTGTCTCTTAAATTTTAGAATTTAGGTGAACAATGATACATCATGGTATTAACCGGTTAGATTATCAAGCTAATTTTTAAAATAATGTCATGTGTGGACTAGTTTTGCATCATATATTTATTATTATAGTTTTGCAAAATACAATTTCATTAAGGAGAGAAATATTTTTAGTAAATTAAAACAACCCTTACGTTTTGAAAAATTTATAAAACAGCCTCATAATTTCGAAAATGGTTCACTTATTAGGGTTTAAATGTACCGTGTGAAGGTTAAAAATGGAAACTTAATGTATATTACAGAGTAAAATTGAAATTTAATCTAAAGATAATATTTTGAGTTATTGTCCAGTGTCGACTATTGCTTCAAAGTAATTTATTTTTTATATATTTTATTAAGATTTAAACAACTCTCAACTAATGAATTTTGCGTTCAATTTATAATGATATCAACTCGACCCACAAATTTTTCAAAATTACAAACTTGTCCATATGCAGTAAAACATCTCTATAGTGATACTTTATATAAGAATAACCTCTATATAATTATAAAACATTCAATCCCAACTTAGGATAGTTATAAATAAGAATAAACTCCACATTGTAATAAGTTATAATTTTTCTAATTCCCGTCTTAAGAAAGTTGCTTCCACATAATAATAATTATACGTATATTGCAAAAAAAACAAAATTGTTATGTTGCATTAAAGGTTTAAGATGAAATAATTTTTTTATCTAAAGTTGTTTGGGACAATGATTTATGCTTAAGAGTTGTTACCACATCTTTTAATTTTGCAGGCATAGAATAATTTGCTAGCATAAACACCTTCTTGTTGAAGTCAAAATATTTCTACCTTTTTAAGCATGTTTAGAGCTTCTTCACACGAAACTTTTTGTATTTCCTACTATCATCCTCAGGATTATTTCCTTTCTCTTTTTATCTAATTGTAGGAATGACTACTAAAATAATGAATTAAAATCCTAATACATGCTACTAAAACGTGAATTACAAAATAACTAAGTCAAAACAATAATTTTTGTAACTACGTCTTTATTAAGTTATAACATCTTCATAGTAATAAAATTAGTTTGTCCCACCATTACGATTATACAAAGGTTTTACTTAAGATTCCGGTAATCTTCCAAAACCAATAGTAATTACTGTTGGTTAAATAGGTGGTAATCTAATTAGTTCCATTTTCTTAGGTATTTTAAGATTACTTAGTAATGTTAATTTTATTACAGTTTTACCTTTTATTAATAAAATTTTTGAACAATGATGCCCTTATTTAAAAATTAATTTACATGAACCTATCATTACAATTTTACCCTTAATTATTTAAGTTTTTGGACAGTAATGCCCTTATATTTAAAACAAATTGCTAGCCACCCAAGACCACCACCACCTGCTAGCAATATTACGATTAACCACCAATAATAGTCTCATTATTCACCGACCAAGATTGGCCTCTAGCAAGGCATCATGGCCACCCAACAAGTAGAGATCATCGAACAACTGATACCTATCAACGGTACGGTTACTATGTTAGAGTAGGTGTTCTAGAGCCAATCATATTATCGTATATTGACTCTATGGATCATGATTATTCAATCTATAAAAGGCATAGTTTATATTATGTAAAGCATATCTCATATGTATGTATTAATATATTTTCTTAGAGTAGTTGAACCGTGATGAGGGAATCAAACAGTGATAAGTCTTGATTGTGAGATCCCTATGATCACTTATGGTGGTCATTTTAGAAACGTCCATAATCCTAGTATTATCCTCACTTAGGGCACAAATAATACGGTACGGTTATCATAGCGTTGAACGATCCTACTGGAAGGTATAGACAGCTCTTACATGTCAAAGTTGTTTGATGACAACTTGGTGTGACACATGGATGCTTGTTATTCACGAGTTCATTGGACTGGCCCATAAGAGGATTCCATATAGATGGTAACCTCAATGTCCATGGAATATATCCTCCAACAAATGGTGGTGCATGTGGTCCTTAGACTTGAGATTACTGGAGCGTCATGTGTAACTATTGGTGTAGTTTGACACTAGCCAAACATAATCCTATATAAGGTTATCAGTGTGGTAGTGATTGGCTGCATTGAGAAGTACATCATGGCTATGGTAGATCGACAAAGGATTCATCACTCATAGGTGCAGGAGAAATTATCTCGGTGAGATATTCGATAAGAGACAACGACCTTGAATCTGTGGCCACAGTGGAATCAAGTTGGTGCTCGGTTGGTCTATTGGTCTGATAACCAAATCTAAATATGTCAAGGTGGTTTATACTTGAAGCTGACATTATTTCTATACTTCAAACCTTGATGAGATAATAGATGATGAAATGATTTGATTGTATGGTAACCATACTGTTAACAGGTGGCGAATACGCTGGATCCGAATATGTCGTGTGTCCATGATGCCTTGCTAGAGGCCAATCCTAGTCTGTGTGTAATGAAATGATTAATAGGGTGTTGATTATGATATCACTCACTACCGATATGATGAG
This sequence comes from Pistacia vera, assembly GCF_008641045.1. NCBI lineage: Eukaryota > Viridiplantae > Streptophyta > Magnoliopsida > Sapindales > Anacardiaceae > Pistacia > Pistacia vera. The sequence goes on from NW_022196645.1 coordinate 2,338,824, forward strand.
GAGCCTACGGGTTACACATTTAAAAGGCAATTTAAAGAAGATAATGAGTGAAGGGCATTTTTGTCATTTATTGAAGAAGGGGTATTTTGGTAAATCTTACGGAGCAATTAAATTTGCTAGAAAGTTGTTGTCTGGATCTAATTCCGTATTGGATTTAATATGTAAGATTGATTATTTATATAAATATATATTGTAAATAAATAAAACGTCATTATATATATATATATATATATATAGCTATAGATATATATATATATATATATATATATATTATATATATTATTAAATACTAAAAATCATTATTAGATAAACAAATAATAATGGCCTAATGCGCGTTAGTGATTTTCTTCGGAAATCAAAGAAACTAATTATTTAATTGTGAAAGGGTATATTGGTAATATATTCTAATTAGGGAAACTAGGGTGTGCCTATAAAAGGCACTTTTCCCTGAATTTCCCTAATATTTCATGCATTGCCAACCAAGAGAAAGAGTTGAGAGAATTTTTCTCTCTTGAATTTTCTTACTCCCTTCTTCTTTAAACATCACAAATCAAACTAGTAAAGTGATTGTGTGTTGATTCTTGCCTTTGTGTGGACATCGTGGGTTCACTTTTATCCTTGAAGTGTGAGCGTTTTTCAATGATCAAGCGGTGGAGTCATCAACGTGGGTAAGAATCTAAAACCTTAAATGGGTTCTTATGTTCTATAACATGTAAACAATGTATTTCTCATATATGGATCTTGGGACTTTAGGTTTTAATCGGTACATTTTTGTTTTCCACCGCCTATATCTTTAATTAAATCCTAACATATTGTGCAATCCAATCATTTCATCATATATTATCTCTTCAAGGCTGAGGTAAGTGTCATCCTTAGATTGTGCCCTTGATGTAATTGGTGTTTGGTTATCGAACTAACGACCGAAATAAAATCGGATTTGAGTGACAACTCAATTCCAATGTAGCCATAGATTTATGGTCGCTGCCATTTAACCGAACTGTGCAGTGAGATAAATTCTCTCATAACCAAGACTGATAAATCCTTTGTTGATTCACCATAGCTATGATATATTTCATGATTTAGCCAATCACCACCGTACTGATAACCTCTATATAATAATAAAACATTACAATCCTAACTTGGGATACTTATAAATAAGAATAATCTTCACATTGTAATAAGTTACAATATTTCTAATTCCCGTCTTAAGAAAGTTGCTTCCACATAATAATAATTATTTGTTTACAAAAAAAAATGTTACACTATATTAAAGGTTTAAGATGAAATAAAATATTTATCTAAAGTTATTTGAGACAATGATTTATGCTTAAGAGTTGTTAGTACATCTTTTAATTTGCAGGCACAAAATAATTCCCTAGCATTACCTTCTTGTTGAAGTTGAAATATTTATTCCTTTTTAAGCATATTTAGAGCTTCTTGGGACGAAACTTCTTGTATTTCCTACTGTCATCCTCAAGATTATTTTCTTTTTATCTAATTGCAGCAATGACTACTAAAATAATGAATTGAAATCCCAATACATACTACTAAAACGTGAATTACAAAATAACTAAATCAAAACAATAATTTTTTTAACTACATCTCTATTAAGTTATAATCTCTTCATAGTAATAAAATTAGTTTGTCCTACTATTATGATTATACAAAGGTTTTACTTAAGATTCCGGTAATTTTCCAAAACCAATAGTAAATTAGTAATTATTGTTGGTTAAATAAATGGTAATCTGATTACCTCCATTTTCTTAGGTATTTTAAGATTACTTGGTAATGTTAATGTTATTACAATTTTACCCCTTATTAATAACATTTTTGAACAATAATGCCCTTATTTAGAAATTAATTTACATGAACCTGTCATTACAATTTTACCTTTAATTAATTAAGTTTTTGGATAGTAATGCCCTTATATTTAAAACAAATTGCAAGCCACCCAAGACCACCACCACCTGCTAGCAACCCTCGTTAGCCACCGCTGACTGACGTGATCGGAATAGCGCACACACGACTGGATCTAGTCGGTCATGCATCAATTTGGCCGTATCCAGCTATATCCACCATGAATCTAGCCAGAAATGGTCAAATCTGCTGCTAGAGATTTGGTCGTTGACAACTAGATTCTGGTCGAGATCTAGCTATTAACAACGGCCAAAACTATCTGGTCATCGTAGATCTAAATCTATTCGAAAACGACCATATCGGTGCACGGCCGACCAGATCCAGTTGATCATGCGTCGTTTTGGCAACTACCGATTGCCGTCCGACAGTGGTGACCAATGATTGGCTATCCTATTGGGTAGTTAGAATGCTTTAATTAATTTTTAAACTTTTATGGTGATGATGTTTAGCTAAATTAATAAATGTCGGGTGTTAAAAAAATAATAATTTAAAATAATAATAATATTAAAATGGATGGGTAGTTTAATAATTCATATAACATACCTACCAATTTATTCTTCCTAACTAGAGCCGACAGTGGACCGTGCCAGCCCATAGCACGACAAGGCACGACACGAAAAAAGCACGGCACAGTATGGCCCACGATCATGCAACCGTGTCGTGGGCCTTATAAAAGGCACGTGGGCCGACATGACATGACAAAAGCCTAATTCTAGAATTTAGAAATTAATAAAAATGAAGATATATAATAATTCTTAATCCTAATTTCTAAATTTGTATTTGTAATTTATAATTATAAGTATAAAAAGTATTGAAATTCAATTAATATTTCATAGTGATTATATATATTTTTTAAATAATACAAATATAAAATGTCACAAAATATAACATATAATATATTTTTATAATAATTATTAATAAGAAATCAAATTTATAAATATTAAAAAAAAAAAAATTGTAAGCCGACCCACAAAGCATGCAAGCCGACCCACGACATAGCACAATATATAACAGGTCGTGCCGTGAGCCTTCAAATTTAGTACGTCGAAAGCCCAATACAGCATAACAAGACACGAATTTCTACTAGCCTTGGCTACTGTTTTAAAAACCGGACCAGACCGGCCGGTCCAATCGGTTGGACCAGGAACCGGTCACGTGTCCGGTTCGAGTTAAGACCAAAACAGTTATAATGTAATAAGCCATTTTAAACCGTTTCAAAACCGAATAATTTCACTGAACTGTCGATCCAACCAAACCGACGGATAAACCGGTCGAGAAACCCCTAAATCCCTAATACCCCATCGCAGCAGACGCAGCCCTTTCTCTGTTTCTCATCTTCTTCTCTCTCAGTTTCTTGCGAAAATTTCTTGGCTCCTCTCATCTCTGCGAAAATTTCTCAGCTTCATCTCTGTTCTCTTATCTCTGCAAAAATTTCTCACCTTCTTCTCTGTTCTCTACGAAAATTTCTTTCTGAAATTCCACCCAAATCGCAACTGAACTCTCTGAAATCAACGACGACGTCTTCCTCTCTCGCCAGAAATCAACGACGTCTTCCTCCCTCGTCGGAAATCGACGATGATAGCTCCTTTCCTCACTGAAAATTGACGGCGACAGATCCATTCATTGACGACAGCTCAATTCCTCGATCCAGGTAATAAACACGCCATTCCTCGATCCACCTTCAATAATCAATAATGATTTCCTTGCAAACTTTATCTGGAGCAATGTGTATGTGCATGTATTTCCAGATTATGTGTATGTGTATGTGCATGTATTTCCAGATTATGTATTTGAATTCACCCTGCTCCTGCTCCTGCTCCTGATTTTGTTTTTCTTTTGCTGGCTAAAAGCAGAAAGACTTTTTGAAGTGACCTCTGGGCATAAGAAAGTTGTTTCATATGTGAAATTCTTGTCAAATGATGAACTTGCTTCTGCATCTACAAACAGCACACTACAGTTATGGGATGTGAAAGAGAATCTGCCAGTGAGTAAATATTGCTTTAACCAAAATTATCATGTAGATAATCCTTTCATTTGAAGTTTGCATGCCCATTTGAAGTTTGGTTTTGGAAGCAGTGAGATCGGGACGAAATTGATAGCAGTAAAATCATGAAGTGCATTTTGCAAATCACAAAAAGGAAACTCAAATTAAGCTCATAAAAGAAGGAAAGATTTTTTCTTCTTTTATGAGCTTAATTTCGTATATGTACTTATGTAGTTAGCAGAACTTTTATTGATATACTTTATGTTTTACTTGAGTTATTTTATGTACAACTATCAACCAATTTTGTGGTATGTTTGTTGCTAAATACTTATTGTATGTGCATGTATTTCCAGATTATGTATTTGAATTCCGTACTTGAATGTTTATGTTTTACTTCTATTGTATGTTTGTAGATGGAATAAGGACTATGACAGACAGGATGTTGCATGATGACATAGCAAGAATACAACTTGACTTGATTCAAATGATTCAAGCTACAAACAATAACATGCATGAAACTTAGAGAAGAAATAAAGAGTCACAGGAAGAGATGAGACAAATGAAAAGTAGGGAAAAGGATTCTCATGATGCGTGATGACGTCACTGGTTCAACCGACAGTCCAATCGATTGGACCGATTGAACCGTGACCCAACCATCAGAGCGGGTTGCCCTCCGGTCCGGTTTTTAAAACAATAGCCTTGGCACGACATAGCCCATGACACGACAGACCTTAAATTTTTAAGCAAAGCACAATCCACTGTCGACTCTACTCCCAACTAAATATATAAATATAACATACCTACCAATTTATTCTAACCTAACTAAACACATTTTCCTAAATATTGATGGGTGCGTTTGATTTATTATTTTAGATAGGATTTTGGGAATAATATTGAGTAGTTGGATAAGGGAGTATTACAAGATAAAATTTAAAAATTTATGAAAAAGCCTCTAGGTTTGCTAATTTAATTAAATACCCTAATATATAAAATAACAAAAACACCCCCACCACCTGTAGTGCCAGATTCTGGCCACCATCGCCGGAATCTGGTCAGAAAATCGTGTTACGACACAGACCGGTCGGATCTGCGTCGTAATGCATCGTTATGGCCTTTTCCGGCCAGATCCACCACAGATCTGGCCGAAAAAGGTCAGATCTACGACCTGTTGTGGCCGCGACGGTCGAAAAAGGCCAAAACGACGGCCAAGTATATGGCCGTCGTTTTCGGTCAACGATGGTCAAGTCTTTGGCCGTCGTTCACGGCCAGATCGGTGAACTTCCAACCATTTCTGGTCGACAGGTAGGCCGTTGTACAGATTCCGACTGCCACCGACGATGGTTGCCCAAATCTGGCAAGTATGGGTCACGAGGGTGTTTTTGATAATTTTTAAACTTTTTTTCAGGATGTATTTGATAAAATTAATAACCTTATGGGGTCTAAAAGTAATTAAAAAAATAAGATAATATTTCTTGAATAATGTGCCAAACATTATTTGAAGAATAGGATTAAGAATATGGATAAAAATAATAAATCAAACATGCCTGATATTCCCTGAATCATACGCACCCTATAAGTCATTTCTGGATAAAGTTGAATGCTATAAATGTTTATGCCATTTCATATCTTGCAATCCAAGAGTCTAGCCTAACCCAATCCCAAACCCCATTAAAAACCTTTCAGATTTTGAAACATCAAGAAAATGTATACACATCTTAAAGTCCAATTCAAGAATACATATAAGCCACAAGCAGTAATCATATGAATCTTTTATCCAAGCACCATTGATCTTTAAAAATAACAACGTTTTGATAACAGTATCAAGGTTCAATAATGGCTTTCCAATAAAAAATTATTAACTGTAGATTCTCAACCACGTCCGGATTACAGCTACATCATCATCAAAATATCATAAGAGTTCATAGCTGAATAAACATCAAATGGCAAAGCAAAAGGGTAGCATTTATGCACCCAACACCGAGCCCGAGTTCTTCCTGCATTCGGCAAGCATATCCATGTAGAACTGACACTTGCTGATGTCGTTTCCAAAGTTGTTGATGCACTACAAAAAACCAAAGGGATACTAGTTAGAATACTTCAATGACCCAAATCATATATATATCAAAAGATTATTCCGGAAGCAATAAAAGTAAATCTAATAAAAACCAATATAAACATAACTTTGCAAGTCAATTATAGAAATTTAAAAAGTAAAACTTAGACGGTACCTCAAATAAGAAAACAAAGAAGTATCACACTGATTTAAAAATCAACTTATTGACAGTACCAACAAGAACAAACAAACTCAAAAATTGGTTTCAATTCTTCTAGCCAAAGAAAATGATTTAACTCCTGTAAGTTCTATGCTTTCAAAACCTGTGCAGCAAACTTCAATACATTGGTTTAACTAGAAGCAAAGTAATTCTTTTGCTTCCAACTTATTCACTAAGTTCTTCTAGGAAACAGACTTAAACAGTTAAACCGTCTGCATATCAAAACACATCTAATAATAAATAGCGGAATGAAGAAAATATACATACATCTTGGAATGCCTTGGAGTGAATACCGCAGGCATCAGGGCTGCCAAGGCTGTTTGTAGTTGGAGCTGGGGCAGCAGCAGCAGCCTCAGAGACCACAGTTTCATGTTGGATGGTTCGAGGACCCATGACAGCATCCACAGCCCTGTGTGCCACTGCACTTCCAGTACCAAAAGCCATGCCTGAAACACAGACAGAGGACAAAAGTTCAGAATTGCTATGACTCAAATCAGAATTTAACATGTCATAGAAACCTTTTCATAAAATTGTATATGTAAAAAATCTGACAAAACTGATAATCTTAACATACCCTGAGCTATGGTTGAGCCAATGCCTCCAAGCAGCGATCCACCACCACCACTTTGAGCCGGAGCTGGAGGAGGGGCACGTTGAACTGCATAAAACAAGAAATATCAGGCATTAAAACCAAGTGCTTATCCAATTTTAAAATATGGTAAGAAAAAACACATTGAAAAAGTACATTTATTTACACACTGTAAACTACAAACAATATGTTGTGTGTTTATTTGAAATATACAAAAAAAGCACCTGGTGTAGGGGGTGCGCTACGTCGGGGAGCAGGGCGGGGTGCAGATCTTCCTACAGAAGAAAGTAAAATCACCATTAGAATCAATAAAGAATATCCCGTCACAGCAGTAGACACATACAACCTTGAGCAGTCTCTCACAAGAACATTAGACCCAAAAGCCTTTTTATAGTTTAAACAAACAGGGTTTAATATACATACCAATAACCTAAACCAAGAAAAATTTACAGCCACAGTATCAAATCTTGGACCCAGTTACCTCAATATTCAATGCAGAATATCATAACCAAATAAAATATCTCAAATAACACACCCAAATACTTCTATACTAACCTATAAATATACTCTAGACATTAACCATACGACAAAGCTTGACAATATTAAACGCTTACCCCTATCGTTTTGCAAGCAATTAACATCCCAATCACAAACAAATATCTAAACACTAAAAATAACAAAATTTTCTATCCTAAACCCTAAAAGCTATAAACTTCGGATAGCAGCCACTGGAGTTAGCCATACCCAGGGGTCTTGTGTTCGAGTTCGGCAATTACTGGGTTTACCCCAAAAAAAAAAAAAAAACTATAGACTTTGTCATTGAAAACCCTAAAAGCATCAAACTTTGCCATTTTAAACCCTAAAAGCAGCAAACTTTATCATTCTGAACCCTAAAAGCAACTCACTTTATCATTCTAAACAAAATAATTAGACTTAATTCACTTTTTTCCTTTCAAAAAATTAAAAAAAAAAAAAACCCCAAAACATTTTCATGATTATTTCGCAGCAAACAAAAATACCAAATCAAATGAACATAAAAATCAAAATAGATCTGAACGGCCACTTACCTCCGGAGCTTCGGCGAGGCATGTTGTTTAATAGCGTCGGCTGAACAACGAAAGATAGAAATTTCTAGAGAAAATGTTTGAGTGTTTGCTTATCAGGACTCGAAGAATACCTGAAGATCTGTTTATATAATCCTGTCGATAATCCGGTGTGGTCAGGACCACTGGTACTAATGACGTGTCAATATCACGTTAGTCTGTTTTTAATAATCCTTTTAGCACCCTATGATGTAACACTAGATGGCACACCCGTACGTTGCGCGAGTTTATTTATTATATTGTTTTTATTTTATTATCGAATTTTTATATTTTAAGAAATTATAAACAACTATTGTTTCACAAAAAAATATGTCAAATATTGATTATAATAGAACATTTTGTTATTGTTCTTTTTTTTTTTTAATCAGGTTTTTATGTTTATAGATTGCTGAGAATCGTTATATGATTGTCATTTAGGATGTCGTTAATTGGTCTCCGTATTGCTACTAATTGGTGTTTATAAAATAGAGATGATTCACATGCATTTAATTAATGTATGCAGTACAGATCTTTCACATTCCTCTTTTAATTTGATAAAATGCAAGTGACGGAAGATTAAAATGGCTAATTTGTAATTCAATAAGAATTGAATTAATTGAATTCAATACATAGAAGTTGAAAGTCCCGCAACTTATGAAAGTGGTTTTGATGCAAATAAATTAATTAATTGAATAATGAAATAATACTAGAACATTTTAGTGATAGGAATATATTCCCTTTTCAAAGCAAAAGAAGAGTTGCAACATTTTTCTTACAACAATCTGGTACATAATAATATAATTGAAATGACAATTTTGCCCTTCTTAAAATTAGTAGTTCCTACATGGAATATAACCATTACTTTGAGGTCCAACAGTTAATCTTTCACCATTTTAAAAGGCTGTCCAGCACCGTGAAATGAGCAAAAATAAAATAAAATAAAACTTGTCATCCTTCATCATCCAACACAAACTCTATTCGCCACAAAACACAAACTATTACTGGCTACAGAGTCCACAACAAAAACATGTATAACCTATCTAAGAATGTAAGTTTGCAGCTTTTTGATAATAAAATATTCTTCATTGATAAACACTTTGCAGTATAACATTGTTTATAAGACACAGAAAAATAAAATAAATGGACAATATATATATATTTTTTTTTTTAAATGGTTCATACTGTGTCTACGCCAAAAATGAAGTGTTCATTAAATTATTCCGAATGTCACCCCCATCAATGCTCACCGTGACCATCACTGCCAAAGGTTGGCTGCATAATAAAGGAATCAAAACTGAATCAATTTACTTTAACAAATAAATCAGTAATAATATGAAATTTCATAAACAAACAATGGTTTAAAGTAAGCACCTGTGAGTGGGGCAATGGTTGGCTACACTTGGAATGACCACTTCTGGTTGCTCAATAGGTGGTGTATAGGTTGTTCTTGTAAGTGGAACAACTCTTAGTCAAGCACAGAGAGAAAGATGGGAACTGTAGTTCCAAGCTCCATGAATATATCAAAAACTGATAATGAAATAGGCATCATTGATTCTCCAAAGAGCTTGATGCTGGAGCTTAGTTTGTCCTCAAGTTAAGAGGTTAGTCAAATTAGCCAAATATGAATATGAATATCCAAGAATTTGTCAAACATCCGCATGTGTTTTAATCCAAACTTAAGTTCTACGCAAAAGTTCACTAAAAACTTAAAAATTTATATTTGAAAAACTCTTTCTGCAAAAAGTTTGAGTTTATACTCAAAGAAAATAATGAGTTACTAAATTTAGTCTGGTTGCATAAAAACACCAAGGAAAAAAAAATTTCAACTGTATTTAGACATTAAGAAAACTTAAAGAGTAAGTGCTTTTAAGATTACACTAAGTTGGCACATAAATCATCAAATTTTTACTCTATAAAAGAAAAGATTACCTTTCAATATGGTCTCTGCTTTCCATCATGTTACCTGCTGGGTTTGAGAACTAATCAAGTTCATTAAAAAAAAAAAAAAAAAAAAAAAAACAATAAAAGATGTTACTCATTTATCCCATCACACAACATGCACATGCACACACATAAACACATACTGTATATGCATTAAATGTGACAAAGTAAGGGAAAGTTGTGCATTCTCGGAAGCTAATACATTGTGCAGTAGCCAAAACATATCATATCCAATTTGATGGAGATCTATGGACAAAACCATACCATTATGATGTGTACCATAATCAATCTATAACTTCACATGGAAAATATTGTAATGTATGAAGAAATAATACCAGACATTGACGGAGTTAGAATGCCATCACTAATAACCATGCTGGTTCCCAAAAGCACTACCAGTAGCAATAGAAGTTACTCACTCCTCAATTGATCTTACGTTTCATCTAGTTTTCTAGCACAACTCTTGGTTATACAAAGGGCTGCAATCTCACACAAACATCATAAGTTCACGCCTTAGTCTAACATATCATAAGAAAATAATGGAAGGAAACAAAAAAGAATGAAACATGTTAGAATCATTCACAATGGCTTCAAAAACAACTCATCAACCTACAGGAAATCTCAATTCAGTTACATCACAAAAAAAATCAAACACCGCCATCAAATTTCCAATAACATTTGAATTCTTCACACAAACTACCTGCTCAGCAAGGTCAAGGCTAACACGATCAAGAATCTTGAAACAACATCTTGAACCTCATAACATGCCCTGACTCTTCTTCCTCCACAGAAAACACTTAGATTCAACTCGAGAAACAACCTTCTCGAAGATGAACACTGAACTCCAAAACTCTCCTCTGAAACATCACACATGACTCTTGACTTCCACAAATTGCCTACTAATCAGCCTTGTTGACAAATCCCCACTTAAATCTATCTCTCAACACCCTCCAAACCCGGACTGGAACCAATCCACATATCGCCATATAGCCAATCTGTAAAAAGACAATTTTGGATCATTCTGAGAACAAAAACAACTGTAGACGTTTAGTTCTCATTCATTTAAGGAACATATAAAAAAAATCAATATTTAAATCTAAGTCATTGAATTATACAAAGAAATGAATCATTCAACATATATAGAATAAGTTTAAGTTCAATTGTTGAGAAACTTATTCACTACTTAATTAAAAAACTATTAAAATTTAAATCCAACCCATTAGTTATACAATGAAATGGAATCTTTAAGAAATGGATTAAAAGGTGTAAAATAGTAATGTAGAATTATGCGTTAATATGTAGAATAAATAGTTTTATATTAGCTTTTGGTATCATCATCAGTGGGAAACAATAAACTGGAACTTTTATTGATTTTATTGATAATAGAACTATTATATATATAGTTCTATTTTTTTCCTTGAGGAATACCAAGTTCTTTTCTTGGCAATAATCAGGGATTCACGTTTCGTAAATCGAATATTACATGTATGGTTGAGCCTGTTATTTCTAATAAAGCATTCATTATATCTCTATTCATGACTCTGGCAGTGTTGAGTTTGTCCAGCATGACTTTAAGGTTTTGTAGAATACCTTCCAGTTCAAGCGAACCATCTGACGTTGTGCTTGACCTGCTAAAAATCAAAAATCGACATGTAAAAGTACATATGTAGAAGGAATATAAGAGCAATCAGTTCATGTTATTTACCGCACGCTTCTGTTTGTTTGGATTTGGATTGACAATAGTTGGTCTTTTATCTTCCATTTGTTAATGGTATCGTGTTGAAATGAAAGAATATTTGAAGGTGTATGGATTGTTGAATTCTCTACTTATATAGCTTTAGATGTCATTAAGTAATATTATATGATAATTAATGATCACAACAACTGTTGTGTATGTTTCAATGTAATTGGATTATTGCTAATTAATATGACTTTGATATTTTTTAGAAAGTGTTTGCATGTTATTGGTTATGGTTATTTTGATTTAAATGTTTTATTGTTATTGAATGAGTTTAAAATTTTTAGATTTATATTAAATGTTAAATGATAATACGTTTTATAAAAAACATTAATTGAATGTGAAGGGGTAAAATATATTAATTATAATAATTAATGAATGTGAAGGGGTTCAAAAAATTAATATAATTAATAAAATAATTAATATGCATAAATGAACGTTGAATATAGTGGATTAATAAAGTGTATTATTGAATTTCATGAATGTGAAAAGATATGTGTGTATTTATCAAATTAAAGAGGAATGTGGAAAGATTTGTATTGAATACATTAATTGAATGCATATGAATAATCCCTATTATAGCAAGCCTAATAAAAAGCAAACACGTGGACAATTAACGACATCCTACATGGCGATCATATATAATCCTACGTGGCGTTAGAAGAAGCAGTATGCTTCAGCATTATATTCAGATTTATATTAAATGTTAAATGATAATACGTTTTATAAAAAAATTTAATGAATGTGAAGGGGTAAAGATATATTATTATTAATAATAATTAATTGAATGTGAAGGGGTACAAAAATATTAATATTAATTAATAATAATAATTAATATGCATGAATGAACGTTGAATATTAATGGATTAATAAAGTGTATTATGAATTTCACGAATGTGAAAAGATATGTTGTATCTTTATCAAATTAAAAGGAATGTGAAAGATCTCAAATTAAAAGAATGTGAAAGATTTGTATTGAATACATCAATTGAATGCATGTGAATAATCCCTATTATCAAGCCCAATAAACAGCAAACACGTGGACCAATTAATGACATCCTAATGGCAATCAATATCAATCCTACGTAGCGTTAGAAGAAGCAATATGCTTCAGCTATTATGAATGCATGTGAATAATCCCTATTGTAGCAGCCTAATAAACAGCAAACACGTGGACCAATTAACGACATCCTACATGGCGATCATATATCATCCTAGTGGCGTCAGAAGAAGCAGTATGCTTCAGCATTATATAAATATAGATAAACAATGAATCAGACTAAATTCATCAAACAAAACATATAATCATGCATTAATTATTATTATTATTTAATTTTAATATTAATGTATTTGTACCCCTTACATTCATAATTATTACTAATATTAGTATATCTTTACCCCTCTTCCTTGCTTTCTTGTCCACTAACTAATTCACTTTGGAAAGTCAATCTAAATTGCCTCATTTTCCCAAGTGACCCTCAGTGAATTGCAGATTCATTGTATTCCTCTCATGTTTGAATTAAAATAGAAAAATTTATGACCGTTAAATTGTGAGCACAAAAATATGCATTTAATAGTTTGTTTGTCATGATTTAATCAATACAATAATTATATTTTGAATGTTACCCATGGTAACTGAAATGGTTGAAGTTGAAAGCATTATAATATAAACAGTTCAAAGTGTTTATGGGGTGCAGTTTGTTAGGTTATTGTTTGAAATTATTCGTTATGCGTATAATTAGTCAATATAGTTGTCCATTTTATAGTACAATTCTGGTATTATATGTTTAGTATACATTTATATTGTATGATAATCAAAGGTTTATGGGGATAGAGTCTATTATACTATTGTATTTACAGGCTTCGTATTTTTACTTGTTTTGTACGCATACGTTAATTCTCTGTTCACTAGGTTTCTTAGACTTTTAGTTTCTGAAAGTTGTGTTGAAAGCATAATGATATTAATAGTTCAAGTGTTATGGAGTGGAGTCTGTTACGTCATTTTTTATTATAGGTTTCTAATTATATTGTCTTCTAATTACAATATAATATTTTGTTGACAGGGTTTCTTGGGTTTTAGAAATAAAGCAACGATGGCTAGATCACCCAATGTGATTACTCAATTAGAAAGAAATCAGAGGATTCTAGAACTTGAGAAGGAAAAGTTACTGGGGACTAATTTTGTGTACAAAAAGAATCGAAGAAAACAGTAAATGAATTAAAAGACAAACAGGAAATTATAAAAGTCATTGGAAAATCTGTGCAAGAGCTCAGGAACAGCTTGATGTCCTTAAGAAACAGGAAAAAGATTACTGGATGAAAACGCAGACTTACAACCTGCTCTTGACAAAAACAAAGACAGAGAGATCAAGCTGCTGATATTGTGACAGACATGTTTATCAAAACCCGAAAAGCAAGTGTCTACATGCTATTGGTTAGGCTATAATTGCTGCAAGTGTTTGATGTTATTGGTTTATACTATTTGTATTTACTAACAGATATATCAATGTTTTGTAAATGTTAACTGTTTATTATTATTAAATTAGATCAAGAGAAAATCTTCACTTCATGATAAATGTTGATGATTATATATCTTTCATTAATTGTCTATTGAATGTGGAGGGGTACAGAACGTGAAAGGGTAATAATATATAAATAATATTCATAATTAATATGCATGAATAAATGCGAGCATTATATATGATAAGGTGTATTGTTGAATTTCATGAATTTGATGAGATGCGTTGTATCACTTAAAGGATTCGTTGCTTTGAATCCTATATATAGTGGATATATTAACAATTTGTTACATGATTTATCTGAAGAAAGAGAGGTAGTCAACTTTTAATTGTGTGAAGCATTTAAATCGAGTTTTTCCAGAAGTCGGTGTAGATTTTTTAGAAGAAGCCAAGCTGGAAGACAATATCTCTGCTGATGTCAATAATCTTCAAACATTAACTTATATAAAGTTCGCAGGAAAAAACTGTTAATTGCTTTGATTTTTGAAACTGTTGTAATATTTATGTTTCACTAACAATTGAAATTTTGTATTCTGTCAAAAAATGTTGCTAAAAATAGATACGAATATCTACTTTGCGTGTTATGTAATAAATATTACATGATATATTTAAAACACAAAAAAAAAGAAGAAAAGAACAACAATTTTCTCAAAATCTCAATTTTCCTTCTAGAGCTTTGATATCTTTTACCAACAGCTGAAGGTTCATCAATAATATTTTCTGCCTGTTCATTGTATTCTGGCTCTTGGTGTTCTATTCCTTCACCCTTTCTTTACTTATGTTTGAGGTACCTGAAATAGAAGATTGCATGTACTGCATGTTCTTGTTCTTCGACGGATGATGGTAGTTGATGTTTTGTTAGTAATTTTTGGTGTTAAAGCCTGATGTTGAATCGCATCTGCTGTTGATGAATCATTTCCATCTTCCTCTTCAAGCCTGTAATTTTTGTATAAACTATTAGTGGCATGTAATGTTAAGCAACTATTGCTATCATTTGAATTTTTAAATGTGGACTTAAATAAAAAATAAAATATACTGACCTCTTCCAATCGCTGTAGCTTGTAATCATTTTCTAGTTATCATTGATGGAAAATTTTTTAATACAAATATAAGTCTCATATCCTTGTTTCAAACAGTTTCTAACAACTTAATTTTGAAAACAAAATCTTTCCACAAAAAGCATTTACAACATCTAGAATTCTTTCATGATTGTTTTCCTAGGTTTTCAATAACTGGGAACATGACAACCAATTTCTGGCATACTGATCAAACATTATAAAAGCCCTTCAATAGTGTCATTGTGACTGCAATATCAACTTTATACCTGTTATAACAAACAATATTCATTAATAAATATCAAATGTTAACGTTATAATGCATTGTCTTACAACAATTATTAATTTTAATAAAAAACTGATTCACCTCATTGTGGAAATTTTATCTCCTTGTTGTATTAACACAGTAGAAATTGCTATTGTCATATCAGGAATTTTCTTCTTACAAACACTGCAAATAAATAACACCAACCAAATCTGCATTGACTCATTATTTTTGCCTTTATTGTATATTCTATAATCGATCCCAGTTATACCACATAAGGTGTGGTAAGATATTTCAAGATACTGTATTTTGAAACATCTCCTCCTCAACCGATATCTCATTTAGCTTTCTTTTGCAATTAACAACTGGAATATTTTCATTACTGCAAATCATACAGCAAATGAGACATAAATTGTATAATTATTTCTTAAAATATTGTAGAAAGGCTGCTAAAACACGTACTTCTCTGCAAAAGATGGACGTCAATTCCAGATTGATATAGATTCTTGATTCCGAAGTACTATTAAGATATATCTTACCTGTACATTTAAAATCACGAATATTGAACCATAAATTTCATCCAATTCAAAAGCCTAAAATACCTTGAAACTCTTTAACGTTTGTTAATGTGATAATATGACAACTGATTTGTCATCTCCATTAGCAAGCTCTCATCAATTTTTTTCGAAATTTCTTCCCATAATGAAACTCTAAATGTCTCCCAAAATAACATCGATGGAAGATAATCAAATTGTACCACATTATTACGATATTCAGAAAAGAACTTATTGTTCAATCTGCAAAATTATATCTGTGTTATAACGTTTGTTGATACGATTTTTTCAATCTCACCTACTCCATTCAAAATACCTATAACATGTAAACCATTTACTGTATTTAGAATTACAGTAGATAATATAGATGTACAACATGAATAGTAATAAAAGGTTACCTGATAACAAAGATGTGTCATTTTTCTATTTTGCAGGTCATTGATACCAGCAAATTGAAATTTAAACTATGGAATAGCAACTGTTACTTCCTTGATCTCCTCGATGCAAGTATTCTGAGAAATTGTAAACGATAAGCACCTTCAACAGGCTTGTAAGTAGCAGCACATGGTATGACCTTCACATTTTAATCAGATATATATGGCCTTCACGAATTCGGTTCTTAATTTTACAACTCTATTTTTTGGTATAGTCCCATGCATCACATCATGCTATAATAATTACAAATAAAAAAGGTTAACGAACTTACACAATTTCAATGTTGGTAAAATTATATAATTTAACAAAAATATATAAACCTCTTCATCATAAGAATCATATCAAGACTAATCAGCTCGTTGTCCCTTCAAAACTAAAACATTCCCACAATCTAGAAAACCTGACAATCAATATCCTCATCTCGCAATGATTAATATATTTAAACAAAAAATATCAAAACTGTCATAACTATCTTGCAAAGATATTAATCCAAAGACGTGTGATATTTCAAATTGTGTTTTGTTATGTTTATATAGGAACAACAAAATGCGAAAAGGCAGAATAGCAAGAGACTGTTTCTGTAAATACTTACATTATTGAACATATTTAGTGCATAGTTTCCACTAAATTGATGTGATAACTGAAGGGTTGATGAATATTATCATGTTCAGATTAAATGTACATATATGAATATCAATAGTTAAGGATTGTGTAAATAGTTAGATTTAGTGAATATATTTAAAATATTAGGAACAACAAAGCGAAAAGGCAGTAGCAAAGACTGTTTTCGTAAACAGTTACATTTATTGAACATTTTAGTTCATGTTTCCACTAAATTGTTGTGATAACTAAGGGTTGATAAATATTATCATGTTCAGATTAAATGTACATATGTAGAATATCAATAGTTAAGAGATTGTGATAAATAGTTACATTTAGTGAATATCTTTAAAATATTATTTTGAGAAATTATTACTGGTAATTGAAACCATGACTATTAGAGCAAGCCCAATAAACAACAAACACGTGGACCAATTAACAACATCCTACATGACGATAATATATCAATCCTACGTGGCGTCAGAAGAAGTAGTCTGCTTCAGATTAAATGTACATATGTAGAATATCAATAGTTAATAGATTGTGATGAATAGTTAGATTTAGTGAATATATTTAAAATATTAGGAACAACAAAATGCGAAAAGGCAGAATCGCAAGAGACTGTTTCTCATAAATAGTTACATTTATTGAACATATTTAGTGCATAGTTTCCACTAAATTGTTGTGATAACTGAAGGGTTGATGAATATTATCATTTTCAGATTAAATGTACATATGTAGAATATCAATAGTTAGGAGATTGTGATAAATAGTTACATTTAGTGAATATCTTTAAAATATTATTTTGAGAAATTATTACTGGTAATTGAAACCACGACTATTAGAGCAAGCCCAATAAACAACAAACACGTGGACCAATTAAGAACATCCTACATGGCGATCATATATCAATCCTACGTGGCGTCAGAAGAAGCAGTTTGCTTCAGCATTATATTAATATATAGATTCTTTTTAAACCGTCTATCATTTTTCATCTTTCAATCAATTATTGGGTTAATTTAATACACCCTTTGAAAAATGCTTAAGTTAAAATATCATAATGAATATTAAAAACTATTAAATACCTAAGTAGGGTTTTGATATTTTTAAGTGTTTTATGATATTTCTAAAGTGGTTTCGCTAATTTTAGAGGATATTCCAAATAAATAAACCCTTAATTTTTAGTAATATATATATGAGCTTTATAGAATAATTAGGTTTTGGGGAAACTTTAGCTATTCCATGTTTTCTTTGAACTTTATATAAATACTCTATCAAAAATTATTTCACTGTATATGTTGAACATATCCATAACTCATGTATAGACTAATTCTCTTTTTTATTTTTTCTAGCAATACTCACAAATTATCTATAAAAAACTTTCAAATTATATACTGAAGTAAAAATTAAATTATTAATTCTATGATTGCCCCCGACAATTTTTCATATTTTAAAAACGTTGCGAAATTGCTTCATTGACGATGCCATCAAATATCTCTCTCTCAATGTATGTAATAGACAATCATTTGACAAATGATTTTTCATTCGATTTCACAGTCAATTTTTCACAATCTTCATCGTAGAAAATGTTCTGTCAACACTTGCAGTTGTAACAGGCTCCACTGGTGAAAAGTCACATGGATAAAACTAAGCAAGACGGATCAACTTCTTCTTGTCAAAAGCAAAAAATTAATCATTTGGATTTAAACACGCACAAAGAAGCAACTTTGTATTCAATTGATTAAAACGATTGTTAAGCTCTTTGAGTTGTAAATCTATGGTAGCATAAAAACATTCCACCTGATAATGATGTAAATTTGTAACTTGATGAACTTTGCATCGCGGTCGCCCTTTCATTTGAAAATTGTCATTCATATTTGAATCAATAATACCATTTTCTTTACTAAATGAAGAAACTCCAGTTAACAAACCATTTCATCAATCATCTTTTAACATTTGTAGCCTTTATTTTGATAACTTCACTAATTTCATTGCATTAACAATATCTTGATCGTTTCTTTGTAAGGCGTTTGATAATTCATTTGTAAAGTCTAACACAGTCTTCATTAAATGTAAGCTAAATATGAAATCAAAAGAGTGTATAAACTCTAGTTTAGGATCTGAACCATTCTCAACAACATTATCAAGAACATCTACCACATATGGAAACATAACAATCAAAGATGCAAGCACCATAATGTGAAACCCAACGTGTATTTCTTGCTCTTTTAAGCATAGCTTCTTGATTCAATCCACGTCCACTTGTAAGTTTATCATTTGCTAATGCTTCAAAAACATGAGCAATTTGACGTTCTTGAAGGATATCTCACTCCAACAACATTTACTAGATCAACTACCGTGTTAAAAATGACTTCTAACTTGAACATCATTTTTTGCAATAGCAACAAGTGTAAGTTGAAGCTATTGAGCAAAATAATGAATATAATATGCTAATTCATTCTCCCTCATGATCAAACTTTTTAACCTATTGAATTCACTTATCATGTTACTAACTCCATCATAACCTTGCCCTTATACCTTTAATATACTTAATTCATGCTTGGAAAATAATGAATCAATTGATAACTTGAGAGAAGAAGCACTTGGATCATGTTAAACACCTCTGGTGGGACACCCATGATGGGACCCACCTATGTTTTTATCTAAAATAAAAATGTGTTAACTACTTCAACAATTACTACACAAACCTAACTCCAAGCAGTTACCTTGATAACTTCAAGGTAACTGCACATATATATCATTTGTAGAATTGTAAATGACAATACGTAGAAGAAGAAGAAGAAGAAATATAGAAATATTTCTTTGATTGTTTTTGCAATTTGGAGGATTTGGGTTGGGAAATTTTTCTATGCAAAGCTATACTACAACTTGGGTCTACAAGAGGTATTTATGATGTGAATTTGTATTGCAATTCATTACATTTTGTGCAAACAATGTGATTGCAATTAGGTACAAGTTCATAAGATCTTGGGAATTAATTTTGATAATCTGTCTGACTACATTATTCTATTTTCCAACATTGGTGTAAGAGCATGTTCATAATCCCTGTTTAATTTATTACATGTTGTTTTGCCATGATTTTATTTAGTGTATTATGCCTTGGTGATCTGTGATATATACTATAATTTTTTAAATGCAAATTTGGAGTATATTACATGAGAAACCCGTAATTGTATATGAATTTTTTTTTTATTAAAACCCATAACTATAAATAGAGCATAGCTTTTAGTATAAAACATATATTTTTTTGCTTTTGGTGTCACTAGAATACTTGTTGAAAGAGCTTTCTATCAATATATTATTTGCCAAAAACGGAGTTTGGATTACAAAGGTATGGTGGTTTAAAGTTTTGGGAGAAATCGTCGTTTGGGCAAATTCGACCACCATTTATTACGGAGATTTGGAACGGCAAGAACATATGTGCTGCCGCTGGCATAGGCCATAAGTCCACATTTATTTTTCTCTCTTAAACACTGGAATTTTGACCCAAAAAGGACTGTGAAATTGCAAAAATCTGGCTTTAAAATTTACAGAAACCGAGTCAAGATGACCAGGTCAAAGTGAGTCAATGGGTCAAATAGACTCGTCAAGGTCAAACCGACGCAATCAACATCGAACCCAATCAGTCAATGGTCAACTAGATCAAACCAAATCAGTCAACATCCAACCCAATCGGTCAACGAGCTAGTCAAATCGAGTTAATATATATCGGTACAACTATTAGTCTTATTAGATAGTTGGGAATCTCTTCTTTCGCCTATTAGCGGTGTGACTATGACTTTTTTCTTGAGAAGACTGCTTTCCTTTGAAAGAGCTGTGGGCATAGCTAAGCTTTCTCAAATGTGGGATCAGGATTTCCTGGTAGAAGAGATCTAGTCTGGGTCATTTCTTTTGCTAGAGAATATGTTGTTGTCGGCATAGCTGATGTAGTTAGCTCAAAAGGAAGTTCAGTACTTTCAGATCCAGATTCAATAATTGTTGAGTGAACAAAGCCAAGTCAATAGCTAACCAGGACTTGAGAGATGTGAAACCTTAAGTGGCTAAGATAGGACTGAAAGAAGGCAGAACATGGATCCGTACGGGGAGAAGAGAATCTAGGCTCTCTAAACTAAACTGATTGGACAACTTTCAAAGGTGTAAATAGCTATGGCTTCGTTTGGTTGGATTTTGGGAATACTACTTTTAGTATTCCCAAAAAAGTTAAACAGTAAAATACCCAAAAACTCACAATATTATTCAACTTTATTCAATATTTTTTAAACCCCCTAAATTTGTTAATTCAATTAAATACCCCTAAATATTTTTAATGTTTTTGTTACGGCGACTCCGGCCACCCTCCGGCGGTGGTGGCCGGCTGTCCGTATTTGAGGGTGGATTGGGGGTATTTTTGTTAACTTTTAATGTTTTATTATAAGGGGTGTTTTGTAAAAAAACAAACATAGGGGGTATTTTATGAATTTGTAAATCCTACATCGTAATACCCGCCCAATTCAACTTTTTTTTTAACTTTTTTTAAAAAACTTTTCCCAAAAACACAAAATTGTGAACCAAACGGAGCCTATATTTGACCTGACCTAGTTTCAAAGGCTTGATTTGATTGCCCCTTGGGAGAAGTTGAATCAAGGCAGATGGCCTATTTTAATTTGATTTGAACTCATTTGAATCTCATGACCCATGATCCTTAGGAAGGGTAGAAGAGCTCGATCCCAAACCAGGCTCCGCTCAAGGCGATGGATGACTATCACTTACTCTTTTCCCTACGACCGAGTGAGCAACTGTTCTTGCTGTTCTTGAATCAGTTGCAGTTGATTTGGGAAGGTGATCCCATATCGGTATTCAAAGTCGTTCCGGAGAAAGGTTAAATGGATTTAAGAGCGAAATAAGCCGGTTATCCTCTTCTTAATAGACGCTAGCCCCGGCACCGGCTTGGGCTATATATATATATATATATATATATATTTATATGTCTCTTGCTCACCTAAGATTCAAACCAAGGACCTCATATATATATATATATGTCTCTTGCTCACCTAAGATTCAAACCAAGGACCTCATGGTTGAGAGCCTTACAATTGGCCCACTGAGCCTATTATCTATAAAAGACTATATATATATATATGTCTCCTGCTCACCTAAGATTCGAACCAAGGACCTCATGGTTGAGAGCCTTACAATTGGCCCACTGAGCCTATTATCTATAAAAGACAAAGCACCAACTTAGGATTCTTTAGTCATAATTGGGGCTATTTTTTAATTTATTTAATAAATAAACAATTATGTCTATGTAAGATATATATTTATTTATTTGAAAATAAATAAAAGAATATTAATTAATTTTTTTATTCTTGTATATGTTATAGGAAGTGAATTCATGGCATTGATTAGAAGAACTCCAAAGGTTATTAGGACAACTCACCAAAGAGAAAAGGTGGATAGCATGATGAGGACACTTTGTGGTTATAAGTTTGAACCAAATGGAAAAGAAAATGAGTTAGTCCAACTAGTGAACCAAATGGAAAAGAAAATGATATAAGAAATTGTTTGGGAAAGGGGGTTTACGTTGGGAGGATATGAAGTTTAATGCTCTCCAAACAACTCTCAATTACCCAAGTCTTGCTGGTTTCCTTGATCTAATATGGAAAAAGATGGAGTGTAAAGGTTATCAACTCTTATTTGAAAATTTCAACAAGGAATATTTAAATTGGGGTGCTAAGAGGACAATTGGTGTTTCTACTCGTAAGGGACACCATAAGATGACAGGGAATCCATTGCCTAAGATCCATTATGACCTAGATAAGGACCTTATAGATAGGCTTCATAAGTCGTTCCCAGTCCATATAATGGAGTATATGATGTTAGGTTTAATATGGTTAAAAACGCAGCGGAATACTCATTTAAAATTTTATCAAACCTTTAATCCCACGATCTGGGTATTGATTTAATTATTTCCATGTTAATTCACATACAAGGTTTGCGAATTACTTACTATCGTTTGGAGGCTCTTTCTCTTTAGTCTTCACAAATCGATTTAAGTGTAGAATCGCAATTTGATATCCACACAGAGAGAATGCAGAGGAATCAAAGATACCCAATTGCTAGAGAGGGTATGAAAGTGGCGCTAAGGTTTTTCTCTCTCTCAATTTTTTTTCTTAATTTCGATTGAATGAATAATCTCTTTTTAAACCTAATTTTAAGTTCTTATATAGGCAACTTAAAACCCCATTCCAATTTGGAATAGGATACTATTCTTTTTCCTTGTTTGGTTTTAATCCCAAACCAAACAAGAATAGTATTAATTAGGTTTCCTAATAGCATCAATATATTTAAATATATATTACTCAACTAATTAGGAATTTAGTTTTTCAATTAATATTAAACATATAATTTAATACAATTCATACAAATATATTTAATAAATAAATATATTAAATATTAACTTGGTAATTTATTTATTACACAATAAATACACATAGGCGCCTACCCCTGTAGAATTACTGAATTACCCTTGTCTATGTGAAAAGACCAAAATACCCTTTAACCCTTCTTTGATTAAATATACATTACGCAATCAACTCTCCTTATGTGTCTGACCCGTAGGCTTCCTATCATGTTGGTAGTGACCAATATCATGATTAACCACCCATAATGATCTCATTATTCACAGCCTAGGATGGGCCTCTAGCAAGCTGTCATGGCCACCCAACAAGTAGAGATCAATGAAGAACTAATACATGTCAACGGTATGGTTACTATGTTAGAGTAGATTCCCCAGAGCCAATCATATTGTTGTATATTGATTATGTGGATCATGATTATTTAATCTATAAAAGGCATCGTTTATATTATGTAAAGCATATTCCATATATATGTATTAATAGATGCCTTTAAAGTGGTTGAACCGTGACGAGTGAATCAAGCAGTGATAAGTCTTGATTGTGAGATCCCTATGATCACTTATGGTGACCATTCTAGAAACGTCCGTAGCCCCAATATTATCTTGACTTAGGCCACAAATAATACGGTAAGACTATCATAACGTTGAACGACCTTACCAGAAGGTAGTGACAAATCTCACATGTCAAAGTTGTTTGGTGACAACTTGGTGCGACACATGGGTGCTTGTTATTTACAAGTTCACTAGAGTGGCCCATCAGATGATTCCATATAGATGGTAACCCCAATGTCCACGGAATACATCATCTAACAGATGGTGGCACATGTGGTCCTTAGACTTGAGATCACCGGAGCACCGTGTGCAACTATTGGTGTAGTTTGACACAAACCAAAGGTAATCATAAGGTTATCAGTATGATAGTGATTGGCTGAATTGAGAAGTACATCATGGCTATGGTGGATTGACAAAGGATCCATCATTCCTGGGTGTAGGAGAAATTATCTCGGTGAGATATTCAGTAAAAGACAATGACCTTGAATCTGTGGCCACAGTGGAATTGAATTGGTGCTCGATTGGTCGATTAGTCCGATAACCGAATATGAATATGTCAAGGAGGTTTATACTTGACGCTGACTTTATTTCTATGCTTCAAACCTTGATGAGATAATAGATAATGAAATGATTTGATTGTATGGTAAACATATTGTTGATAAGTAGCGAACACGATGAATCCGAATTTGTTGGGTGGCCATGATGCCTTGCTAGAGGCCAATCTTGGTCAGTGTGTAATGAGAGGATTAATAAGGTGTTGATCGCGATATTACTCACTACCAACATGATGAGGAGCCTACTAGTCACTCACTTAAAAGGCAATTTAAAAAAGATAGCGAGTGAGGGGCCTTTTGTCATTTTTTGATGAAGGGGTATTTTGGTAAATCTTACGGAGCAGTTAAATTTGCTGGAAAGGTTGTTGTTTGGATCCAATCCCATATTGGATTTAATATGTAAGATTGATTATTTATTTAAATATATATATCGTCGTATATATATTTTAAATAAATAAAACATCATTATTTAAATATATATACGTGTATATATGTTTTAAATACTGAAAATCATTATTAGATTAATAAAATAACAATGGCCTAATACTCGGTTAGGATTTTCTTCGCAAATCAAAGAAACTAATTATTTAATTAGTGAAAGGGTATATTGGTAATGTACTCTAATTAGGGAAATTAGGGTGTGCCTATAAGAAGGCACTTTTCTCCCAATTTCCCTAATAGTTCTTTCATTGCCACCCAAGAGAGAGTTGAGAGAATTTTTCTCTCTTGATTTGTCTTACTCCCTTCTTCTTTAAACATCACAAATCAAACTAGCAAAGTGATTGTGTGTTGATTCTTGACTTTGTATGGATATCATGGTTCACTTCTATCCTTGAAGTGTGAGCGTTTTTCAACAATTGAGCGGTAAAGCCATCAACGTGGGTAAGAATCTAAAACCTTGAATGGGTTTTTAATGTTTTGTAACATGTAAACAATGTATCTCATATGTGGATTTTGGGCTTAGAGTTTTAATCGGTAAATTTTTGTTTTCCGCTACCTATATCTTTGATTAAATCCTAACATACTATGTCATCCAATCCTTTCATCATACATTATCTCATCAAGGTTGAGCTAAGTGTCATCCTCAGATCGTGCCCTTGATGTAATTGGTGTTTGGTATCAAACTAACGACCATAATAAAATTAGATTTGAGCGACAATTCAATTCCATTATGGCCACAGATTTATAGTCACTGCCATATAACCAAATTGCACAGTGAGATAAATTCTCTTGTAACTAAGAGTGATGAATCCTTTGTTGATCCAGCATAGCCTTGATATATTTCACGATGTAGCCAATCACCACCATACTGGTAACCCTGAAAAGGATTAGTGTTAAACCACACCACTATGTACACACGACACTTAAATTATCTCAAGTATTAGGATCACATGCACTATCATCCGTAAAAGGATTTGTTCCATAGACACTAGGTTTACCATCTGCATGGAACCCTCTATTGGGTTTGTCTCGTGAACTTGCATCCAGCAAGCACCCACGTGTCACACAAGGTTGTCACCTAACAACTTTGACATGTGAGACCTGTCACTACCTTTTAGTAGGGTAGTTTAACGTTGTGATAGCCTTACCATATTATATGTGCCCTAGGTCAGAATAATACTGGGGCTATAAAAGCTTCTAGAATGACCACCATACGTGCTTATAGGGATCTCACAATCAAGACTTAAAATGCTTGATTCTCTCATCACGGTTCTACCATTCTAAGGACATATATTATAACATACACAACATACGAATTACATAATATAAATATTGCCTTTATATATATAAACATGATACATTAGAGTCAATTACAATAAATTGATTGGCTCTAGAGCACCTACTCTAACATAGGATTTAATTTCTTTTATTTATTATTAATTATGGAGCATTTGAATTTCTTTGTAAATGATAGTTCTTGTTTTATGTAATGAAATTTGTTTTATTTATATATGTCGAATTATACTTGATTCGTCATTGGAATGAGAATTTTATGTTCGTTGAGTACAAATTTAAGTCTTTTGTGACTTTATAAGAATTCCTTACACAATTAATTATATTAACAATAATTAAAGATTAGCATTTTGGATGATGATTGTTTAAAAAAAAAAAAAAAAAAATTGAACTTTTGATTCCAAATCTAATGTGCAATTATTATTGATATAATTAATTAACAATATAAGATGTATGTTCTGACCATTTAGTGACATGAAAATATCCATGTGTATGTGTGTTTAGAAATGGCATTTGCATCTAAGAACATTGTTGCCAAACTTAATAAAGGAGTAAAATTGAATAGTGAAAATTATGAGATAAGGAGCATGAAACTACAATATGTATTAGAAGAGCAAGAGACTCTTGAAGCTCTTAACACATCCATGGAAGAGCATGAGGACAGAAACACGGTACAACATAGGAGAGACCGTGCAGCTTATGAAACCTGGAAGAAAAAGAACTCCACTGCTCGCATTACGTTGTTAAGCAGCATGACTGATGACATAATGAGGGATTACAGAAGGTATGAAATAGTAAAGGACATGTGGTCCGCACTAGCTGCAAAGTTTGGAGGTACGTCCATTATCAAACTTCGATCACTTACAATCAAGTTGGACACCTACAAGAAAAAACCAAATTATACAATGAGGCAACACTTGAGGCAAATGTCAAACATGATAAATGAACTGAGAGATGCAAGTGTCCTAACAGACGAACAACAGGCTCAGGTTGTTATCCAATCATTGCCCTATGGTTGGGAACATATGAAGATTCACCTAACCCACAATCATGTCATCAAAACTTTACAAGATGTCGTGCGTCATTTGGGACTGGAAGAGGATCACATTAGTGCTAATAATAAGGCGAATACTGATGTGTATATAACTGAATCCAACTCACAATGTGGGAAATGATTTAAACGTAAATTCCAAGGTGGGTCCCAACAAAGGGGCAACAAAGGAAGTGCTCAGGCTTATAAGAAAAAAAGGTTTTACCAACATGTAAAAGGAAAGCGTCCTTCCAAAAAGAAGAATATAGCAAAAGTCAAATGCTATAACTATGGCAAAAAGAGACGCTCGGGATTATAGTGAGCCAAAAAAGGTAAAACACTTGTTTGCCCATGTAAGTACATTTAATGTTGCCAGTTCCATTTTTCTAACTAAATTTCGTCCTTTGTGGACTATAGACTCAGCAACCACAAACCATATAGCAAGGGACAAGAGTTCCTTCATGGAATTTTGACAGATCCACAAGGCATAAGATGGATATATGTAGGAAACAACTCCAAGGAGGAAGTTAATAGGATTGGCACGTGCAAGTTAGTCATGCGTGGAGGTCAAACCCTATTTCTACATGATGTGTTATATGCTCTTGATATTCGTCGAATTTTGATTTCTGTGTTAGTATTACTTAAATTAGGATTTAATTTGAACATTTCAAACAATGATGTTAACTTGTCTTTGGGAACAAGTTATTATGGATGTGGATATTTTTTAGATGGTTTTATTGTTTTGGATGTTGATCACAATTCTAGTAATGTATGTTTTTCCTTTGTTACATCTTCTAATATTGATGGAAATGATGTATGACATGATAGACTTGGGCATCTTGGTCAACATCGAATGAATATACTAGTAAGAAAAGGCTTATTAGGAAACTTAAAAAAAAATAGAATTGTCTACTTGTGAGCATTGCCCAGCTAGAAAAACAAGAACAAAAGCATTTGGAAAAGCGATAAGAGTTGAAGTTCCATTACAATTGATTCATCATGACATTTGTGGTCCAATGAATGTGAGGGCAAGGCATGAGACTGTTTATTTCATCACATTTATAAATGATTACACACGATTCGGTTATGTCTTTTTTATTTCTTATAAATCTGGAGCTCTAAATTGCTCTAAGAAATATAATATTTAGTTGAGAATCAATTAGATTAAAAAAAAAAAAAAAAGCTCTAAGAATCGATCGAGGTCATGAGTAGATATCTGATCAATTCAAAGATTTATGTGATGAGATGGGAATAGAACATCAATTAACTAATCGAAGGACTCTACAACAGAATGGTGTTGCAGAAAGGAGATATAGAACCTTGCTTGAAATGGTGAGATTAATGATGGCATAGGTAAATTTACCCATCACCTTTTGGGGTGATGTCTTATTAACTACCATATACATACTCAACAAAGTACCCTCCAAATCAGTTATCACTACGCCATATGAGTTATGAATAAATCAAAAACCCGATTTAAATTTTCAACAGCCATGGTAATGTGCTGCCTATGTTCACGAGTCTTCCCATAAATATGGAAAATTAGGTCCAAGGGGAAAAAAATGTATCTTCCTAAGATACTCGGAGCAATCGAAAGGATACGTGTTCATAAGAGAACAAGAAAGTGGTAACAGGGCTAAATTTGAATCACGAGATATCACATTTTTGGAAACTAACTTTCCAAAGAAGGGCGAGATAGGTTCTCAAAATCAAGCATAAAGCTTATAGAAGTATTGAAAGATATAAAGCTCGCTTAGTCATGAAGGAATAGATTATGAAGAAACCTTCTCACCTGTTGTGAGGTTTACCTCAATTCGACTTATTCTAACTATAGTTGCTCCATCAAATGGATGTAAAGACCATTTTTCTCAATAAAGAATTACAAGAAGAAATCTATATGGAGCATCAAATAGGTTTTATTAGAGAAGGTTATGAACATAAAGTGTGTAGACTTTTAAAGTCAATTTATGGCTCAAGCAGTCCTTAAGACAGTGGTACATTTGATTTGATTATACGATAATGTCATATGATTTTAAAATGATTGAAGAAGATCACTGTGCATATGCAAAAAGATCCACTAACAAATTTGTTATATTATTATTATTATATGTTGATGATATACTTATAGTTGGAAATGACAAGAGGTTTCTGAATGAAATCAAAGAGTCAAGATTTCAAGAGACTACTCAAGGAAATTAGTGTCTCTTTCGCAAGAGCCATACATTAAGAAAATTATTGAACGATTTCATATGCAAGATTGCAAACCCATACACAACTCTATCTCGAAAAGTGAGACTTTGAGCTGTAAATTGTGTCCTAAGACTCGACAAGAAAAGGAACAAATGAGAAATGTTCCTTATACAAGTGCTATTGGAAGTCTCATGTACGCCATGATGTGCACAAGACCTAACATTTGTTACGATGTTAGGTTGGTAAGTAGATATCAGTCTGACCCAAGACAAGCACATTAGAAAGCAGTGAAGAGAATCTTGAGATATCTGAAAGGAACAGCTAATTACTCATTATGTTATCAAGGAAATGATTTACATTTGAGAGGCTACACTGTTGCTGATTGGGTAGGGGAGTTAGATGAAAGCAAATCTAATTTTGGATTTGTTTTCTTATTAAATGGCGGGGCTATAACTTAGACTTGTAAGAAATAATCATGTATAACCTTATCTACAATGGATGATGAGTTTGTAGCATTTTCAACTATAGTGCAAGAAGCTATTTTGTTGAGATGGTTCAGGAATCATTTGGGAATAATTCATGTTGCTATTGAACCAGTGAGAGTAAACTGTGACCATCAAGCAGCAATAGCATATGTTAGAGTAGGTGCCCTAGAGCCACTCCATTATTGTAATATTGACTCTTTGTAATAATTTTTATAATCAATAAAATGCTTTTTCTACATTATGTAATTCATATTTATTGTATGTCGTAATGTATGTCCTTAGAATAGTGGAACTGTGATAAGGGTATCGAGTGTTTCAAATCTCGATAGTGAGGACCTTATGATCGCATATGGTGGCCATTTTAGAAATGTCTATAGCCCTAGTATTATTCTAAGTAAGGACATAGATAATACGGTAAGGCTATCATAGTGTTGAACAACCCTGTCGAAAGGCAGTGACTGATCTCACTTGTCAAGGTTGTTTGCCGACAACCTGGTGCAACACATGGATGCTTGCCATAGGCGAGTTCCCTAGACAAACCCACTAGAGGATTCCACATAGATGGTAACCCTAGTATCTATGGAATAAATCCTTTAACAGATGGTGGTGCATGTGATCCTTAGACTTGAGATCACCAGAGCGCCTTGTGCACCAATTGGTGAAGTTTGACACTAGCCCAACGTAGTTTTATTTAGAGTTATCATAACGATAGTGATTGGCTACATCGAGAAGTGTATCAAGACTATGGTGGATTAACAAAGGATTCATCACTCCCGAGTTCGAGAGAAATTATCTCACTAAACAATTCAGTAAATGGCAACGACACTAAATCTGTGGCCATAGTGGGATTGAGTTGTAGCTCAGTTCAATCTATTCTTATCGTTGACCCAATAACCGAGTACAAAGAGATCAAGGATATATGAGGTTGACACTACTTCTGTACCTCAACCTTGATGAGATAATGTATGATGAAAGTATTTGATTGCACGATAGTCATATCGTTGATAGGTAAGCTGTTTCACTAAATTCGAATCTATAGAGTGGCCGTGATGCTTTGCTAGAGGACAACCTTGGTCTGTGTTTAGTGAGATGACTGATTGAGTGTCAATCGCGATACTATCCACTGTCGATATGATGAAAAGCCTTCGAGTCGCACACATAGAAGACATATTAAGGATAAATAAATGAGAAGGATATTTTCGTCTTTTAAGATAATAGGGTATTTTGGTAATCTCATAGTGCAATAAAATTTGCTGAGGTTGTTGCCTATATTTAATTTCATATGGAAATTAAAATAAGTGAGTATACACACACACACACACACACACACACACATATATAAAGATAATATAATATCAAAT